>NC_140995.1:106311660-106775381 GCF_052327205.1 Somniosus microcephalus | reverse complement strand
AGAGCGACTGGGGGGGGAGAGCGACTGGGGGGGGAGAGCGACTGGGGGGGGAGAGCGACTGGGGGGGGAGAGCGACTGGGGGGGGGAGAGCGACTGGGGGGGGAGAGCGACTGGGGGGGGAGAGCGACTGCGGGGGGGGGAGAGCGACTGGGGGGGGAGAGCGACTGGGGGGGGGAGAGCGACTGGGGGGGGGAGAGAGCACTCCCCCCCACCTCACACTCTCCCTCACACTCCCCCCCTCCCTCACACTCCCCCCCTCCCTCACTCCCCCCCCTCTCCCTCACACTCCCCCCCCTCACACTCCCCCCCTCTCCTCACACTCCCCCCTCTCCCTCACACTCCCCCCCTCTCCCTCACACTCCCCCCCTCTCCCTCACACTCCCCCCCCTCTCCCTCACACTCCCCCCCTCCCTCACACTCTCCCCCCCTCCCTCACACTCTCCCCCCCCTCCCTCACACTCTCCCCCCCTCCCTCACACTCTCCCCCCCTCTCCCTCACACTCTCCCCCCCCTCTCCCTCACTCTCCCCCCCTCTCCCTCACACTCTCCCCACCCCTCTCCCTCACACTCTCCCACCCTCTCCCTCACACTCTCCCCCCCACACTCTTCCCCCCTCACACTCCTCCTCCCCCTCACTCTCCCCCCCACACACTCTTCCCCCCCCCACACACTCTTCCCCCCCACCCCACTCTTCTTCCCCCCTCTCCCCCCCACTCTCCACTCTCCCTCCCCCCCCCACTCTTCCCTCCCCCCCCCACTCTTCCCTCCCCCCCACTCTCCCCTCCCCCCCCCACTCTCCCCTCCCCCCACTCTCCCCTCCCCCCCCACTCTCCCCTCCCCCCCACTCTCCCCTCCCCCCCCCACTCTCCCCTCCCCCCCCACTCTCCCCTCCCCCCCCACTCTCCTCTCCCCCCCCCACTCTCCCCCAACTCTCCCCTCCCCAACTCTCCCCCCCCAACTCTCCCCTCCCCTCCACCCAACTCTCCCCTCCCCTCCCCCCCCCAACTCTCCCCTCCCCCCCCAACTCTCCCCTCCCCTCCCCCCCCAACTCTCCCCTCCCCTCCCCCCCAACTCTCCCCTCCCCTCCCCCCCCAACTCTCCCCTCCCCTCCCCCCCCAACTCTCCCCTCCCCCCCCAACTCTCCCCCCCAACTCTCCCCCCCCCAACTCTCCCCTCCCCCCCCAACTCTCCCCTCCCCCCCCAACTCTCCCCTCCACCCCCCCAACTCTCCCCTCCCCCCCAACTCTCCCCTCCCCCCCCAACTCTCCCCTCCCCCCCCAACTCTCCCCTCCACCCCCCAACTCTCCCCTCCCCTCCCCCCAACTCTCCCCTCCCCCCCCAACTCTCCCCTCCGCCCCCCCAACTCTCCCCTCCCCCCAACTCTCCCCTCCCCCCCAACTCTCCCCCCCCAACTCTCCCCCCCAACTCTCCCCTCCCCCCCCAACTCTCCTCTCCCCCCCCAACTCTCCCCTCCCCCCCAACTCTCCCCTTCCCCCCCAACTCTCCCTTCCCCCCCAACTCTCCCCTCCCCCCCCAACTCTCCCCTCCCCCCCCAACTCTCCCCTCCCCCCCCAACTCTCCCCTCCCCCCCAACTCCCCCTCCCCCCCAACTCTACCCCCCCCAACTCTCCCCTCCCCCCAACTCTCCCCTCCCCCCCAACTCTCCCCTCCCCCCCCAACTCTCCCCTCCTCCCCCCCAACTCTCCCCTCCCCCCCAACTCTCCCCTCCTCCCCCCCCACTCTCCCCTCCCCCCCCCAACCCTCCCCCCCAACTCTCCCCTCCTCTCCCCCAACTCTCCCCTCCTCTCCCCCCCAACTCTCCCCTCCCCCCCTCCCTCCCCCCCCAACTCTCCCCTCCTCCCCCCTCCTCCTCCCCCCCTCCTCCCCCCCTCCCCCCCTCCTCCCCCTCCCCTCCTCCTCCCCCTCCCCTCCTCCTCCCCCCCGTTCAGCTGAGCGGCGGTCTCTCGCAGGCGGCGCATGCGCGGTCTCTCGCAGGCGGCGCATGCGCGGTCAGTGCGGCCGGCGCATGCGCGGTCAGTGCGGCCGGCGCGAGGCGGCCCGCGGGGAGCAGGCAAGGGCGGCCTGGCGGCCGTTAGCAAGCGGGAAACTTCGGGCGGCCCGCCCGCGCTCCGTGAAACCTGAGAGGGGGAAGTAGAGAGAGAGAGAGAGGGAAGAGGAGAAGGAGAGAGAGAGAGAGGGAAGAGGAGAGAGAGAAGGAGAGGGAGAGAGGGAAGATGAGAAGGAGAGAGAGAGGGGAGAGAGAGAGAGAGAAATTTTTTGATTTTTAAAAACGCCGGTTTGGGGACGGCGGCGGTTAGGGGATCACTTCAGTTCCTCCTGTTGCTAAAGACAATTTAAAACACAAATAAATTGTTATTTAATTCCCTAACACATCATTAAAATATTTACCTTCGTTCCCTAACACACAGAAAGTGTGGGGGAAAAAATCGTGGAAAATCAAGATGGCGGCCACTCACCTCGGTTCAGAAGGATAAGGCCCGCCCACACACGCACCGATTGGTCGACCGGTCAGGTCACCGAAGCGTAGGATTGGCCAATCGTCGAGTCACTCGACACTCAACTGTAGGACGGCACGCGCCAGGAACCCGCCGTCCGATTGGTCGACCTCGACGTCACACGGTCGCTAATGAGATGCTAATGAGCGGAACGCTGAACGTTTTTGGGATACCGCGGGCGGGATTTTTGTCCGGCCGAAACGTAAATACACCTATGACCGGTCCGGAATCGCAAGCTTTCTTTTGAGTCGACGCGCGCGTCGGTACGCTCTGTAACTTTCAAACGTATAGAGAACGGACAGACAGACATCGGGACAGACAGAAGAGCCGCTTTATATATATAGATTTTAAAAATGTGATTAAAAAAAAAAAATTATTTGAAGATTTAGCGCTGTTTTGGGGCCGTAGTATTTATAAGTCTTGACAGCACTTCCTGTCAGACTTATGAATGGAGCATTCCCTGCTCCGATTGGCTCCCCATGGCCCACGTGATCCCAGGGGACGCATCGAACTAACTGCGCCCCTGGGATACGCAAGCACTGCGCTCCGGCAGCTGGAGCAGGCCCCGGATCGGAATTCCACGGGGGCCCACAGCACAACGGCCGGCGCTCAAGGTAAGTGCAGGTCGGAGGCTTGCACCCGTGGGAAGCCCCCGACCCAAATTTCTGGGCCATAGATTTGCTCAAGATAAAATGGCTGCAATAACTAGGATGATCAAAAGGTAAATTATGATAGTAGAAAATTTTAATTTGTAGCAGTGCTCTCAAATTTTCTCGGGGTTTTTGGTGCACTGGGGCATAAATTAGGACAAGACCCATTAACACTGGGTCACCACAAACCCCTTTTAATGTGTTGTTTATGCTGGGGGCAAAGGGGTAGGTGTTTCTTACATTTTCCCCCTTTGCAGATGCATCAGAGAATAAGGCAGTACCTGACCCACACGGCTATCTCCTCCCCCCACCCCTATATACCAGGTACTCCAGCTGTGTTGATACTAGCGCAGCGTCCCCAATGCGGCACTGTTAGGATTCTCCACCCCTGCCCTGGCAGGCTCCCTCTTGATAGCGGGAACACCCACCCCGTGATTTCCTGAATCTACACTGTGGGCTTTAACCTTTCACCTAGGTTTCTCGCTAAACAACAATCTAAAACATTTCAATAAACTACAACAATTGTATTTGAACAAACTAAAACAAGATTGAAAAGTACAGTCTATTTTTTTTTATTCGTTCCTGGGATGTGGGCATCACTGGCAAGGCCAGCATTTATTGCCATCCCTAATTGCCCTTGAGAATGTGGTGGTGAGCTGCCTTCTTGAATCGCTGCAGTCCTTGTGGTGAAGGTACTCCAGGATTTTGACCCAGTGACGATGAAGGAACAACAATAGATTTCCAAGTCAGGATGGTGTGTAACTTGGAGGGGAACTTGCAGGTGATGCCGTTCCCTTCTAGGTGGTAGAGGTCGTGAGTTTGGGAGGTACTGCCGAAGAAGCCTTGGCGAGTTGCTGCAGTGCATCTTGTAGATGGTACACACTGCAGATACATTGCACCAATGGTGGAGGGAGTGAATGTTTAAGGTGGTGGATGAGGTGCCAATCAAGCGGGCTGCTTTGTCTTGGATGGTGTCGAGCTTCTTGAGTGTTGTTGGAGCTGCACTCATCCAGGCAAGTGGAGAGTATTCCATCACACTCCTGACTTGTGCCTTGTAGATGGTGGAAAGGCTTTGGGGAGTCAGGAGGTGAAACACACGCCACAGACTACCCAGCCTCTGACATGCTCTTATAGCCACAGTATTTATGTGGGTAGTCCAGTTAAGTTTCTGGTCAATGGTGACCCCCCAGGATGTTGATGGTGGGGGATTCGGCGATGGTAATGCCGTTGAATGTCAAGGGGCGATGGTTAGGCTCTCGCTTGTTGGAGATAGTCATTGCCTGGCACTTGTGTGGCGTGAATGTTACTTGCCACTTATCAGCCCAAGCCTGAATGTCATCCAGGTCTTGCTGCATTCGGGCACGGACTGCTTTATTATCTGAGGAGTTGCGAATGGCACTGAACATTGTGCAGTCATCAGTGATCATCCCCACTTCTGACCTTATGACGGAGGAAAGGTCATTGATGAAGCAGCTGAAGATGGTTGGGCCTAGGACACTGCCCTGAGGAACTCTTGCAGCGATGTTCTGGGGCTGAGATGATTGACCTCCAACAACTACAACCATTTTCCTTTGTGCTAGGTATGACTCCAGTCAGTAGAGAGTTTTCCCCCTGATTCCCATTGACTTCAATTTTACTAGGGCTCCTTGATGCCACACTCGGTCTAATGCTGCCTTGATGTCAAGGGCAGTCACTCTCACCTCACCTCTGGAATTCAGCTCTTTTAACCATGTTTGGACCAAGGCTGTAATGAGGTCTGGAGCCGAGTGGTCCTGACAGAACCCAAATTGAGCATCAGTGAGCAGGTTATTGGTGAGTAAGTGCTGCTTGATAGCACTGTCAACAACACCTTCAATCACTTTGCTGATGATTGAGAGTAGACTTATGGGGCGGTAGTTAGCCGGATTGGATTTGTCCTGCTTTTTGTGGACAGGGCATACCTGGGCAGTTTGCCACATTGTCCGGTAGATGCCAGTGTTGTAGCTGTACTGGAACGGCTTAGCTAGAGGTGCAGCTAGTTCTGGAGCACAAGTCTTCAGCATGACAGCTGGGATGTTGTCAGGACCCATAGCCTTTGCTGTATCCAGTGCGCTCTGATCTGATCTGATCCGTTGATTGTGGGATTGCTTATCTCTGTCTATAGCATGCTGCTTCCGCTGTTTAGCATGCATGTAATCCTGTGTTGCAGTGTCCCCAGGTTGGCACCTCATTTTTAGGTACACCTGGTGCTGCTCCTGGCATGCTCTTCTACACTCCTCATTGAACCAGGGTTGGTCCCCTGGCTTGATGGTAATGGTAGAGTGAGGGATATGCCAGGCCATGAGGTTACAGATTGTGGTGGAATGCAATTCTGCTGCGGCCGATGGCCCACAGCGCTTCATGGATGCCCAGTTTTGAGCTGTTAGATCTGTTCGGAATCTATCCCATTTAGCACGGTGGTAGTGCCACACAACACAATGGAGGGTGTCCTCAGTGTGAAGACGGGACTTCGTCTCCACAATGACTGTGCGGTGGTCACTGCTACCAATACGGTCATGGACAGATGCATCTGCGACAGGTAGATTGGTGAGGACAAGGTCAAGTAGGTTTTTCCCTCATGTTGGTTCTCTCACCACCTGCACCAGGCCCAGTCTGGCAGCTATGTCCTTCAGGACTCAGTCAGCTCGGTCAGTAGTGGTGCCACCGAGCCACTCTTGGTGATGGTCATTGAAGTCCCCCACCCAGAGTACATTCTGTGCCCTTGCTACTCTCAGTGCTTCTTCCAAGTGGTGTTCAACAGGGAGGAGTATTTATTCATCAGCTGAGGGAGGGCGGTAGGTGGTAATCAGCTAGAGGTTTCTTTGCCTGTACTTGACCTGAAGCCATAAGACTTCATGGGGTCCGGAGTCAATGTTGAGGACTCCCAGGGCCACTCCCTTCCGACTGTATACCACTGTGCGCCACCTCTGGTGGGTTTGTCCTGCTGGTGGAACAGGACATACCCAGGGATGGTGATGGAGGAGTCTGGGACATTGGCTGAGAGGTATGATTCTGTGAGTATGACTATGTCAGGCTGTTGCTTGACTAGTCTGTGGGACAGCGCTCTCAATTTTGGCACAAGTCCCCAGATGTTGGTGAGGAGGACTTTACAGGGTTGACTGGGCTGGGTGTACAGCTGTCGTGTCCGAAGCTGGTGCCTAGGTCAATGCCAGGTGGTCCGTCTGATTTTATTCTTATTATTGTTTTTCGTAGCGGTTAGTTACAACTGAGTGGCTTGCTAAACCATTTCAGAAGGCTGTGGGTCTGGCGTCACATATCGGCCAGACCAGGTAAGGACAGCAGATTTCCTTCCCTAAAGTACATTAGTGAAGCAGATGGGTTTTTACGACAATCCGATAGTTTCAGGGTCATCATTACTGATACTAGTTTTTAATTCCAGATTTATTTAATTGAATTTAAATTCCCCAGCTGCCTGTGGTGGGATTTGAACTCTGAATTACTAGTCCAGTAACATAACCACTATGCTACTGTACCCGTGACGGATTTAATGTTCCAACAATTGTAAATGGCTATAACACAAGTAGGGTTAACTTCACTTAATACAATATTAACCAGGTTGCATCATTTTTACTAACCAGATAAGCTGACACACACTAACATCAATTTTTTCTATTACTTGTTTCATGTCTTTCACAGGTGAAATAAAATGCTTGTCAATAATTTAATACAGCTATAAATTATACATCCCTCAATTATTTAAGGATACCTATAGCAATATGTAATATATTGGACCAGATTTTGCTGGAGCGGTGCATCTAGTGGTGTGCACTGTTAGCTAGACATCATCTCTCACCCTTCAGCTCGAAATATTTTATTCCTAGAAGTTTCTGGAACTGTGAGCTGATAACTGCGCAGCCAGAGCAATAGGGGATCTGGGACCTTCATGAATGACGGGACCAACAGTGACCAATGAGATTTAAGGATTGAGAAAGAAACAGAGGAACAATGGAGAATGAAATAAGGTGAAGTAGAGTCAGATCAGGTACAGAAAGAGAAATAAAGAGAGGGAAAGAAAGATTGGATTAAGAGAGAGAAAAAAGGCAGAAAGTAAAAGTAGATAAAAATTAAAAATTTAAATTAAAGAAAATCTTACAATTTACTACCTGTAGGAATGAGACTCCACAGTTTAATTGTTCCCTTTCTGGGCCAGAGAGGTTGAGTGGCATTGCAGGAACATAGATCTTCTCATTAAAAGGGTCTTTACGCTGTTAAGTAGCAGCCCTAACTTTCTGCACAGGGTTTAATTGGCAATTAATGTGCAAATGCAACAATTTCTTGAAACTCCTGGGGAGGTTGAGGGCGAGCTGCCATTTTCGCAAGGCTAAAGGCGGAGCAGTGCAAATCGTCCAGCAGCTTGTGGTGATTCGCAATTCACGGGGTATCTCTTCTTTGCCACAAGTTGCTTGATGATTTACACATTAATAACGGTGAGCGTCATTAAACTTGCCATTATTTTGAGAGCAAAATCTGGGTCAATGTATTTATTCTTCAGACCTTAAATAGCACTTCCTTATACTGGGTCAAAATCCTGGGATTCCCTCCCTAACAGCACTGTGGGAGTACCTTCACCACACGGACTGCAGCAGTTCAAGAAGGCAGAGGCTCACCACCACCTTCTCAAGGGCAATAAGGGACGGGCAATAAATACTGGTCTTGCCAGCGACGCCCACATCCCGTGAATGAATAAATAAAAGAAATGTTTACCGTACTTAGAAATAGCTTAATTAGTACTGTCAATGTACTACAGATGATGGATTACACACTGATTGCTTTCATAGTTACTTAAATAAAAATTATATACTTAATTCTCAATTCCTTCAATTTATCCCATGAGATAATTTATCCCATGGTCTTGAAAGACACACAGAAAGTGAAATTATAGTGGGTCTGGAGACTCAATGTCCATGAATTTGCATTTACTGCTAATAAATTATCAGTTACCAATATATTTTTCTTTTTATTTAAGCTAATTTGGTAACCCCAAAGAAATTTTTAAACATGCGCTTTCCAAGATTTCTTTAGCAAGAGGGCGCAGCAGTTAGTCATCAGCTTTTTTCTCTCAGGGTCAGGAAGCTTCCTGCTCAGCACACATCCCATTCCTTGCTTTTAATAATAATGAAAAAAAAACAATGGTTTTGTTATGAATTATTCTGTTTTGAAAGCTTTGCTAGGCTGAATGACCTTTTCTCCTTGACATATTCTTCCGTTCGTGTGGCGCCTCTGAGTGAGAACACTAATTTAGTCCCAATTAGTGCTGAATTTTGGACAGTTTTTTTCTCCTGTAGACAGGTTTGCCTCAAGGAACTGAATCCAGACTTATTTCATGTAGGACCTTTACAGGCGTCAGAGACAGCAGATTTTCATCTCACCAGTCTGGGCGGATATGAACTGAGGCTTAACGACAATGCTTTGTGCCACTCAGATCCTCCCAAGTGCATTGATATATATATGTAAGCATAATAGTAATCCTTTTGAAACAGGGATATTGTGTTATTAAATAATGAAGCTTATTTTTTTTGGTTTATTTATACTGCAAAAATAGCATGACAGGAGTGATAATGCATATTGTGGATGCTTCAAACAGACTCATTATATTGGAACACAGCTGAAATGTCACTGTGTGGCTCAATTTGACAAGTTTTGTAATAGTGCAGACTATAGGGTATATTTTCTGGTCCCAGTGCGTAATTGGTATCAGCAGAATGGTGTGAGCTTTTTGTTCTTCTTAATCAGGAAGAGGTGACCCTGCTGGACCTGCTGGGGTCCGCCCTCATTTACTATGCATGAGATGGTGGGAAACTCGGCGCTAGTAGTGCTGTTGAAGATCGGGAGAGATGGTTAGGCTTTTCCTTACTGTAGATGATCATTACCTGGCATGTATATGGTGCAAATGTTACCTGCTACTTGTCAGCCCAAGCCTGAACGTTGTTCATGACCCACTGTAGGCTGGAAACCAGGCTAATAGAAAGTGATGTCTGACCAAGGATTCATGTTGTGCTGGCAGAAACAGTGCCTCAGAAACTAATGTGCAACATGTGTGCAGAAGCTATGCTCTACCTACATGCTGGTGTGATTCTTCCCTTAGGTTAGTATACACATGACGGCAACTAGACGGCAACATGTGCTGTCAAACAAAGTAGGTCACATAATAACAACAACAACGTGCATTTATATAGTGCCTTTAACATAGGAAGGCGCTTCACTGAAGCATAATTAAACAAAATATCAAGAATGAGCCAAAGAGTGAGATTATAAGCAGGGGTGACTAAAGGTTTTATCAAAGAAGTAGACTTTAAGGAGGATCAAATAGGATGAGAGAGCGCTCTAGCGGCGAGAGGTTCAGCAAGGAATTCCGGAACGTAGGGCCTAGATGGCTGAAGGCATGGCTACCAATGGCAGGACGAAGGGAGATGGGGATGCACAAGAGGCCAAAGCTGTAGATACGCAGAGTTCTTGGAGGGTTGTAGGGATGGAGGAGAGATGGGAGTGGCGAGGCCATGAAGGCATTTGAACTTGAGGATGAGAATTGTAAACTAGAAGTGTTGGGGGACTGGGAGACAATGAGGTCAGTAAGAACAGAAGTGATGGGTTAGCGAGACTTGGTGCGTGTTAGGATACAGGAAGCAGAGTTTTGGATGAGCTAAATTCTATAGAGGGTGGAGGATGGAATGCTGACTAGGGAGCATAGGGAGTCCCAGCCTCAATCGGCATAAGTGGTCTTGTAAAGGCAGTCAGAGGCTCCACCACCTAAAAAAGCAAACGGAAATTCCCAACTGAGGTTTCTTGAAGCCATTATTTTGCAGGACTAGTGACTCACCTCATTGCTTGACAGCACAGTGTCTTCATCTAAACTGAGTACAGCATCTGTCTGGATGACATCATATGGGAAGAAACGACTGCTCATACTCTGTAAAAATACAAAAACTATAAGTTTTACAGCCTTTTGAACGCTCATACCATCCAATATTCTTGTTTATAATCATTTTTTTCATAAAGAGCTCATTTGGAATAACTTCTTTGTAACATATGTATGTAGTTTAGTAATTTGGTTTCTACTGCTATACTTTTACTTCATTTCAGTTAAAATACCAGTTTGTTTCCATGTGATAATCTATAAGTAAGGCACATGTAAAACTGCCGCTATTCAGTAACTTACTGTTAGCTTTTGTGAAGTCAAACAACTAGAAGTAAATTTCAAGCATAACTTCACAATACACAGTATTTAGTTAAGAACATAAGAAATAGGAGCAGGAGTAGGCCATTCAGCCCTTCAAGTCTACTCTGCCATTCAATAAGATCATGGTTGATCTTCTACCTCAACTCCACCTTCCCGCACTATCTCCATATCCCTTGGATCCCTCGATATCCAAAAATCTATCAATCTTTCAATATACTCAACGACTGAGCATCCACAGCCCTAGGGTAGAGAATTCCAAAGATTCACAACCCTTTGAGTGAAGAAATTTCTCTTCATCTCAGTCCTAAATGGCCGATCCATTATTCTGAGACTGTGACCCCTTAGTTCTAGACTGCCCAGCCCTCCCAGCATCTACCCTGTCAAGCCCCTTAAGAATTTTATATGTTTCAATGAGATTACCTCTTATTCTTCTAAACTCAAGGGAACATAGGCATAGTCTACTCAATCTCCCCTCAAAGGACAATCCCCCCATCCCAGGAATCAGTCTAGTGAACCTTCATTGCACTCCCTCTAAGGCAAGTTTATCTTTCCTTAGGTAAGAAGACCAAAACTGTACACAGTACTCCAGTTCTAGAATATCTAAATAAGGCACCTAAATGGTAATGAAGTTTATATCCCTTTTACCACCCTGTTCTTGCTTCCGATTTGCCCGCTGTCATTTTCCTGAGGGCCTTCACTAGTGCGGCCCAGGTGTCTGCCTGTTTCAGGTAGGAGTCTATTAATAATATGCAAATCCTACGCCAGAAGCAATTTTAAGCTGCCAATGGGTAAGGTGTGCACTCTGCGTTGAGCGGCCTAATCATTGGTCCTTAAAAGGGCTGCTGCAGGCCACTCAGAAAAGTGGTAAGTAATTTTTTTTAAAGCTTGTTGTGGGGCCAGAAGGAGCATTCATACCGCACCTGGCCCCACAAAAATCTTCTGGCCCACTGCCGGCCCATCTGCACACCCACCCCCCGCCCCAGCATTGCATCACCGCTTTAACAGCGGACCTCTGGTTCGGCTCCGAGGAGGAGCTGCTGGGCTTTTTGCCTTGTTGACTGGCGAGCTGGATATGAGTGCTGGTTCAGCACTCGCAGCTTGCCAGCATTAAACAAATGAGGCTTGGCCCTCAAAATGGCTTGAGCCTCTCATCAAGGACTTCGAGCGGTTGGCATGATTGCTGCACCATCTGAACTCTGCCTGAACTCATAAACCACCCTCTATGAATCCCGTCCCAATTACTATGGTGTTATATTCTGATTGGCCGAATTTTTGATCTGCACTACTGGTGTCAGGAATGTTAAAGAGAAAAATTTACCTGATGTCAATAAGGGGATGAAATTCCTCATTTGTCAAAGGGATGAATACTTGTTTTTCTACAAAATTAATACTAAGTCAATGTAATTGCAGGAACATGCAGCTTTGAAACACGCCATCTCTGAGAATGCAATATTGTCAGGGAGTGGTTAATCATGGAAGAAAAAAAAAGGCGTTCTCTCCATTTTCCTTAAAAGAGGAATTTTGCCCATTGAAAGAGATGCTGCAACCAGGGATTCTGCCAGTCTGATTTTGGCCTTAGCAAAAGGTGGAAACATTTGTTGAAAGACATTCAAAATGGCTTGTGTAAAAGCAATTATTTAAGGACGAAATACTTTTAAAGTGGATAGGTCTAATTTTTGATAGCCTAGAATTACTGTCCAGCTACAAAAAGTCTATTCACAAGAAGTCTGATAGCATTCGTGGATGGGGAAGCTGAGACATTTATGCTGACAAGTAACTATCTAATATATCACAGCTGAATCTGAAAGGATAATTATAGTCTCCTTTTTAATGGAATGCGTGCATTAGTATTCCTTATTAATTTGAATTTGTACTACAGATTTCTATAATAGCACAGTATTTGAACTTAGTAATTATTGAAAAAAAATGAGATGTCTGTTCTGGCTTGACAATGATTTGAAAAAAAAAATCAACTTTCAGTGTACAATATTATGATTACATTCATGTAACACGTACAATATTGTTAAGAGTCTGTCATGTAAGGGCAAGAAGGTTTTGGCTCAGCTGTTACGATCAAAGGTAAAACAGACCTAATGCTCACATGTGCCAACCCTTCAGCTCATTTGAACAAGTGAAAGTCACATGTTACAGCTCTATTGCTAAGCAAGATACTATCGTAAGGGTGGCCTCACTGCCTGAGCTGCCACTTCCTTAGTGCTGAGGTAGATGTTACTAGGAATCACGCTGCTGTGGCATATCAGTAGTTTGTATGGAAAATCATACCTTGAACATAGGAATCTGATTGTTTCAGTGCAATAATAGCTATGCTAAAAAGTGATAATTAGCTATTATGAAACATGATTACACACAGCCTCACACGGCACAGGACAGGTGAGGCCATGTCCTCCCTGGTTGGAGAACTAGCACTGTAAAAGAAGTACTTCAAAAAAAAAGATAATGAGGTAGAAATTCACGGTGGCCTTTTTATGGGCACATAACTGACAACGTGCAACAAACACATGGCCAATCAAGGAGGCCTGAGGCTCACCTGAAATTGGGACTCGGGTCTCATTGTAATAATTCAGATGAGCTGCCGGTGCCTGTCGCACCTTCAGAGGCAGCTCGCCCATTTCAATCTATCCAATGGTATATCCCGGGAAGGGAAGGAAAGAAAACAGGAGGGGGCGATCACGACCGGCCGTGGCCCTTAGGAGTGCTACGGAGCCGGGAGGAGCACTTTCTTGAAAAAAAACAAGAGGGTGCAAAGCAACTAGCGCCCGGGCGCAGCGATGTTTGCGCCGCTCGCGAAATTGACCAGACATTTTGCGGCGGCGCTAAACAATATCGCAGATCGCGACGTCAGCCAAGTGTGCAACGCCCCGGACCGGATATTGAGTGGCGCCCCCTTCCTTACCGCCTGCCGCTAGCAACGACAGGTTGAGGGGAGCATTTTGCAGTCGGGAAGGGACTGGGGGAGCGCTATTTAAAGGCGACCGCTTCCTGCCTTTTTTTGTCAGCGACATTTTTGCACCACACATTCTGAGAGAGACTTCTGGAGTGATTCAATGCTGTGTGAAGGAGTTTTGGGTACTGAGCAGCACTTTGCAGGTTAATTTTGATTTGACCTTCCTTGCATCGATTTAGAAGAGACTGTGGGGGATGCGCTCTGAGCTCTTTCCCTGGGCCTCTCCATTGTTCTTTCCAGCAGATTTGAAGTACAGGTCTCTCCAGGCCGAGATTCAAGGCTGCAATGAGCAGGGTGTGGATGGAGAGCAAGATCAACCCTCCCCTTTAAGAACTGGCCGGAGCCAGTGTGTCTGTGTTCCATTGCTGACTGACATCACATGAGCTCCGCCAGCACTCTGAGGTAGCTCCTCGGCATTAGCGTCTTAAGAGAGGTGTGTAGCGCCTGATTTAGTGCTCCAATCACCTCCAGGGGTGATAGAAGCCAAGTTTACAGTCGGAGGTGATAATTAGCGTCAGGCGCTAAACTTTGCGCCTAGCCAATAATTGCGCCCCAAACGGAGCGATACCGTATTTCTCCCCCATGATATCTTTTGTTGGTTGGTAGCCGCTTATGAGGCTGCATCCACGGCAGGAACACCTGAACAGAGAAGGCCTGGTACCTCCTCTGCTCAGAGAAGCCCAATTTCAGGAAGGGGTCCTAAAACAGGTATTAGGTCCCTCATTAGCATATGCCAGGGACCTAACAACTGTTTTAGGTGGCCGCTTATTTTGTGCTTGAACATCAATTGGTTTAGAGATAGACCTTTGTGCTTCGACGTGGTGACGATAGGTAGGATACAATCATATAATGCAGGGGGCAAGTACTGCATTAATACTTCCACGGCCCCATCTTTGGGATGCACACTGCAAAGTACTGGTGTAAACAGGGCGGGGGCCAAAACATCACAACATTCATGGTAAACACGTTTTTGGAACAGCACAATTTTTTTTAAAGAATTCTAGGAACAGCTCAGCAGATCAGCAATTTGTGAATTGTAAATTGTTAATTTACCACCAACTGCTGAACTAAACCAATGTACAGTACTCTGCATAATTAATAACTGAAATGAATTGTTTCAATGATCTCATTGAAACATATAAGATTCTGAGGGGGATTGACAGGGTAGATGCTGATAGGTTGTTTCCCCTGGCTGGAGAGTCTAGAATTAGGGGGCATAGTCTCAGGATAAGGGGTCGGCCATTTAAGACTGGGATGAGGAGGAATTTCTTCTCTCAGAGGGTTGTGAATCTTTGGAATTCTCTACCCAAAAGGCTGTGGATGTTGAACCGTTGAGTATATTCAAGGCTGAGATAGATAGATTTTTTGATTCTAGGGGAATCAAGAGAAATGGAGATCCGGCGCGAAAGTGGAATCAAGGTCGAAGATCAACCATGATCTTACTGAATGGCGGAGCAGGCTTGAGGGGCCGTATGGCCTACTCCTTTTCCTAATTCTTATGTTGAGAATAAATTCCTGTCTGATTATTCTCAGTGGGATAAACTACAGATAGTTTGCATAACTAATAGAGTCTACTTCACATAATTGTATAATTTGTTAATTTTAGAGTAATATAACAGCTAAAATCATCTCCAGTCATCCATGTAAGAGCTTGTTCTTCATATAATAGGGAAAATGTATTTTAAGTGGACAAATTTACAGTTGCTTACTTATTCTCAATGTCAGATTATAAAAGCAAATCTATTATTTGTTCATCTTTGTATCAAAATTTGGCCGTTGGAAATTAGCATATCAGAAGCTCTTTAAACAGTCATAAAATGCAAATTATTGTGTACATATTGCAGAATACTACCAGATGCTTCACATTTACTTTTCTACAAATGCTTCAGATAAGTGAAAAATCAGTACTATGTTGAACATGAGTGTCTAATAATAGTCTTTTTGACAAAGTAAGGGTATCTTCCACATTGACTGGAGTGAGTGAACAGCTTCGATATTCGAGATCTGTCAGCCTGCAGCAGAGTAGTATCACATGTGATGCAGCTATCTACAGGGTAATGTACAATTTCAGGACTATCTGTTGAATAAGCCCTAAACAAATTGCCCTGGTGTAATCCATAGCATGGGTAGTCGGTGATAACCGGAGACTCTCAATACTGGAAAATACATTCATTATCTAAAAGTTAAAAAATATGCGTCCCAAAACTGGAAATACATGCCTTTGTGAACACCCAGATTGCAGGTCATGGCAACCCAGATTAAATGTCATGTATCCCAGCAAATATTCCAGAAGCTAAATTCCTGACCCTCATAGGGATTCATACCTTATTTGGCTTTACATGAAATGAAGGTTTACTCTGAACTGCGAGCTGTTGCCCTTTCTATGCACCACTGGTCAAGACAACCTTCTGATGTTCCCATGATTTGCTATAGCTAGGTAAACAAGTGCACACACAATGAGACACCTGAGAGTTAGATAACTGGATCAAGAAACTATGTAGTGGCATATATGATACAATTTTGTGGCAAAGGTCTACTTATAATTTGCATATTCTTTTCACAACTGCATAAAGAAAACTATTATGATTACCCTCCTCTTCCAAAACATACTGGGCCAGAAATTCCAGGCCAGAAGCGTGAGTACGGTCGGGTTACTCACGCATCTGGCCGTTGGAAATGCCGGCGTTCAGCAGGAACAGCGCATGCGGGGAACGCCGGCATTTCCAGACCCGAGGTCTATTCACAGCGCGTGCGACTGCACAGGCAGCGCTTGCGCAGTGAACTTTGTAGATTTCACTGATGGATTCAGTGAGGGTAAGTCCCTAGAACTTGCACTTAAAAAAAGCAAGTGTAAAGTTGTTCATTGGCTGGGGAAGGAGATATATTTTATGGAGGAGCTTATGAAATGCAATATTTAGGTTTGGGAAAGGGAGGGAAGTTATTTTAAGAAATTTTAACTAAGTTTTAAACTTTAATTTTTTTTTTTTAAACGGGTTTTCAGAACGGTAGGTAGAAGGAGCAATTGTGGCTGTGTGAATGGAATGTGAGAATGAGTTATGTATGTATGTCCACATATATTCCTTTACGTATATGTATGTATGTTTTATATTCCTTTACTAATGTGTATGAATGTATATTTTTAATTATGATTTTCCAATAAGTTACTTTCTCTGAAAGTCATAATTAAATAATACATTCATACACATAAGTAAAGGAATATATACATAACACACAAAGGAATATATACAGACATACATACTTTCAGAAGCTCCACGATAAGAAATATCTTCCTCCGCAGCCTCTGGAGCAACTGTACCCATGCTTTTTTCATGTGTAAGTTGCAATGACTGGACCTCACTGAAAGCATTAATGAAAGCGGCGAATTATACTGCGCACGCGCTGCCTGTGCAGTCGCACGCGTTCTGCCTCTGAACCCCTTCGTTCAGAGGACAGGAAATGCCGGTTTTCCCCACATGCACTGTGCATGCTGAAAACCGGCATTTCATCCGGCCAGATGCGTAAGTACCCCGACCGTACTAGCGCATTTGGAAGGGAATTACTGGGCCAACATTTTACATGTCAATAAAATAAAAAATTTAACAATTGCACAACTTGCCCCCTCGCATCTGCGACTGAGGGTCCAAGGAGGTGCATTGCGCAAGAGGCCGTGATTAACGCTCATTCCGTGACCGTAACCATCTTTGAACCAGCCATTAGGGTGGTTAGTCCTATGGCGGGCGGGTTTTACGGGCTCCCACAACCCATCTGAGGCGGGGGGGGCCACCAACACCCACGGACGCAAGCATCCCGCTGGATGTCCACCCAGAATTTAAAGTTGGAGCTCCGACTACACTTGCCGGGACTGTCTGGAGTGGGGTTCAAAACCCTACTCCTTCTGGCCCAGCGGCGGGGATGCTTACTGCTACGCAAAAGGCCCACTCCGCACAAAAGGTGACACCCATACGTTTCCTGCGCCTTTTCCCTCCCCGCGACTGGAGCCCTATGCTGCCACTTGAAAGACCAAGCTATCATCTGCCCTTTTTGCGGCGCCTTTGACTTCTCATTACCAATGATGAGCAGGCGCTGCGCCTCCACCTCCTTGAGGAGATTGCTGAGGTCATCATCAGTTCAATTGTGAGTTCTTTTAATGCCGTGAATTGTGCTCATTCCAGCCATTTCACGTTGCTAATCGGATTGGGCCTTTGGCATAGCGGTAGGATCCCCGCCGCTGGGCCAGATCAGGGTAGGGTTTCTGAACCCCGCTCCAGACAGTCCTGGCAAGTGGAGTCGGAGCTCCGGCTCTAAATTCTGGGTTGACATCCAGTGGGATATTTGCGTCCGTGGGTGTGGGTGGCCCCCCCTCCTTGTATAGCTTGTGGGAGCCCGTAAAACCCTCCCGCCATAGGACTAACCGCCCTAATGGCTGGTTCAAAGATGGTTACGGTCACGGAATGAGCGTTAATCATGGCCATAAATCCTTCCACCACTTCATACAGTTCGCCAAAGGGAACAGTGTGAAGACACGTATGACGATGACATTGCTAAATAAATAAATGGAATTTAAAAAATTCTTTTAGGGCTTTTAAAAGTCTTTAAATTGCTTTAATTCTCTTTAAAACTACTTCAGATTACTCAAAATAATGTAAACATTTAAAAAAGTTTATGAAAGTTACCAAAATCTTCAAAAAACTTCCTAAAACCTATTTAAACTGCTGCTTTGCATGTAAAAATGGTTAGCAGCTTGACAGAAATATTGGGGGCGTGTCCAGTGAAACTGAGACCTCAAGGGGCGTGTCTCACTTGCACTGCACGCTCCTGACTTCGCGCTGGCTGCACTCCTGGGCGGCGTGACGTCATACGCTGCCCGGGATTCTTCTTCTGGAAACACCAATTCCAGGCGTCCCTGGAGCTGATCGGCAGTAGCGCGGGGTAAGTGTAAATACGGGGCTTGCACGCGCTGCAAGCCCCGTTCTGGAATTTCTGGGCCACTGTAAAAAATGAAGAAAGCAATCCTATAAAGAGTCCAACTTCAACCTGTGCCATGAATAGTAATTTGACTCTTGTGAAAATGATTATGAATATTAACTATGGTCCCTCACATACTACTTGAAGAACACCTCCAAGTAAGTCATCTGATATGTATTCTAACAGATACCTTAAATTGCCTAGCTCAGTTACAAACACAATTATGCCTTAGTGCTCATACTTCAAATCTACCATGATTCTATGTTATAGGCTTCAGCACACCCGATGCAGCATGTCACACACTGGACTGCATATCGGAAATTTGGCTGCAAGCACCCCATGATTTTCCAGGCATTAATCTTCGTTTATGAGCAGACTGTCTGAGAAATTTCTAAAAAGGAAACCAAACATCAAGATCAACGGCCGGAATTTTGCGGGGCGTCAGCGGGCGCGATCAGTGGCGGGTTGGGTGAGAAAGTGTTTATTTTCCCCAGCAGGTCGGGACCCTGCTGTGAACCCATCAGCAAGCGCCTTTCCCGATGTCGGGTCTGTCAGTGATGAACAGACCTGACACGCAGTGGCGGGGGACACAATTCAGGTAATTAGTGGCTTGTTTAGAGCCACTTAATAATGATTTTCAGCTTACCTTTTGCATTTGACAGCTCACCCACAGGGCCCACGCTGGTCGTGGACCACATCTGTCAAGCTGAGGCGGGAGTTCAGTGGCCATTGAATCAGCTGTTGAGTTGACAGCTTCAAATGTAAAGTAAAAGCTCCCACCTTACAGAAATATCTTCCCTCAGCCACAAGCTCTTCCTCACTGCATTTCCACAACAGATTCACCATGCTGCAAGTCTTTACACAAGTCTCCATCCAGTCTGAACTCATTAATTACCTCTTCCACCACTGACAGATCACTTCTGTCATCTCTACTTCACCTGCCATCTATTCCATCAGCATGGGTGCCCTTTATCCTTTATACTCTCTTACCTTGGTCCTCAGAATCCCACCACGATCAGCTCCAACACCAGCAGCACCAGGCACACTAGCAGCACCAACAACAACACCACCAACCTTCTCCGCAATCAACGAATGCTGCACAGAACAGAGGACATCAGCACCCGACTACATTGCTGCCCGGGAGGCCAGGGCTGGCCTCACCATGGCCAGGTTGGCACCCCCCCACACCAACACCATAAAGCATCCCTACAATGCCCAAGCCATTCCTTTCATACTCATAACCATTGTGGGGGGGGAGGGGGGCGGGTACTGTTATGTCTCACCATTCACTGTAACTCACTAAGCCACTTCCAAAGGTGCACACAAATCTGTCCAAGAATGCAAACTGTTTAAAATAAAGGTTTCAATGCTGGACACCACATTAACAGAAACTTTACATGAACATTACAGAAAACACCCAAGTGTCTACACCTGTGCAATTCACACTCCATCTAGAGCTATCCTTTGTTTCTTAACCTGTCCCATTACCATCTCCTCTTGCCTTGAAAATCTCTTAATGCCTCTTTACTTCTCCTGCCTTCCATCCTATCACTGACCTTCCCCTTTGTTCTTTCATCCCCTCCCCCATTTCCCAGCCCCTAAACTTGCTTTAAAATCTGTTCCATTTCCTGCTTGTTTCCAGTTCTGACGAAAGGTCTTCGACCTGAAATGTTAACTCTGTTTCTCTCTCTATGGATGCTGCCTGGCCTGCTGAGTTTTTCCAGCATTTTCTGTTGTTATTTCAGATTTCCAGCATCCGCAGTATTTTGCTATTGTATTAGCGTTTGGTTCACTGCCACCTCTCTTCTAGGAATGCCCACCTTGAAGAAGTTCTGCTCTTCTCTCCAACGGGATTTCCGTTTGTCTCTTCAACCTTGTTCATTGCTTTCAGTTTCTCTTCTCGTGTTTGATCAGGTATCTGCTAAGACTCGGTTTCACAGCCACATCTCTTTCCTCAGCAACTGTCTCCGGTTCCGACTTATTCCACGTGGATTCCAAATAAACTTCCACCCTTCGTGTTTCGAATCCACCCAGAATTACAAATATCTCCAAGATATTCATTGTTCCTCGAACTACTGCTCTCGCCGCATCTTGAGATCCACGCTCAACGCCATGTGGAGCCACATGAACACTCTCGACCTCTCTCTTCAGCAGCACCGACGCACTCTATCTCAAGGCTGTCCGGGTCCACAGTTCCATTTCATCCTTCGACTCATCCGACGCTTCAACAAAAAACCTTTTCACTTCCTTTCTGATGTCAAGGATCACAAGCTTCATCAACTCTTGAACACCAACGCCCCTCCGGAACCTTCTTCCCATTCACTTTCCTCTGACCCCCCTTCCCCCAATCTCACCCACTGTCGCGTTTTCACTATCCCTCTGACCCTCCCCTCTCTGACCCCGAACGATCAGTCCTCAGCAAAGGCCTGAGCTTCATCCCCTTACGCCCCCACCTCAATGAATTTCGAGCTCGGCATGATGCTGAGCTCTTTTTCCCGCCACCTTCATCTCCATGCCCACTTCTTTGGCCAGGAGTCTCCCCCCCCCGCCGCACGGCTGACCCTTTCTCCTGCTTTCAGAATTCTCGTTCTACCTGGACCCCTTCCTCTGGCCTCTTACCCTCTCTAGATCTTTTCATTGCAAACTGCCGCCGTGACATCGACCGTCTCCATTTCTCTGCTCCCCTCACTCACTCCAACCTACCTCCCTCTGAACTTGCAGCACTCCATTCTCTCAGATGCAACCCCGACATTGTCATTAAACCTGCTGACAAGGGTGGTGCTGTTGTTGTTTGGCGAACCAACCTCTACCTAACGGAAGCTGAACGCCAACTCTCCGACACCATCTCCTACCTCCACCTGGACCATGACCCTGACGTAATAAAACTCACTACGCACTTGGTTTGAGCATAAAGCAAGGCTTTAATCAACTTGTTTCAGAACATGGAAGTCTAGTTGTATCTCACTAGCTCCTTGTCTTACAAAATGTCCCTGGCAAGGTGGGGCCCACACCCGAGTATTTATACTCCTTGGACGGTGCCACCAGCTGGCCGTCCAGCATTATTTCATAAGTAGTTTCTTGATGATGAGATTTATAACATTCTTCCTGCTTAAAAGATTTGGAAGTCCGACGACTTCCTCTTAACGGATTAGGCGGACCATGAATAGCTGCAGTCATTTAGATTTTTGTTTATGGCCTGAAGGCACGTCTCCCCGGACCGTGTCTTGGTCCCTGGGTCACTTGATCCGTACCGGTGGATCGAAAGGCCCGTGTTGCTCTGATCGACCAGAGGGAGGCTGGGGAGATCGTGACTCTGGGTGCGGGTCCCCACAGGCGCAGAACTGGCTTCGTCCCGTTGGTTAGCCGGGGATTGACCGGTGTCCTGGCCCGGGGTGGCCATCCCACGGGGAGCGCTCGGCTCCCTGAGCAGATCCGGCGGGGCAGCTGGCAGATCCCTCGATATCCCAGGTAAGGCGTCATCCTCTGGGGGGCGCAGAGAGTCGGCCTCATCCCCGCGACTCCCTCCATCAGCTGGGTCCGCGGAACTGGCCGGACAGGGAGCCAGGTCCCGGAGCGAAACGGTGGACTCCCGGCCATCCTGGTACCGCACGTGTGCGTACTTGGGGTTGACGTCCGTAAGTTCTACCTCATCGACTAAAGGATCGGTTTTCGACGATCGGACGAATCTTCGGAGCAGCACGGGGCCAGGAGCTGCCAACCATGACGGTAGAGATGTCCCATGGGTGGAGCGACGCTGGAAGCTGAAGAATCGCTCGTGAGGTGTGACATTGGTAGAAGTAGAAAGGAGAGACCTGATGGAATGCAATGCGTCAGGGAGCATAGTTTCCCACTGCTGGTCTGGTAGATTGCGTGACCTCAGCGCAAGACGAACAGCGTTCCAAATGATAGCGTTGTATCTCTCAACCTGTCCGTTACCAATGGGATGGTATGGTGTCG
This sequence comes from Somniosus microcephalus, assembly GCF_052327205.1. Lineage (NCBI taxonomy): Eukaryota > Metazoa > Chordata > Chondrichthyes > Squaliformes > Somniosidae > Somniosus > Somniosus microcephalus. The sequence goes on along the minus strand of NC_140995.1, from coordinate 106,753,112 downwards.
TTTTACTTGTGGCGATTCCCCGTTGGGAGAGATAACTTTTGAGTTCGCTTGACATGAAGGAGGGACCCCGATCAGAGTGGATGAAATTGGCCGTACCGCAAAGGGAAAAGACTTGATCAAGGCATTTGATCACTGTGGAAGTAAGCATATTGGGACAGGGGAAAGCAAAGGGAAAGCGTGAATATTCATCCACCATAGTCAGTAAGTAGGTGTTCCGCGTTGAGGAAGGCAATGGCCCTTTAAAGTCAATGCTGAGTTGCTGCATAGGCTGCATAGCGTGTATGAGCGAGCCATCCGATGGACGGAAGAATTGCGGTTTTAACTCCGCACAAATTTTACAGGAGGAGCACGTTCTTTTCACATCTTCCGTAGAAAATGGGCGATTTTTAGATTGCACAAAGTGCAACATACGGGTAACGCCAGGATGGCATAAGTCAGTATGAAGATCCGCCAGAGTCGAAGTTGACATAGAAGAGCAGAATGCCCGTGTGAGAGTATCCGGGGCCACATTCTCTTTGCCGGGTCGATAATGTATGGTGTATCCAAAGGTAGCCAATTCCATCCTCCAGAGTTGTATTTTGTTATTCTTGATCTTAGTGCGTTTCCGGTTATCCAGCATAAAGGCCACGGAGCAAAGATAAGTGTGAAATGGTGACGAGCGAGAAAATGATTCCATTTACGTAGCGCTTCGATGATGGCCGTAGCCTCCTTCTCGACAGGAGGATAATGGAGCTCGCTACCCTGCAAAGTTCTGGACAGAAATGCAACGGGTCGACCACCTTGATTCAAGGTAGTAGAGATCGCCACATCCGATGCATCGCACTCGACCATAAAAGGAAGATTTTCATCAATGGAACGAAGCATGGCTTTTTCTAGTTGTCGCTTGAGGAGGTTGAAAGCTGAAATAGCTGTTGCCTCCAATGGAAATGACTTAGCGTGAAGCAGGGGCTGGATCTTGTTGGAGAAGTGGGGTATCCATTTTGCATAATAGGCGAACATGCTGAGTGCCCGATGAAGAGAGCCGAGATTCGTAGGGGGAGGGAGCTCCTGAAGCGGACAAAGTCGCTCCGGATCCGGTTTGATGACACCGTTGCCCACCCAGTAGCCAAGGATGTTGACTGATGGTACTGATTTCGCAGATTTGGACTCATTTAAGGTTAAGTTGCGACGACGGAGAACGTCAAAAAATTTCTGGAGGTTGGCATATGCTCCTTCTGGTCATGACCAACAATGGTGATATTATCCAGATATGGAAAAGTGTCCGTTAAGTTCTCCTGTTTGACTAGGCTATCCATTGCCCATTGAAAGACGGCCACCCCATTGGTGACCCCAAATGGAAAGCGACAAAACTGGTAAAGCCGACCATTGGCCTCAAAGGCCGTATACTTTTTGTCAGAGTCCTTTAACGGTACTTGATGATATGCGCTCTTTAAATCAAAGGTTGAAAATACCTTGTAGTTGGCAAGGTTATTGACCATGTCATCGATGCGTGGTAGTGGGTAGGCATCTAGGTCGGTATACTGGTTAATAGTTTGCAAGTAATCGATGCAAAGACGTTTCTTGTGTTGCTTCAGAGGATTTTTAACAATGACGACTTGAGCCCGCCAGGAAGATGAACATGGCTCAATGATACCGTCAGCTAGAAGGCAAGAGATTTCTGCCTCGATAAAGGCTCGATCATCTTGACTGAAACTTCGTGATTTAGTGACTATGGGCTTACATTGGGGGGAAAGATTGGCAAACAAGGAGGGCTCGTCGAGCCAAGCCGCCGAAAGCAAACAAAACGGTACTTTGGAAATAGTAAGCTCTGGCTTTGACCCTCCAAACTCGAAAGTGAGTCTTTTGTGTTGTTTCTGGAAATCCTGTCCCAGGAGCACATCACTGCATAGGTTCTTGAGCACCCCGAGCCGGGTGGAGAAATAAGTGCGGCCATTGAGGATAAGGTCGACAAGACAAAAGCCGGAAGAATTGTTGGTCAGTGTCATCAGAGCCATTGCAATTTCCCTGTCCGAGGGGTAAATACGCAGTTTTAACTTACTGACAGCCTGCTCACTAATGAAGCTGTCAGAGCTGCATGAGTCGAATAGTGCACTCAAAATGTGTCCATTTACCGAAACCTTCATGGCTGCATGCGACAGACTTTGGGGAAAAACAGCTGTGATGGGAGGAGGGGCAGTTTTACCCTTGACAGCTGTAACCTTAGTAGTGGTTCTTGGGGGAGGAGCAGTTTTATAGATTGCAGCTGTAACCTTAGTAGTGGCTCTTAGGGGAGGAGCAGTTTTATAGATAGTAGCTGCAAAACTAACAGGAGCTCTCGACTGGTATACCTTAGAAAAGTGGCCTTTCTTACTAACAGTGGCTCTTGACTGGCATACCTTAGAAAAGTGACCTTTCTTGCTGCAATGATTGCAGGTTGCGTTACGAGCAGGACAAAATTTCCTATAATGGAACGCACCTCCACAGAAGAAACACTTCCTTCCGGATTGCCAAGATGCCGCTAGGGTGGGGTCGTCATTTGTGTAGGTTTCTAGGGTAGGGTTGCCATCAGCCAGGTTGGAGTCGTCATCCGTGAGGGCTTCCGCCCGAGGCCTATCGAAGGAGTCACTAAAAGTGATAGCAACAGCCCGTGCACGTGGTGAAAGATAGGTATCTGCATTCCTCTTTGCTAAGTCCAGAGAACATGCCTGGTCATAGGCAGCCTGTAACTTGAGGTTTTATTCTCCAACAGACGCTGACGTATGAAGGGAGACGCAATCCCATTAATAAAGGAATCACAAATTAACTCCTCCTGGTACTGCTCAGCTGTAACAGCTTTAAGATTACAATCCTTGCTGAGCCTGCGAAGTTTCTGAAGGAATTCGTCAAGTGATTCCCAGGGTTGTTGTCGAGTTGTGGCCAGTAGATGCCGAGCAAAAATTTCATTTGGGGACTTGACATATAGCTGCTGTAGTATTTGGATAGCAGCGTCATAGTCTACACAGTCTTCGATATAATCAAACACATGAGTGGATACATAATTCACAAGTATCTCTAATTTATCAGGAACATTTTCACCACACACCCTGAGGAAGTTGCTGAAAGTACGATACCAGTGTTTCCATACCTTAGCAGCTGTAAGCGAATTCGGGTCCAGGTCGAGACGGACGGGGCTGAGTAGTTTCTCCATGATGGATCGATTACTTGTCTGAGTTCCCTTCTACGGTTTGAGTCATAGCTGGCTGTTGCCGAAATCACCCAAAGCGCGGAGTCGATATCAAGTTGATTAAATTGATATAATAAAACTCACTACACACTTGGTTTGAGCATAAAGCAAGGCTTTAATCAACTTGTTTCAGAACATGGAAGTCTAGTTGTATCTCACTAGCTCCTTGTCTTACAAAATGTCCCTGGAAAGCTGGGGCCCATGCCCGAGTATTTATACCAGCTGGCCGTCCAGCGTTATTTCATAAGTAGTTTCTTGATGATGAGATTTATAACAGACCCTATTATCGAACATCAAGCCACCGTTTCCAAGACTGTCACTGATCTCATCTCCTCTGGTGATCTTCCCCCCACAGCCACCAACCTCATAGTTCCCCCACCCTGCATAGCCCGCTTCTACCTCCTTCCCAAGATCCACAAACAGGACTGCCCTGGTAGACCCATCGTTTCAGCCTGTTCTTGCCCCACGGAACTTATCTCTTCCTATCTCGCTTCTATTTTTTCTCCCCTTGTCCAGTTTCTTCCCACCTACATCCGCGACTCTTCCGACGCCCTCCGCCACTTTAACAGTTTCCAGTTTCCTGGCCCCAACCGCCTCCTTTTCACTATGGATATACAATCCCTCTACACCTCCGTCCCCCACCAGGATGGCCTGAGGGCGCTCCGCTTCTTCCTTGAACAGAGGCCCAACCAGTCCCCATCCACCACCACCCTCCTCCGCCTGGCTGAACTTGTTCTCACATTGAACAACTTCTCCTTTGACTCCACTCATTTCCTCCAAATCAAAGGTGTTGCTATGGGTACTCGCATGGATCCTAGCTATGCCTGCCTTTTTGTGGGATATGTGGAACACTCTTTGTTCCAGTCCTACTCGGGTCCCCTCTCCATTCCCCACCCGCCGCTCCCGTCCCCCAGCTTTTTGCCTTGTACTAAGCACTATTCTGGCTAACCTTGTCTTTTCTTTTTCCCATATTATTGATTCCCCTTTTTCCTCTAATTTTCATCCTCCTGCAGACGTAATATTCACTTGCTTGCCTAAAATAATTATTCCTTCTTGGAAGATTGATCTTTCTAAACCCTGACCGTCATGTCTAAAACTTTCTTAGTTTAAATTATATGGCTGCGAAATGGGGAGATTTAGTATCAGCCTTAAGGCCAGTTTTGCAGAAAAAATGACGACCGCCTCAATTCCACCCACTTTCAGCGCGGAACATGGCGACCGCTATTTTGGATAGGTCAGCAGTGCTGCTGTTGCCTGCGCTTGCCGCCCACATTTAAATGATGCAGATCGTGACATCAATCGGCGTGCAACGCCTGAATTGACGCACGATATGCGATTTTTGATGTCGCCGCACTTGATACTGCCCTCTCCAAACCACGCACGGAAGAACGTGCATGCAGCAGTACAACAGAGACTCTGCCAGCGCTTCTTAAAGGGACACACACATCATTCAGGTAAATTTCGATTTTTGCCTTTGGACTTTTTTTTAACATTTTATTTGAGTAGTGGCTTGGTGCAATACATTTAAAAAGTTGTTAAAGTGTGCAGGGAGATGCTTGCAAGGCTTCGGCTGTGAAAGGAAGGCCTCTGAAAAGACCACTTGCTCCCAGTCCTGGGGGCTCTAGTTGCAGTCCCCCTTGGGCTGCAGCATGACATGGAGATGCAGCAGAGGCAGCAATGCAGACAAGCTGCTCGCAGAGGTAGGAGGAAGCAGAAGAGGAGGAAGCAGAAGGAAGGAGGTAACCCAGAGAGCCCCTTTCTGACCGGGATAACTGATTTCAAATCATCCACCTGCGGTACCAGTGACCACAACCCCAATTCCCCTTTCAACATTTGTCCCACTCCTTACCTTCCCTCTGTTCCTGACCATCACAATGCTGAAATAAAAGCCACCACAAAGCAAACTTTCCAATCCAACTTAATCCATATATGCATCCAATATTACATCAAAAGATCACCCTTGTACATTCCCTTAGTCAGTGTCTTGCATGTGCCTTTGCCTATCCTACTGATGTCACGCAGTGCTATTTCAGTGGCTGCAGCATGGCTGGTGGAAGGCTGCTGACTTTCAGTGGGGGACACTGCAAATGGCCTTGCAGGACGACCTCGAGGAGCTGGTGGCTGGGAGTGTGAAATCGAGTGATGGTGTTTCTTCTTTTTCTTCACTCTCCTCTCCCTCTTCTTGGCCAATCACTGGCTGGGCAGGCTGGATTTCTTGGGTGTCTGAAATAAGGAAGGCCCAAGGGTAGGGTTGTGGTGAGGGGAGGAGGAGGATAACATATCTTGTATTCTTTCAGCCCTGCCGCTGGCCAAGGGCTCAGCCGTGCCCCTGCTAAGAATGGCCAGCACCGTCTCCTCCAAGGGGGTGAGGTGAAGCTATGAATGTGAGGTGTGCCTATTGTTTGGTAGAGATTGTTGGTAGGTGGGAGGGGGGGGGAGTGGGGGTGCGGGGGGGTTGTGCATTGAGCAGTGTGTGAGGCTAGTGGTGCAGTTGGTAGGGGATGGCTTTTGAAGATGCATTCACCAACCTTGACCACTCGTTTGAGGTCATGAAACTTCTTTGGGCACTGGAGACAGGTCCTGGGGGGCGACATTGCTGGCAGTGACCGCTTCGGCGATCTGGTCCTGCATCCTTCTATGGAGGGCCCCCTGGCCCCCTGTGGGTAGAGGACCTCTCTTCCAGTGTTCACCCCCTGCACAAAGCTGGAGTGTTGCATCCTAGACCCTGGTTGCCCTTTCCCTGGCCTGTTGAGGCATTTGTGTTTGTGCTGAAGCACCTTTACCATGTTTTATGTGCAAGAAGGCAGTTCAGCTTTCAGAGCTGCAGACTGCCTAGTGCTGAAGGATTTTTTTTTGCAGAAGGCAGTTCAGCTTTATGTAAAGCCAGCCTCGCTCCAGCGACGTGAACTTCAGGCCCCTGCTGAGCGCACATCCTGTCAGCAGTGTGTTCATCGCTAGGCTATGCACTTCTAACATGGTCAATAGCAGGCAGCACCAAATTGACATGCTGCCTGCACTTTCTGAACGGGCGCGGGCATATGTCGCATCGCGGTGCCCACGCCCGTTTTCGGGCCGTATCGAATTTCACCCCCTATGACTTGCTGTCCTGATCCCAACCCCTCCGGCCAACATTAGGCCTAAATACACTTCTTATTGTTTTCGCTGCATTAAAAATGTCATCACAACACTGAATCTTCAGTGGATAGAGACCACTGGAATGCAAAAGGCCAGAAGAGTGTGAAGTTCAGCTTTGAGATGCAATTGGCCTAAAATTAACATAAGGGTTTAAATTACTATTAATCAGGCAGCAGGAGGCCTTCACCGTGTACTGAAGGAAGGTCCCTGGGCAGTCAGGTAAGTGGTTAGGAGGGAGGTCAGCAGGGCCTCAGGATCCTGCTCCTCTGGGCTGACAAGAAAAAAATATTTCTAAAAACTTACATTTTTGGGCCCCACCTGGCTCCGGTTCTGCTGGCCATCAGACTGGCCTGGCAGAGAAGCCAGAACCTTTAGTTTAGAGACTGAGTTAAGTTAACATGTGTTAAATTTGTTATTATTGTAATATTGTTATTCAGCCATAGACAGTGTGGTAATGACTTCTTGGGCTAGAAATTGGCCTCCTTAGTGCCTCCCGTTATCACTTTGGGGGGCGATAATGGGGCACTTACCACTTACCGTCCAGGTGCGGTGAGATGAATGACTCCCGCTAACTCGGCCGGGAGGTTTGTGGCGGCGGTAACTCTCTGCGCCACGATCTCCTGCGCCCGGAGATTGTGCCATCATTGCCGTGCACATCGCCCCGGACCCGAACTTCGGTAGCATCGCCGGGCGAAAATACCGACCGCTGCAGGAGGATTTGTTCGGGAGGCCGGGTGTTTTGGGGGCAGAAGTTAAAGGAGAGGTTGCCGAGGTAAGTAAGAAAATTTCTAAAATGGTTTTTCTCAATTTTTTTCAATTCTCCTGGACCACGATCGATCAGCCTGGCACTCTGCTGGAGAGCATGGGGCTGAACGGGCCGGATCGCGGCCGCCGTCAGGGACCAGCTAACTGGTCCCAATGCAGAGCCTGCAGCGATAGGCCTTTCCTTTAAGGGAGGGAAGGAGCCTCGGAACGCAGCAGTGCTGCACTTCTACTGCCCCGCCTGCATCCTTTAGCACTCCAGGAAGGAAGTGGAGCGCTTGATTTAGCGCTCCAGTTCCGTCATGCAGTGCAAACACCGAATATAGGAAAAGCTGGGAATCATTAGTGCCTGCCGCTAAGTTTCTCAGCTTTCAAAAGTTACCACGCCCAAATGAGACGATACCGAATTTCTAACCTCTTATTTTTATTTTTCCTTCTAGCATTTTGCTTATTTTTTCCTTTGCACATGACAGCTATTGCAATGTAACGCAAAAGTTCCAAAAATAATGGCCGGAATTTTCCGGGGTTCAGCAGGCGGGGTCGGTGGTGGGTCGGGTGGGAAATCTGATTGTTTTGACAGCGGGTCAGCACCTCTGTGCAGTGCTTGTCAGTGTTTGCAGCACCTCAATGCTGTAGAACAAGGACAGCACAACTGTCAAAAGAAAGTTGACCATGGTCCCTTTAAGGAAACCGGCTGATGATGTGCCATGAATGACACCACTAGACCCGCTTCCTCTAATTGGACTGGGAAACGCGCTGGGCAGGCTTAACAAGTCCCATCAACGTAAATTCATTTTCCAGAGCAAAATGGAGCCAGCAGCGGGGCCGCGGCCCACCACCGACATCGCCCGCTGAGGTGAGGAAAATCCAGCCCAAAAAATAATATACAGCTGGGGATTCTGGCGCAGTCTGACTTTTGAGTGTCAAAAGATGGTATCCCTAGTTAACAGATGTATATAATGATGAATAGAGCCCAAATTTCAATTGAGAAATGTTTTCATTGTCTCCCTCATTCTAGTACACATCTGTAACCCACTGATTTTCTTTTAGCTGAAGGGGAAAGCAGATTTGGGTATGGACTTCTCAGAGATTGCTACCAGTGATACTCTCTGATGTGCTGATAGGAACATATATAATGGGGTGCAAAGGACTTCGGTCCCAACTCTGGGAGTTAGGGCTCGATTTTCCTCTGCTATAGTGCCACACTCCCACCCATACCAGTGCCAATTTAAATATTCCTTCCTTGCCTGGTGCAAGGAAGTTCATCTGCTGCCCCTTGACCACTTTGCCACATGTAAATGACAGTGGGGAAGTGAAGCCAGGGCATCCGTCTGATTTCCCTACCACCAACACCAGAGACTGCCAGGAATGGGGTGCTGATAGACCCTGGGGCAGTGGATGATGGTCCATTGAAGCTCCTTTTGGAGTGAGATCACCCAATACTGAGAGCACTTCTCTCTCTTCTCAGGCCCCCAAACATCTTTAGGCCTCAACTCAGTCTGAGTTTAAACTAATAGGAAACATCAGATCTTCAGGGCTTTTCTTCCCTCCCTGCCCCACCTTAAATGTGGCTCCTTCCCTTCTAGTGCTGCAGCAGGTATCCCGACCTTCCTCTGGCCAACCCACCCAGAGGAAAATCCAGGCATTAATGTAATTTTATTGAAGTAGACACAAATACTAACAAAAGATATCCTAATTGTGGCAGATGAATTTGAGTGATGGGAAAGTTTAGTAGGAGTGTCAAAATTTTAACACCTAAATTACTGGGCTATCATCAGATTAAAGAAAATGATTTAGTTGGTATTGGCAGGATAAGGTTCGAGGTACGACCATAAGAAACTATGAAATAACAAAAAGTTAGCTGGCCTATAAAATGCCCCTTAAAATGGACCTTGTCCAACTCTTGCAAATGCATTTAAACTCCAATCAACTCCTAACCACAGGCAACACTTCCATCAAGGGAGAACCCCATCAAATTTTTTATGACCCCAAAGACAACCATGCCAAAACTCTAGGATATCAGTATAACATTATTCAAGTCTGATCTGGTGTATTCCAAATGTGGCATTGACATGGCAGATGGAGACCTATTACATCTGCCCACTTGTGTTACACCAGAATGTCCTGAGATATCCCCAGCATGCATAACTGGGCCTGTGCTTGTAGTTGGTGCAGGCTGAAGAATTCACAGGCAAATGTAAAATATTTTTAATCCCCCCCCACCGCCCAGATGATCCAGCAGAAGCCAGAAGGCCCTGATTTTGGCAGCCAGAGCGCTACAGCAGGACTCTAAGGCAAATGAACTAGGGAAAGAAAAACTGGGGTAGCTACCTCCTCACAGGCACAGCGTTATCACTATAAAATGTAAATCAAAGTACTAATGATTAACAGTCCTCACTTAATCTTCTTACTTTAATGCATGAAGACCGGAGATGATTCCATTACCGAATAGTTGCATGGGGAAGACTATTCTTTATTGTAATTTATTAGGAATTGAAGACAGAGGTTGAAGTTAAAAGGGACAATTATGTAGCCATGAGTTCATATAAGCTTGCACTGTTTGTAAGTTTAGCCCAAAGACACAAAAGAATTCAATATTGAAAACAAAACTCTTGTTTGAGTATGACTGAACGTAAGAACATAAGAATTAGGAGCAGGAGTAGGCCATACGGCCCCTCGTGCCTGCTCCACCATTTAGTAAGATCATTGCTGATCTTTTACCTCAACTCCACTTTCCCGCCTGGTCCCCATATCCCTGATTCACCTAGTGTCCAAAAATGTATCTATCACAGCCTTGAATATTCTCAATGATTCAACACCCACAACCCTTTGTGGTAGAGAATTCTAATGGTTCACAACCCTCTTGAGTGAAGAAATTCCTCTTCATCTCAGTCTTAAATGGCCAACCCCTTATCCTGAGACTATGTGCCGTAGTTCTTGACTCTCCAGCCAGGGGAAACAATCTCTCAGCATTTACCCTATCAATTCCCTTCAGAATTTTATTTATGTTTCAATGAGATCACCTCTCATTCTTCTAAACTCCAGAAAGTATAGGTCCAATCTACTCAATCATAAGAACATAAGAAATCAGAGCAGGAGCAGGCCATTCGGCCCCTCGAGCCTGCTCTGCCATTTAATGAGATCATGGCTGATCCGGCTTTGGCCTCAACTCCACTTTCCTGCCCACTCCCCATAACCCTTGACTTCCCTGTTGCTCAAAAATCTGTCTATCTCAGCCTTGAATATATTCTGGTCCCAACGCGTGAGTACGGACGGTGTACTCACGCGTGGGCCCGTTGGAAGTGCCAGATTTCAGCGTGCACAGCGCATGCGCGGGAAACCGGCATTTCCTCCAAGGGGTTCAGAGGTCCAACGCGTGCGCGCAGGACTCTGTGCGCACGTGTTGAACTTCCTTCTTTTTGACAGGTTTGCCCGTGTGCAAGGGCCTGAACTTTTTAGACATATAAAAAGGAGGCGTAAGAACTTGATTCTTGAAGGTAAGTGGTCTATTATTTAAAATTATAACATTTTTTCCACAGCTTTATTGTTTTTAAGGACTTTACAGTAAGGTAAGTTTATTTTTAGACCCGATTTCTTAAGAAATTATTTTTTTCAAAAATTTGATTAATTGTTCAAAATAGTTTTTTAAAGTTATTTATAGTTTATTTAATTATTGGGATGTTTTTTTAAATTTTATTTAAAGTTAAACTAGTCTTTTGGGCGCCCGTACTTTTCATGAGTTTGACAGTTCTTACTATCAAACTCATGAATGAAGTTTCCCCTCCCCTGATTGGCTGCACAGTGCTCACCTGATCCCAGCCGGCACATCGCACTAACTACGCCGCTGGATCAGGCAAGCACATCGTGCCGACATCTGAACCGGGCCAGTGACAGGAATTCCAAGCAGGCCCGGGCTTCAGATGTCGGCACGCCGGGTGAGTGCACATCGGGGGCTTGCACGCGCGGCAAGCCCCCGATCCTAATTTCTGGCCCATTCAATGACTCAGCTTGCACAGCTCTCTGAGGTAAAGAATTCCAAAGATTCACGATCCTCTGAGAGAAGAAATTCCTCCTCATCTCCGTCTTAAATGGGCGACTATGCCCCCTTGTTCTAGATTCCCCCACAAGGGGAAACATTTTCTCAGCATCAGCCCTGCCCAACCCCCTCAGAATCTTATATGTTTCAATAAGATCTCCTCTCATTCTTCTAAACTCCAATAAGTATAGGCCCAACCTGCTCAACCTTTCTTCATAAGACAACCCCGTCATCTCCAGAATCAACCTCGTGAACCTTCTCTGAACTGCCTCCAATGCAAGTAAATCCCTCCTTAAATAAGGGGACCAAAACTGTATGCAGTACTCTAGGTATGGTCTCACCAGTGCCCTGTACAGTTGTAGCAAGACTTCCCTACTTTTATACTCTATCCCCCTTGAAATAAAGACCAACATTCCATTTGTCTTCCTAATTATTTGCTGCACCTGCATGTTAACTTTTTGTGTTTCATGTACGAGGGCACCCAAATCCCTCTGTACCGCCGCAATCTGTAGTCTTTTTCCATTTAAATAATTTTTTTCTTTTCTAGTCTTCCTACCAAAGTGGATAACTTCACATTTTCCCACATTATACTCCATCTGCCAAATTCTTGTCCACTCACTTAGCCTGTCTATATCCCTTTGCAGATTCTTTATGTCCTCCTCACAACTTGCTTTCCCATAAATCTTTGTATCATCCGCAAATTTGGCAACAGTACACTCGGTCCCTTCATCCAAGTCATTAATAGTCATCCAAGTCAATCTCTCCTCATAGGATAATGATATTAAATTAAGATTGGTTTCCTAGCATAGCCTATTGTTTTTATTTTCATTTCATGTCTCTCATCTTTCATTGATAAAGCTATACAAAAATTTGTGTTATACGTTTATCAGATAATCTCAAATGAACTGAAACGTGTTGTTAAACTCCCAGTATTTGACATGTATTTGCTGGCCTGGCAGATTGCTGTGGTGTGTTCTGCTTTTAGTGTAATGGAATTGGCAAACAACATTTAGGCTTTTCTTCAATTCCCACTGGGGCATTTCTTTTCATCACTGCCTGTTGTCAAGCCAGCTGTTGCCTGCGGGGCATGCACACTTCAGTTCCACTTCTCCAATATAAATAATTCATCATGGAGGTACACGGGGGTCAGTAAGAAGCAAGCAGCTAGGGATCATAAACAGTCTTAAATGCAGACTTTTGCTAATTTTGCCTGTCAGCAGAGTTCACATAAATTTTACTGTTTTATTGAGCTGAAACATTTTGCAGTACTGTCCCTAATACAATTACTGTGTATTATGAAACATAAACTAAATTTACTAAAACCAGTTATATCTCTGCCCAGTCAATTGGATTTCTGCAGAACTAATGTAAGAAATGGAGCAGACTGGTGGTGTAGTAAATAAACAGTCACATGTCTGTGGTAGTGTGTTTGAGCCCCAGATGTGCCAACCTTCTTACCAGAGATTTATTCACCCCGTAAAACTCATTTCATCTTGTGGATTGGTCCTGCAGTGAACCTGGTTTCACTATTATCTTCTGATTCTCTCAACTTCCAAATCATAACCCAATTCTACCAGCAGTTGCCCTAAATTTCTTTTGCGACCACTGGGACCATGGTGTCTCCCATGATTAGCCAGTTTTGTAAGTTTTCACATCATACAATGTTATATTGAAACAAACACTAATATTACAGTGATAAATCTGCTCAGATGTTAGCATTGCTTTCTTCTTGGAGTATTAATCCTGAACTACAGAGATAAAGATTTAGGAGCCAAAAATTCTCAGTCTTTCTGGTGCACTCCTGTCATAACTCTGGCAAGAGTGAGGCGGCAGTGCCAGAAAATAGGCAAGGCCCTGGATACGCCAGGTCCCGGCATGTGCTGAGAGCTCCCACTGAACCTTGTTTAATGGCATTGCCGATGGTGGGGGCAGGGACTCCCTACGTTGGTAGTCCCGTGACCTTGGCCTTGCAGAAACTCAAGGCATCTTCTGAGGCCAGTATGCCCAGTGAGAAGAGGCATACATGTCCATTTCCTGGAAGAAGCGGAACCCACCTGGACCGTAGCCTGGCAAAAGGGTAACTTTTTTTGGAGGACATACAAAGAGCATTCTTTCTTGGGGGCGGGGTGGGGGGGGAGAGGAGAGAATGGCAGCTCTAGGACCACGCGAAGTTCCATGAATTTTCTGGCCCAAGTAAAAGGCGGACACTCAAGATGCTCTCCTGTGATGCCGGCCCCCACCATGGGCATTCAAATAAGGTGACCTCCTTCTGACCCTGCATACTCTGGCAGGATCAGCGCAGGAGGTCATCAGTGGTCATAATCCCAACGTAATTCCTGGGATCGTGGCCCATGGATTTTCAGGACCTTTAGAAGAAATTTTAATTAAAAATGAAAAAAGGTTAAAGAAAAACTTGCAGCTGCACAGTGCCTTATCACATCTCTCAGAAACATCAAAGTGCTTCATTCACAATAAATTACTTTGAAGTGCAATGACTTATATAGGAAGACACCACATCAAGAACCCATAAACATTAATTAGATGAATGACTAGTAAATCTGTTTTTGGTGGTGTTGATTAGGAGAAGAATACTGGCTTTGACACCAAGAGAACTTCCTACTCTTCCTCCTACAATGCTATGGGTTATTTAATATTTACTTGAATCACTGGAATAGGGCCTTGGGGGAAGGGGGGGCACCTGCTCAGTACTGTACTGGAGTGGCACACTAGAATATGTGCTGGTACCCTGTAGTAGATGTTACACCCATAACCCTCTGGCTCAGAGACAAGAGTGTTAGCAACTGTGCCAAGGTGACAAGTTTTAAACACTTAATTCCAGTCTTGTTTCCCCTCTTCTCTCTTTCCCATTCATTCTTTCAAAGTTTTATTTTGTTTTAAACATTAATTTTATTTTTTTCTACCAGATCATTTATATTCTTTACTAAATAACAACAGAAAATGCTGGAAAAACTCAGCAGGTCAGGCAACATCCGTGGAGAGAAATTTGAGTTGACGTTTCGGGTCGAACCCTTCTTCAAAACAGTTTTGAAGAAGGGTTCGACCCGAAACGTCAACTCAAATTTCTCTCCACGGATGTTGCCTGACCTGCTGAGTTTTTCCAGCATTTTCTGTTGTTATTTCGGATTTCCAACATCCGCAGTATTTTGCTGTCGTATATTCTTTACTAGCTGGAGTGCCCGGCGGTGCCGAGGGTTTTTTGAGGGCATGTTGTTGTTGGAAGAGAGAGAGAGAGAGACTGGAGAGAGAAGAGAGAGACTGGGGGGGAGAGAGCGACTGGGGGGAAGGGGGGGAGAGAGCGACTGGGGGAAAGAGAGAGAGAGAGAGACTGGGGGAGGAGAGAGAGACTGGGGGGAGAGAGAGACTGGGGGGGAGAGAGTGACTGGGGGGAAGAGAGAGAGAGAGAGACTGGCAGGGAGAGAGAGAGAGGGAAAGAGAGAGGGGGAGGGAGAGAGAGAGAGAGAGACTGGGGGGAGAAGAGAGAGTTGGGGGGGAAGAGAGAGAGAGAGAGACTGCTGGATTTAGTTCGGGATTAGCCTGGAGAGAGGGGGGGAAGGAGCGCCTCAGGCCTGGCCTGATGGACCCCTGCGAAGAAAGGAAGGAAGAAGGCGAGCTCTCCCTCCCTCTCCCCCCCCATCACTCTTTCCCTCCCTCACCCTCTCTCTCTCCCTCCCCCTGTCTCTCCCTGCTTTACTCTCTCTCCCTCCCTCCCCTCCCCTCTCCTCTCCCTCCCTGCCCCTCTCCTCTCCCTCCCTCCCCCTCTCCTCTCCCTCCCTCCCCCTCTCCTCACCCTCCCTCCCTCCCCCTCTCCTCACCCTCCCTCCCCCTCTCCTCACCCTCCCTCCCCCGCTCCTCTCCCTCCCTCCCCCTCTCCTCACCCTCCCTCCCCTCTCCTCTCCCCCTCTCCCTCCCCCTCCCTCCCCCTCTCTCTCCCTCCCCCTCCCTCCCCCTCTCTCTCCCTCCCTCCCCCTCTCTCTCCCTCCCCTCTCTCTCCCTCCCCCTCTCCCTCCCTCCCCCTCCCCCTCTCTCTCCCTCCTTGCTCTCTCTCCCTCCCCCTCTCGTCTCTCTCCCTCCTCTCCCTCCTTCCCTCCCTCCTCTCCTCTCCTCTCCCTCCTTCCCTCCCTCCCTCCCTCCTCTCCCTCCCTCCTCTCTCCTCACCCTCCCTCCCCCTCTCCTCCCCCTCCCTCCCCCTCTCCTCTCCCTCTCCCTCCCTCCCCCTCTCCTCTCCCTCCCTCCCTCCCTCTCCCTCCCCCTCTCCTCTCCCTCCCTCCCCCTCTCCTCTCCCTCCCTCCCCCTCTCCTCACCCTCCCTCCCCTCTCCTCTCCCCTCTCCCTCCCCCTCCCTCCCCCTCCCCCTCTCCCTCCCTCCCCCTCTCTCTCCCTCCCCCTCTCTCTCCCTCCTTGCTCTCTCTCCCTCCCCCTCTCGTCTCTCTCCCTCCTCTCCCTCCTCTCCTCTCCCTCCTTCCCTCCCTCCCTCCTCTCCTCCCCCTCTCTCTCCCTCCTTGCTCTCTCTCCCTCCCCCTCTCGTCTCTCTCCCTCCTCTCCCTCCTCTCCTCTCCCTCCTTCCCTCCCTCCCTCCTCTCCCTCCCTCCTCTCCCTCCCTCCTCTCTCCTCACCCTCCCTCCCCCTCTCCTCCCCCTCCCTCCCCCTCCCTCCCCCTCTCCTCTCCCTCTCCCTCCCTCCCCCTCTCCTCTCCCTCCCCCTCCTCCTCTCCTCTCCCTCCCCCTCCCATCCTCTCCCTCCCCCGTCTCTCCCTGATTTCCTCTCTCTCCCTCCCTCCCCCTCTCCCTCTCCCTCCCTCGCCCTCTCTCCCCCTCTCTCTCTCCCTTTCCTCCGAGCCCGGACGCGGTGAGCCGAAGCCCCCGTGTGCGGATCAGCGCCTCAGGGCCGGCCGGTGCGCGGCCGAGCGCGTGAGGCCCGGCCCGACTCTCAGGTCCTGCTCTGGTCCGCCGCCGACATTCACGCGCTCGCTGTCTCCCGCCCCGCCAGCCTTTACCAAGGTGGCGGCGATGGCTACGCTCGGCTCAGTGCCGCCACGCCAGCCTTTACCAAGATGGCGCCGATCGCGGGCCGCTGGTTTGGAATCGGGCCCAGCGGGACGGGCGGTGCCTAGCTCGGGCGTGGCTGGCGAGGAGAGGCCGAGGCTTCGAGGCCTGCAGGCAGCTCATCCACCACAAGGGGGGGAAAGCCTGAGTCCCCTTTGCAAAAGGATTTTTTTCCCTTTTAAAACCAACTTTTTTTTTGCTGGAAAATTATATTTCAAAATAAACACACAGAAAGTGGGAAAAATAAATCAATAGTTAGGAATCAAGATGGCGGCCACTCACCTCAGCTCAGAAGGATTAGGCCCGCCCACACACGCAATGAAATGCCCCCCGTGATGCACCGATTGGTCAACCATCAGGTCACTCACTGTAGGATTGGTCAACCATCACGTCACTCAACACTATCCCCTGTAGGATGGCCCGCCCACACACACAATGAACCCCCCCCCCCCCCCGTGATGCACCGATTGGTCAACCATCACGTCACTCAACGCTATCCCCTGTACGATTGGTGAACCATCACGTCACTCAACGCTATCCCCTGTACGATTGGTCAACCATCACGTCACTCAACGCTAATGAGTGGAATTTTTACCGTTTTTTGAACCTTTTTTGTATACTGTCCGAACAATTTTTGTCTGACCAAAAAGTAAATACGCCTATTAGACTCCCCTAATGATAAGCTTTCTTTTGATATAACATATGTGTGGGTACGCTCTATAACTTTTGATTGTATAGCCGGACAGACAGACAGTCAAACAGACAGACAAACAGACAAACTCTTTTATATATATAGATTTGTCTAAAAACTAGTTTTGAACCCCTTTGGCACCTTCTCAATTTTTTATGTGGTAACAACATTTAAAAAGTGGGTCTTGATTGGGTAAAGCATTAATTTTGGTCTCCTTTTAGCCAATCAAAAGACAGAAGAATATAGACTGACATAGTCATATCACAAGCATAACCAAATCAATCTCTGATATGGTTTTACATGCATGGATGACACGTAAACTTGGCATCAGCCTATAAAGGAAGAGTGTGCCTGGACAAAAGTGCCCATCTGAGATGCACTATGGGTTAAACTTTGAGTCTGGAACTAAAATTCTTTTAAGTGCACCTTTTGAAAGAATCTACAAACTCATCTTGGACTATACATAGTGCAGTATCTTCCATATTAATTGCCATTTGTGAGAAGCTCTTTCTAAATGTTCATTTTGCAAGAAGCTGTTTAATTTTGAGAGCGCGTCCTATAGTTCTACATTCTTGAATCATTTCAGAAGGGTTGCAAGTTTCTATCTTTTCCATTCCCTTCATCGTTGAAAAACAATGCAAGCCATATCTTCTCCCATCCTTCCCTAAAGAAAACAATCTTGGTTCTCTTTAGTGGATCTAAATTTTAAAAAATCATCTTAGTTGCTCTTCTCTGAAACTTCTCCCTATGATTGTTACTTTAGAGGCACGACGCCCAAAATGAGGTTGTACTAATGTATTGTGCAAAGTTAGTGTTGCACACTTTGCTCATACTCTGTGTGCCTTTCTCAGTCATTAGCTTGATGACAAAAATCAAAAATGTCCAATGACAATTTAATTTTAATTTCCTAATCTCTCCTATGAATTTCCCTTTCTTTCCTAATTTGCATGTTAGTAATCCCCATCTGTGTTTAATATTCAACTTTATCTTTTACAGGCTACACATATTGTTTAAAAGTCTCCCAATTACTGGAATGACATTAAGATACAGCCATGGTGGATGATTAGCAATTACTGTACCACATTTTTGCTGGGATTCATTTCATATGGTCTCCAGTGGTGTTAGTGTAGTTCCAGAAATAAGGTTAGTATTCATTTTAAACGTAACTTTCTTTGTGGCAGTGCCTTGCTGCAGAGTATATGTCTCGCCTCCAATATTTAAAAATAAAGGCCTAGAAATTCATTGACGCCACTTTTGGGGCGCTAAAGTGGGGCGTCCGCTAAAGTTTGCGGCCGCCGCCAAATCGATGCCACTTCTCCGATATTCATTAGCTTCGCCCTAGGAGTTCGGGCGAGCGCTAAAACTGCTGCTGGACGCCTCTCTTTGGGCGCTAAGCCGGAGGTGGTGATCGATAGCGCCGAGGCCGGGCGCAGCGCAGGTGCGGCCATCTCGTGATTGACAGCAGACACCCTGGCGCCGGCCAGCTCTTAAGGGGGAAGGGTCGACTGTGTCTGCTGCCACGCCCTGGATAGTGGAGCCCTCCAGCTAGGCCTGAACACTGCTGCTGGACCCAAATAGCGCCTGAAGACATGGAGAAGGCCCGTGAACGTGCGCAGCGCTTCTCAGAGCGTGATCTGAGTGTGCTGCTTGCTGCTGTGGAGAAGAGGCGCCATGTTTTGTACCCGGACAGTGGCAAGAAGGCGACGGTCCGCGTCTACAGGAGAGCCTGGAGGCATGTCGCCAGCAAGCTGTCAGCCAACAGCGACGTCCCCAGGACTGGTGCCCAATGCCGCAAAAAGTTAAATGACCTCACACGCATTGTCAGGGTGAGTACCCTTTCCAGTGACCTCCTCATCCTTGCATGTGCACCTCACATTATGGGCAAAGGGACCTGAAAGCTCTAATGGCCAGCCTTCATCCAGCAGCTATGGGACAGGCATGAGCATCAATTGCACATTCTGCACTTAACACACTGGCCAAGCTATTCCACCATGGGAGGCATTGCACACCAGATCATGGCGACACACTGGCCAGGCTATTCCACCATGGGAGGCATTGCACACCAGATCATGGCAACACACTGGCCAGGCTATTCCACCATGGGAGGCAGTGCACACCAGATCATGGCGACACACTGGCCAGGCTATTCCACCATGGGAGGCAGTGCACACAAGATCACGGCGACACACTGTACTTAGAGGCCGTCCTTTCTCTTGCAGGCCAAGCTGGCGAATAATCGCAAGAGCCGGACTGCGACCGGGGGAGGCCGACCCCATATCCAGCCACTCACCGACCTGCAACATCGCGTGGAGCGCCTCATGGGTGGCCGGGTGATTGGGCCCGTTACATGTGGAGATGCCGACCCTGTTCTGGGCAGCAATGGTAAGGACATCACCTTTTGCACCTCTCTCGTCCCACTTGCGCATCAGATCTACATCCTTTGCCACTGTCCGACCAATGTGCTGAATGCCACCACTCATGCATCCCGCACTGACGCCCTCTCCTCACTCTAAAGCTACTCTTGTGCCTTCCTGCTTTCAGATGGTCAAGAGGAGGTCCCTCAACTTGCCAGTGACAGACCCTCCGAAGAGGAGCAGGAGGAGGAGCAAGAGGAAGGCGGCCCATCAGGGGAACCCTCAGCCGCGGCCACCCAGGCCAATGTAGGGGACACGTCTTCCCTGGAGGGCAGCGTGGCGGAAGTGTCGAAGGGGAGGGGAGCTCCTGGGACCTGCGTGCTGCAGAAAGGCGGGAGGGGGGTGGAAGCTCGGCGGCCTTCTCCCCAGAGGGGGGATGCGTCGGAGGGGAGTCCAATTGCTGGGCCCAGCGGCCTCCAGCAACGCAGGAAGGGTCGGCCAGCTCGGCGGCCTTCTCCCCAGAGGGAGAGTCCGGCCTCCAGTCAGGAGATGCTCTTCGCCAAGGAGATGGAACGCCTCGAAGACTTGTCCGCGGACTCGGAGCGCCGGCACACGGAGCTCATGGCGGCAGTGGCACGGTTGCCTGAGTCCATCGATTCCCTCTCTCGGAGTGTGGCCGAGTTCGGGCCCTCAGAGGCCACCAGTCGGGCGGAATACCGGGCAGATCAGGCAGCGAGTCGGGCAGAATTCGGGGCAGCTCTGTCAGCGACTGGCCAGGTGATCAGTGGTGCCGTCCAGTCACTGGCTGCTCTGATGCGGTCAGTGAACAGGTCAACACGGGCACTCACTGCTGCCACACTTGCTGTGTCAGCCAGGCATCGCCAGGGCACCCGGCGCGCTGCAGCAGGACAGCGGTCTGTCCCTCGGCAGATTGGTGCGCATGCTGCAGTGCTGGCCCGGGCGAG
Organism: Somniosus microcephalus; assembly: GCF_052327205.1. Classification (NCBI taxonomy): domain Eukaryota; kingdom Metazoa; phylum Chordata; class Chondrichthyes; order Squaliformes; family Somniosidae; genus Somniosus; species Somniosus microcephalus. Next base: position 106,732,905 of record NC_140995.1, on the reverse strand, counting down.
TGCCAGTGTCTCAGGCGACCAGCGAGCGCCTGCCATCCGCCAGCTTGCCGCCATTCCTCCAGCCGCCACTGCCACTCCCCCAGTGGAGCTGCCAGGAGCTGCTGCAGCAACTGATGCTGGCCAGCCACAGCTGCAGCAATCAACAGCCGCCCGCTCGACGGCCAGACCTCGACTAGGCCGACCCCCAAGGGCATCTGCCGTCACGACATGTGCCCCTCAGGAGCCTGCCCCCAGCCTTGCAGCAGCCAATGGCCTTACTTTGAGGCGGAGCAGCAGGGCGGGCAGGGGCCACCCAAAGATGGCCAAGGCATCGCCCTAGCGGGCCAAATAGTCGAATGTGTGGCCATTTGTGTTTGTTTCTTGAGGCCGAGAATTGGATGTTTGTTTTTTGAAGGCCGATGATGTGATGTTTGTTTTGGACGAAGGCCGAGAATGACGGCCATTTTAGTTGCCCTATTTTGTTAATCCTCTCCAGGTTGTGGGAGCGAGTAATGTGTTTGAGTGTTTTTTGGGGGTTTCGTCTGTTTTTGGTTTTCATGTGGGAAGGGCCCAGAGTTTGTACAATAAAGCATTTTATTTATTCACATTGTCCATGTTTGATCTTTGAAGTGTTTGTTGCCTTAACCGGCTGAGGGCTTGCGGAGTGGCTGCAATCATGTTCTATCATTGGCACAAGCCATTCCCTGACAGGGGGCCTAGAAGTGACGTTCAATAAGCCGCCGACGGGCGGCCCTTGGACCTTGTGCGTCCCTCCTGGGCTGGTACTCCTCGTCCTCGTCGTCCTCTTGCTCCTCCTGCTCCTCCTCCTGAGGTGGTGGTCCAACGTGAGGTGGCAGTGCCTGAGTCCTGCGGATAGCCAGGTTGTGCAGCATGCAGCAAACGACGACGAATTGGGAGACTCGATCCTGCGAATACTGGAGGGCTCCCCCGGAGCGATCGAGACAGCGGAACCGTTGCTTGAGCACGCCGATTGTTTGTTCTATGAGGTTCCTCGTCGCTTGATGGCTCTCGTTGTATGCCTCTTCAGCAGGGGTCGTGGGCGCGCGGAGCGGGGTCATGAGCCAGGTACACAAAGGATAGCCTTTGTCCCTGATAAGCCATCCTCTTTGGGGAGGCTGTGCCTGGAACATGTCAGCCACAGTTGTCTGTCGCAGGATAAAGGCATCGTGGCTGCTGCCTGGAAAGCGGGCATTGACAGCTAGGATGCGCTGCCTGTGGTCACACACCAGCTGTACATTGAGGGAATGGCAGCCCTTCCGGTTGCGGTAATCCTCGGCATGCTCAAGAGGTGCCCGCAAAGCCACATGCGTGCAGTCAATGGCGCCCTGCACCATGGGGAAGCCCGCTATTCTTGCAAACCCCACTGCACGCTGCTGCTGCTTGTCCAGGGTCATGGGGAAGGAGATGAATTGATGTCTCCTTCTGAAAAGGGTTTCGGTCACCTGGCGGATGCAGCAATGCACGGCGAACTGGGAGATGTTAGCGATGTCCCCAGTAGCGGATTGGAAGGAGCCGGAGGCATAGAAGTTGAGAGCCACCATCACCTTCACTGCCACCGACAGAGACGTCCTGCGCATCAGCTGTGGCTGCAGATCTCTCTGAAGCAGCCGGCAGATGTCTGCAACCACCTCCCTTCGGAATCGCAGCCTCCTAACACACATCGCGGCAGACATGGTCAGATAGGAGGTCTGCTGGCGGTATACCCTGCGTGGGTAAGGCCTCAGTTGGCGACGCCTGTTGCCCCCTCTGCGTCTAGCCAGGGCTGCCACTCTCTCACGGCGTCTGTAAGCCCTTCTGGCATAAGGCTGAAATTCAGCGTTGCCACCCAATGCAGCCCCCATTATATGCTGGCAAACACTGAGCTCTGAATGAAGGCAAAGATAATTGGTAAGCTCTGGCCTGAGCCAAAAATACCTGTCCAAGTGTTGGTCCAAACCAGTAAACTCTCCTCCTTGGTCTCTGTCCAAAAAACCGTTGCACAAGAGTGAATGCTGCAAAATGGCTGGCCTTTATACTGCTGGGTAAGTGCCCTTTAATTTGCGCTCCCCGCGGCCCGGCTGGCCTGTGTACCGTTCCACTTCACAGTCGCTCGGGCCGCCCGGCGCACAATGGGCCGGCGTGAGTGAAGTTCCGGTTTGGGGCGCACAAAGGGCGTTGCACTATTGAATGACGTCATGATCTGCGCGCGCAGCAGGGCGCGCGCTAAGACTTTGCGTCGGCGCTAAATGTGTCCTGAAGTTGGGGAGAGGCGCAGATCGCGCTGCGCCCGGGCGATAAGCGCCTAGCGCTCAAGATCTACTCCTCCTAAGGCGCTAACGGCTGGCGCACCCAACTGAATTTCTAGGCCAAAATGTTTAATTCCCTTTTTTTCAGTAGGCTAGTTTCCATATTTGGTGACTCTTCAATTTAAATCCCTTTGAGGCCCTGAGCAGTGTTGTACGCTAGGGATGCACAGGCGCCTGTGCATCCAGCATTGCTTGGGTGTAAATGCAGAAACAGATGTTGTATGAAGTATTTCCCTGATTTGCATGGCATCATAACACACCTGCTCCTGCCTCTGGCTGGCTATTATGACAGGGGGTGGACTTGCTGTTAATGGGCCCCACCCCAAATTTCACGCCTGGCCTGCCCAGGAAGGGCTCCATTTAAGTGGAAATTCAGGGTCGTTGTTTCACTTCTCACACAACTCACAAGGCCACAAGAAATGCTGAGATATAATAAATTAACATATGAATGACAGTAAGATTTTATGGCTGGGATTTTCCAATTGTTCTTGTTTTAAGTACAGTCCTGGCAGGAAGGGACTTCTGCCCGTCATGTAGATGTGCTCTTGATCATAGAAATTTACAGCACAGCAGGAGGCCATTCAGCCCATCATGTCTGCGCCAGCTGACAAAGAGCTATCCAGCCTAATCCCACTTTCCAGCTCTTGGTCTGTAGCCCTGTAGGTTCTGGCAGTTCAAGTGCATAGCCAAGTACTTTTTAAATGTGACCAAGTACTTTTTAAATGTGATGAGGGTTTCTGTCTCTATCACCCTTTCATTGAGTGAGTTCCAGACCCCCACCACCCTCTGGGTGAAAAAAAGTTCTCCTCAACTACCCTCTAATCCTTCTACCAATTACTTTAAATCTATGCCCCCTGGTTATTGACCTCTCTGATAAGGGAAATAGGTCCTTCTTATCCACTCTATCTAGGCCCTTCATAATTTTATACACCTCAATTAAGTCTCCCCTCAGCCTCTTCTGTTCCAAAGAAAACAACCCCAGCCTATCCAATCTTTCCTCATAGCTAAAATTCTCCAGTCCTGGCAACATCCTTGTAAATCTCCTCTGTACCCTCTCTAGTGCAATCACATCTTTCCTGTAATGTGGTGACCAGAACTGTAGGCAGTGCTCTAGCTGTGGTCTAACTAGTGTTTTATACAGCACCAGAATTTCTGCCCAAGGCCCGTTTACATGCAAAATGGACAGAAAGTCGTCCGGGCTCCATTACAAGCGTGCAAACCTCCCGCCCAGTTGCTTATTTATATCCAGGCACAAAAGAGGAAAATCTGCTTCCAAAGGTCAGAGGTGAAAGGACACTATTACAGTCCGCCACCCATAACCATGTCTCCAATCGTTATATCATAACCACTGTGTCTTAATGCTCCACCACCACTATAATATAGTCATTTTTCAGTTTGCTGTTAAATCTTATATGGTGAATTGATTCAGATGCTATATTTAAAAGGAATCTTGTATTACCTGAATACATTTATTTCCTTAAGGGTTCCATCTATTCCCAAACAATTGAAACTGAACATATTCAGCACCTTCATTTATTTGTGCAAATAGCACCGTGATGGCCTGCTCACATTTACATTGTTCAGAGTTGCCTATAAAGATCCCTCTGCCCTTGTTTACCATGAACTCTACCCAAATTGATTCTGACAGTTTACCATTAAGACTCAGCTCTTCTTTCGTGTTCGCTGTCAATTCTTCCACTACAGTTCCATTAACTTAAAGCTGATCTGTGCTAGAAGAAATCACACTTACCTCAAAACCTACTTCAGTTATTAGTATAGCTGCTAGAAGACACTGCCTACCTTGCCAGGAAACTTGGCCCTAAAATAATAAATATTTACTCGTAGCTTTCTGCAGGTATAAGAGTGACATTACATTGCTCGGCCATTTAAGAGCGACCAAGATGTGTTGTTTTCAATTGAAAATATTCTTACAGTACTAAACATTGTGAGGATGTTAAAAACAGACCCACCTTACTCTCTCCTTCAATTACAGTAATAGGCACTGGGGTGGAGGGCCACTTGCTCTTGGACGGTAAAGGCCTATCACAGTTCCATAACACTATAATCTTAAAAAAAGTATACACATTAATATTCATTTCAAATTAAAAACATATTTCTTTTATAGGTGCATGATCTGAAGAGACCTGAGAGAAACAGAGGGAAATTTTCCTGAAATAATTTTTTTTTCAAGTATTAGCTCTTTTAATATTTTCTTCCAAAAACATATAGACAACTCAATTCATCTTACATGCTAATATAAACAAAATATGCTTTTCAAAATTATGACTCATGTGTTATTCTGGATACCATAATAGATTAAAGAAAATGTATTAAACGATTAATAATACTTGCTTAAAAATGAAGTTAATTTTGAAATTCAGAAAATAGCTAGAATCACAATCAGCCTTTGTTTATTTTTTCATTAGTCCATTTAATGAACTGAGCATTTTTTTAAACCACGAGTACTGATTAATTATTGGGAGAATTGTCTTGAGCTCAGTTTGAGAAGTAGGCCTAGAAATTTGTCTCGGGCAGTGGCGCAAAGTGCGCGGTATTGGATCGGCCGCTCGTTATACGCAACGCCTGATATTCAGTTCCATTGCAGTCGATGCTGCCTGTGTTGCGCCACCGCCGATGTTCTCCCTAAGCCGCGGAGCTGCGCCGCTCCAGGGAACCCGGGCAGCTGGCTTGCTGTCTTTTCAGTACGAAAACCGCACATGCGTGGTATTTTGAGTGGGCGCCAAAAAAACCAATAAGAGATGAATTTCTACCCCCAATCTTTGAAATGATGATCACTGAACCACCATGGTTAAAGTATTGGACCTCGTCCCTTCAGGCTTGGTAATTCCACCCAGTCAGTTCTTGATATTATTAACGCTCATTTTCATTAAAAAAAATACATTTTTCTTAGATTTAGAACGACATAAACAATGTTAAATTAGACGTGATTTTCAGCTTCTCTGATGGTTCGCTTGGTAAATTCACTGGATCTGAATCACACAGACCCGAAAGGTTCCAGTTCAGTCACATCTGTGTTCCTCTTTTGGTCAGTCACATCTGTGTTAAGCTAGTTGATCTCAGTCATGGTGACAGTCAGGATGTTATAACTGGCTTCACTGTCCCTGGAGGTAAAAAAAAAAAGCAGCCAGGCTTCCCATTTCTGACTGCAACCCAGTAACTCCCACTGGGAAGCACATTTGTGTGGATGTTGGGTGCGGCTGGGTCAGACTAAAATGCTCCCCCCCCGCCTCCCCCTGTGATTGATACCCCGCCAACATTCATTGCCTTGCCTAGTATTCGGCAGAAGATTGGCGGAAACCTTGGATACACCAAAGTTACACCAAAGATTGAGAGAACGGCGAGGACATTATGGGTGGTGAATTATATTCTTCGGTGTCTGGGTGGATGCCACCTGCAGAAAGTTTTCATTTTTGACACTTCATTTTGTGCATTTTCCAGCATTTTGGATTCTGCGATAGTTGCAGTTAGGATGCTATAACTAGCCTCATGTGCCTGTGCTGGCTCTTTGGAAGAGCTATCCAATTAGTCCCACTCCTCTGCTCTTTCCCCATAGCCCTGTAAATGTTGCCAAAAACTCCATTCCCTGACCACTGTTTCCATTCCTGGCAACTGTCTGAAGCTTAGCCAGACTGTTCACAACCTTGGTGTTGACCCCGAGATGAGCTACCGACCACATATTCACTCCATCACCCAAGGCTGCCTACTTCCACCTCCGTAGCATAGCCTGACTCCGACCTTGCTTCAGCTCATCTGCTGCTGAAACCCTCATTCATGCCTTTGTTGCGTCTAGACTTGACTATTCCAACGCACTCCTGGCTGGCCTTCCACATTCTACCCTACGTAAACTTGTGCTCATCCAAAACTCGACTGCCCATATCTTAACTAATTGATTTTTTTTACAACCAACTGAACAGGTAGATACAGCTTTGATTTCATGGGCTGTAATTTACGACCCCTATGGGTGCGTACGAGGTGCGCACGCGCCCGTACGTGCCCGTAGCATTCGCCCGCAGGAAGCCTCCGACCGCAAATTTTGGCCCAATATCTCATCTAAAAGACAGCACCCCCAACAATGCAACACTCCCTCACTCCTGCACTAAAGGGTCAGTCTAGATTATGTGCTCAAGTCCTAGAGTGAGGTGTGAATGCACAAATCCTAACTCAGACAAGAATATTACCACCAAGCAAAGTTGACACTTCAGCCAGATGTCTTTCCATTTCTGCTTTTCTGAACAATATAATGGCCTGGATTTTGCAGTAGGAATAATGGTGAGGCTATCAGCGCTCACCGTTATTAAGGAGTAAATTAGACAGCAACTTCCGGCATCCAAACATGCACATTTAAACACAGAAATCTAGAAGTTGGTATCCGATTTGCCTCGCTCCTCCACAAGCTTCCTCACCGAGAGATTCGGCATTCAAACACATGACGGGCGTGAAGTTGCGGTACTTACCCACTTGATACCCACTAAACACGCCAGAAAAAGTTAGGGCTTGTCCATTCAAGTGTAAGTAAATTTTTAAAGGCGTGATAATCTTAATTACTACCAAACAACCTCTCTGGCACTGATAATTTACTTTTACAAGTGTGGAGTCTCATTCCTTCAGATTTTAATTATTGTTGGAAATTTTTAAAAAGTTAAAAATTTAAATAAATGTTTTTTTACTTTTTCTTTCTGTCTCTTATCTCTCTCTCTTCATCCCATCTTTCTTTCCCTCTCTTTATTTTGCCTGCTGTACATGATTTTACTTTGAATTAAATATTCTAACTTATACTTCTTGGTTTAGACTCTGCGGCCAGACTTTTCACAGGTAAGAAAGGGTGGGTTGGAGGCGTGAGGGGGAGTGAAAGTTTTAAAAATGTAAAGTCCAACCCCAACCCGCCCACTTTCACCTTTCACTCAGGAGGGATGGGGACGCGGGCTGCTAACCCGCTGCCAGGAGGCGTGTTAGCAACTTATAATCAGGTCTGTAGCCTCTACTTTAACCTGCTTTGCAGGATTTACTGCAGGTAGCCGTAGATCCCAGGGCTCAGGATTCCCGGTAGCTGCAACGAGGTGGCCTCAGCCTCAGGGAGCAATCCTTGTGGGCAGAGAGGAGCACCAACCCCCACCCCCACCCCCACCCATCTCCTGGGATCGCGACTCAGCCACGGGGATTGGACCGCTCCTACCCCCCCACCATCCTGCACCTACCTGTGGTTGTGGCCTTCTGGTCCGCGTTCCCCGCACGACTGGAAGCCAGCCTGTCTCCGAGCGGGGAACCCGTCCTTTCCGTCGCACGCATGCTGTGGAGTTAAAACTCCACAGCGTGCCAGGAAACCCGAACTTCCGGGTTTCCCGCTGTCTTCCGGGTCCCCTCGCATCATGCAGACGGCACCCGGGAAAATTTAGCCCTGCGTGCCTCAGTGAGAATTCTTCAATCTGATTGGTTGAAGAGGCATGCTGTTGCTTTCCCCATTCACACAGGTCCCAGATGCCCTGTGGAGAGTGCCACGCTATATCAGACTCCCAATGTCCTTAAGTAGCCGCTCAAAAGGCCACAAAATGTCTGTGGGCCGCTGTAAACACATTGAATGGCAAGTGACATTCGTTCGCCACTGACCGCAAAAGCCGGCCAATACAAATACAGGAATGGTGAATTTTAGAGGTGCACAAAGCATGCTACCCATGCAGCCAATGAACTACAAAAGGACAGCTTAGCCCTCTGCATACTGAAAGGCTCCACATTTTTTTTTTAAATGACCTTCTACCTAAACCTCGTTGCCTCTTTCTCCTCCTTTAAGAATCTCCTTAAAACCAACTTTTGAGCAAGTTTTTAGTCACCTCTCCTAATATCTCCTTCTTTAGCTTGGTGCCAACTTTTGTCTGATTACGCTTTTGCAAAGCGCCTTGGGGCATTCTTCTACCTTGAAGATGCTATATAAATGCAAGTTGTTTTTGTCGGCATTTTCTCCCAACTTTTCCTGAATGCGCTAATTTATGATGGGATATGATTCCATGTCACTAACTTTCATCCAGTACTTTGCCAAATGACTAATCTTAACGTGAAAGCCTGGGTAGTGTGTGTCAGCAGGCTACTTGACTGTGGAAAGGCATCATAGCTGAACCCAATCCTGCCTCGCCTGAGGGTGAAATTCTTTTAATGAAAATCAGAAGAATGCCTGCTTTTCTCCATCATTAAAATCACCTGCTAATGAATTGTAGAAACGCAGTGCTTTGAAATGAGACCTTTGAGAATGTTCTTATGTATGTGCTTGCAAATTATGGAGAAAAATAGATGTTACCCATTTCTCATTAAGAGACCCTGTTTACCCACTGATGTTCACACACATGCGCTTTCTGGCAGATGTCACTGGATAGCAATCAGTAACGGGAACTCTGGTTCATTTTTCCTCTCTAGCTCCATTGTAGTGCTTCTCGTGCTGGCCCTGTTGAGGTCCTTGGAGTTCGGACAGGAACCTGGGAACTTTCTGGTCTGGAGAAATCATATTTTTCAAGCACTTTCTGAAGGAAATTACAAATTATAATCTTCATTTCTGCAGCATTGCCATCACAATCCTGTAAAGAGATAATATTCTTGCCTCTTCAGTACATACCTGCTTGCAGTAATTTGACCTTGAAACAGCTAATATCAGTTTGACAATCGGTTGGGACTGTGACAGAAGAGGAGAAACTGCCTGAATGACTGCTGTGAACTCCTCTGTTGGGCTTATACCTGTTAAAAACACAAACCAATAGTCATATCGATGAGCATAAAACAACAATAATTAAAACAATTAGCAGTAAGCTCATTATTAAGGATTAACGAATACAATCACTTAACAACAAATAATGTGTTCCCTGATGACTTCATAGGTAAACGCACTGTTGGTTTGCTGTATGAGCCAGAATTAGCTGATTCTCACCTAGGGCAGTGGTGTGACACTACGGGCTGAATTTTGCCGACGCTCAGAGGGCGGGTCTGTTGTCAAAATCAAAAAGATTGACAGCGGACCGGTATCCCGCTCTGAACCCGCCTCCTTGTCAGTTTCCCAAGTGCCGTTTCTGCCTGCGCTTTGCAGACACGGCACTAAGCGGTGGGTCATTCAATTGTCCTTGTTAGGAGGGTGTTTAAAGTAATTAAATCCCCAATTTCCCAGCTCCAAAGTATTTTGCCAAGTTTTCCATGAGTTTCATGTCACTCGGGGATCATGTCAGGTAAGTATGTCGGGTTCTGAACAACTCTCCATTTCTTTCAATAGGTGACAGCTGCAAAAGTGGTTTAAAACCTGCCATTTTACAGCTGGTCACTTTCCAATCTCAGAAGCTTCAGTCTTCAGTATATTGAACCTACTTTTGAGCTTTATGCACTTTTGAAGTGTTTGGAGTAATCTCTCTATCCACTGTCACCTCTTTGGAACAACCTATCTCAACATTGACAGATTACTTCGGTCATCTCGACCTCATCTGCCATCTATTACATCAGCATCGGTGCCCTTGGAAAAATCTCACCTTGGTCCTCAGAATCCTAACATAATCAGCCCCAACACCAGCATCACCAACATCCACACCAACCTTCTCCGCAATCACCTGATGCTGCACTGGACATGGGGCATCGTCACCCGTGCACATTGCTGCCCGGGACGTCAGCAATGGCCTCACCATGTCCAGATTAGCTTCACTTAACACTGTACATGCCACATGATGCAACAGGTTGGCACCACCCCACACCAGCACCATAAAGCATCCCTACAATGTCCAAGCCATTCCTTTCACACTCACCACCATTGGGGGGGGGGGGGTACCGTTATGTCTCACCATTCACTGGAACTCACTAAGACACTTTCAAAGGTGCACACAAATCTGTCCAAGAAGGCAAAGTGGTGACAATAAGGATTTCAATGCTTGACAACACATTAACAAAACTTTACATGACCATTGGCTAAAACCCAAGTACAGAGAGAGAGACAGAGAGAGAGACAGAGAGAGCCACTGTTCAATGAGCTCCCTTTAAAGTGGACATTGGATGAGGGCACGACCAGGCTCAGCAGTGATGCTCCACACATTTGAATGAACTGCCAACATTCACTGTCTGTGCCCATAATTAAAGCATGACCACTTGGCCAAGATATGGGAGGGCTGCCTCTACCCACAGAATCGCACAGCAGGTTTTGTCAGTACCTTCAGAAAAGGCGAGAAGAAAGTTGAAAACAAAGTTTGCAAAAATCCTCCTGTGAAAGATGTTAGTAAAAAATACTGGATTATCTATATATATAAAGCGGCTCTTCTGTCTGTCCCGATGTCTGTCTGTCTGTCTGTCTGTTCTCTATACGTTTGAAAGTTACAGAGCGTACCGACGCGCGCGTCACCTCAAAAGAAAGCTTGCGATTCCAGACCGGTCATAGGCGTATTTACGTTTTGGCCGGACAAAAATCCCGCCCGCGGTATCCCAAAAACGTTCAGCGTTCCACTCATTAGCATCTCATTAGCGACCGTGTGACGTCGAGGTCCACCAATCGGACGGCGGGTTCCTTCCTACAGTTGAGTGTCGAGTGACTCGACGATTGACCAATCCTACGCTTCGGTGACCTGACCGGTCGACCAATGTGTGTGTGGGCGGGCCTTATCCTTCTGAACTGAGGTGAGTGGCCGCCATCTTGATTTTTCACAATTTATTCCCCCACACTTTCTGTGTGTTAGGGAACTAAGGTAAATATTTTAATGATGTGTTAGGGAATTAAATAACAATTTAATAGGGGGGGGGAGAGCCTCGGGAAATCGCGGGGGGGGAGAGCCTCGGGAAATCGCGGGGGGGGAGAGCCTCGGGAAATCGCGGGGGGGGGAGAGCCTCGGGAAATCGCGGGGGGGGAGAGCCTCGGGAAATCGCGGGGGGGGGGAGAGCCTCGGGAAATCGCGGGGGGGAGAGCCTCAGGAAATCGCGGGGGGAGAGCCTCGGGAAATCGCAGGGGGGGGAGAGCCTCGGGAAATCGCGGGGGGGGGGGGCGGGGAGAGCCTCGGGAAATCGCGGGGGGGGCGAGCCTCGGGAAATCGCGGGGGGGGGGGGCGGGAGAGCCTCGGGAAATCGCGGGGGGGGGGGAGAGCCTCGGGAAATCGCGGGGGGGGGGCGAGCCTCAGGAAATCGCGGGGGGCTCACGCCGCCCGCACTGACCGCGCATGCGCCGCCCGCACTGACCGCGCATGTGCCGCCCGCCCGCCCACAGCGGCCGTCCATCAGCCACGCGATACGCGGGGGACCTCAGCTCCGGACCTCAGGCGCTAGGCAGGGGGAGGGGCCGGAGAGAGGGACAGAGGGGAGTGGGGGAGCGGGGGGGGAGGGGAGGGGTGGGGGTGGGCGAGGGGAGGGAGACAGGGGAGGGGAGGGAGACAGGGGAGGGGAGGGAGGGAGACAGGGGAGGGAGGGAGAGGAGGGGAGGGGAGGGAGAGGAGGGGAGGGGAGGGAGGGAGAGGACATGACAGGGAGAGGGGGGACACACAGGGGCAGGGAGACCAAGCGCCCCAAAATTGCCGTCGCAACGCGGGGCTCCCCAGCTAGTCTTCTATATATATAAAGCGGCTCTTCTGTCTGTCCTGATGTCTGTCTGTCTGTCCGTGTTCTATACGTTTGAAAGTTACAGAGCGTACCGACGCGCCCGTCACCTCAAAAGAAAGCTTGCGATTCCGGACCGGTCATAGGCGTATTTACGTTTCGGCCGGACAAAAATCCCGCCCGAGGTATCCGAAAAACGTTCAGCATTCCGCTCATTAGCATCTCATTAGCGACCGTGTGACGTCGAGGTCGACCAATCGTACGGCGGCTTCCTGGCGCGTGCCATCCTACAGTTGAGTGTCGAGTGACTCGACGATTGACCAATCCTACGCTTCGGTGACCTGACCGGTCGACCAATCGGTGCGTGTGTGGGCGGGCCTTATCCTTCTGAACCGAGGTGAGTGGCCGCCATCTTGATTTTTCACGATTTTTTCCCCACACTTTCTGTGTGTTAGGGAACTAAGGTAAATATTTTAATGATGTGTTAGGGTATTAATTAACAATTTATTTCAGTTTTATATTGTGTTTAGCAACCACCCCCCTCCTCCTCACCCTCGCGCAGGGGGGACTCGGTGCTGGTCTCCAGGCCCGCTGCAGGCAGGCCTGAAGCTCCAAAAATTTCTCTCTCTCTCTCTCTTCCCTCTCTCTCTCTCCTTCTCCTCTTCCCTCTCCCTCCTTCTCCTCTTCCCTCTCTCTCCTTCTCCTCTTCCCTCTCTGTCTCTCTCTACTTCCCCCTCTCAGGTTTGACGGTGTCGGGGCCCGAAGTGAGCCGCTCTAACGGCCGCCAGCCCGCGGGGTTTCCCTGCCTACTCCCCGCTCTAACGGCCGCCAGCCCGCGGGGTTTCCCTGCCTACTCCCCGCGGGCCACCTCGCGCCGCTGGCACTGACCGCGCATGCGCCGTCCGCGAGAGCCCGCTCTGGCTTTTTTTTAAACGGCAACCACGCATGCGCACGGCCCACCACCCCGTGACGCCAGCACGCATCAGTTTAAAAAAAATGAAGAGGCCGCCAGTTGCGCAGCCGCCTTGACGCCGGCACGCATGCGCACGGCCCCCGTGACGCCAGCACACAGCCTCGGGAGATCGCGGGGGGTGCGAGCCTCGGGAAATCGCGGGGGGGGAGAGCCTCGGGAAATCGCGGGGGGGGGGGAGAGCCTCGGGAAATCGCGGGGGGGGGGGGAGAGCCTCGGGAAATCACGGGGGGGGAGAGCCTCGGGAAATCGCGGGGGGGGGAAGAGCCTTGGGAAATCGCGGGGGGGGGGTGGGGGGGGGAGAGCCTCGGGAAATCGCGGCGGGGGGGGGAGCCTCGGGAAATCGCGGGGGGGGGGGGAGAGCCTCGGGAAATCGCGGGGGGGGGGAGTGCCTCGGGAAATCGCGGGGGAGGGGGGGAGATCTTCTCTGTTCCCCCCCCCCAGTCTCTCTCTGTTCCTCCCCCCCGGTCTCTCTCTGTTCCCCCCCTCCCCCCAGTCTCTCTCTGTTCCCCCCCCCAGTCTCTCTCTGTTCCCCCCCCAGTCTCTCTCTGTTCCCCCCCCCAGTCTCTCTCTGTTCCCCCCCGTCTCTCTCTGTTTCCCCCCCCCCAGTCTCTCTCTGTTCCCCCCCCCCCAGTCTCTCTCTGCCGCCCCCCCCACCCCCCCAGTCGCTCTCTCTCTCTCTTCCAACAACAACATGCCCTCGAAAAAGCCTCGGCAACGCCGGGCTCACCCCAGCTAGTCATTTATAAAGCAGTCAAAATTTCACATGGAGTAAGTACACAGATACATGTAAAAAGATTCAAATAAAAAAAGACAGTTTCACACTACAGTAGCTGTTGTATCTCTTCTTGTGTGTCTGGCTACTATTCATACCGGGGTTTTGTACTTGTACCAAGGATGCACTTATACTGCCATTTTTGTAGCCAAGCAAAGTGTTTTGGTGCACATCAATATAAAAGTGGCAGTATAACTCAGGAAATTACTAAGCATACTAAAACCTTGAGGTGTAAGACCCCTTTCAGGGGATTTTTTCACACTGGTTAGAGCGCCCAAGAAAGAAAGACTTACATTTATATAGCGCCTTTCACAACCACCGGACGTCCCAAAGCGCTTTACAGCCAATGAAGTACATTTTGAAGTGTAGTCACTGTTGTAATGTAGGAAACGCGGCAGCTAATTTGCACAAAGCGAGCTCCAACAAACAGCAATGTGATAATGATCAGATGATCTGTTTTAGTGATGCTGATTTAGAGATAAATATCAGCTAGGACACCAGGAATAACTCCCCTGCTCTTCTTCAAAATAGTGCCATAGGATCTTTTACATCCACCCGAGAGGGCACACGGGGCCTCGGTTTAACGTCTCATCCGAAAGACGGCACCTCTGACAGCAGCGGTCCCTCAGCACTGCACTGGACTGTCAGCCCAGACTTTTGTGCTCACGTCCTTCTGACTCAGAGGCGAGAGTGCTCCCAACTGAGCCGCAGCTGACAGTGCAGTATAAACCCAGTCTCTAGCTCACAAAGGTATATAGTGGTACTGAGGAGTCGATGTGCATATAAACACACTCAGACACAAAATAAAATCCCTTATTTATGCGGTGACTTACTTTCGCACAGTGAATCTGGTATTGATCTAACTGTATGGCCCTATCTCTCTCTAAGTTGGTTACAGCTGGTCAAACTGCACATTAAAAACAGAACATGAAGTTTTGTAATGAATTGGCCTGTTCTTATCAAGCCAGCCCGTGTGGTGCAATAGAGTTCTGTACATGTGTTGTTTCATGTAACTGTCTGATTCAGTTCTAAATGAGGGAAGATATGACATAAAAAGTAAACAGAAAATGTTTATCAAGTAGTATAAAAATTAAGCACGTGAATATAAAATTTGACAGTTTTATATTGTTGTGAATTTTCTAATGTCAGCTAGTGTTGAGGAAAGGAAGAGGAACTTGAAATTTGACTAAAATTTGGGGTTGATTTTCTGATTTTACATTTGATTAGACTTTAATTGAGCAGTGTGTTATTGGTGCCCGCCCAACCATTAGTGTGCTAACCCCTGTAATGTATGTACCTTTAAGGGGGGAACTACTTTCTACAGCTCATGTATACTGTAGTACCGGCAGTGACCATACCTGTATATAACGCTGAGTAGTAATCTGTTGTTTCAGTTGCAGTTTGAACCACGTTGAGTAAACACCTGTTGTACCGTTCTCTGCAGTCCTTTTCTTATTATTACACGGACGTAACAGTGGCGACGAGCAAGTTCGAACCTACCTGCAACTCTGCATCACCTCCCAGGGATTCGCTCCTGGAGAACAGTGGAAGAAGGTCGAGTCCAGAAGCACGGGCGTCGACCACGGGCAACCGCCCAGTCATCCAGCGGAGATTTGAGCATCGCAGGGGAGGCTGTCGAGAGCCAGGCTTGGCTTTCCAGTCACGGTGGTCCAGCGAAACGGGCTGGCAACAGGTATTGCGCAGACCCTTCCCGGACAGCGACGGGCTAGAGCCCGACCGAGCGGCACAGAAAAAGGCCGAGCAGCGTCGACGGGGGAGAGAGAGAGGGCAGAGCGCACAGGGCGCAGCCGGTGTTCAGGACCGAGCGGCGTCAACGGGGGAGAGAGGCGAGAGAGAGCAGAGTGCAGCCGGTGGTCAAGGGCCGAGCAGCGTCAACGGGGGAGAGAGGCGCGCAGGAAAACACGAGGCGCTGCCATTGCCACGAGGACCGCAGAGAGCGGCGTTAGCAGCAGCGCAGGAGCAGCGTACGAAACCCACAGGGTGTCGCCATTTGCCACGAGGACCGTCGAGAGCGGCGTTGGCAGCAGCGCGGGAGACGCCATTTTAAGCCGCAGCGGGGAAGAAAGGAAAGCGCGGGAGACGCCATTTTAAGCCAGTCTAACCACACCCAAAAATGCCGAAGAGTGGCAGTATCACAGCATTCGACAATGAAGTCGAAGATTGGACGACATATGTCGAACGCATAGAAGTATACTGCAAGGTGAATGAAGTGCCAGATGACAAGAAAGCACTGGTATTGTTGAATTCAATGGGTGCAAAAACGTATGGCTTACTATGAAACCTAGTAACCCCAGAGAAGCCAGTAGAAAAGGATTTTGAAAACATAGTATCAATCCTACAGGACCACTTAAACCCCACACCGCTGCTGATAGCAGAAAGATTTAAGTTTCACAAAAGGAACCAGCATAAAGATGAAAGTAATGCTGAGTATTTAACGGAACTGCGCAAGCTATCGAAACACTGCCAGTTTGGAACGGGACTAGCAGATACTTTAAGGGACAAGTTTGTGTGTGGGCTTCAAAGTGAAGGAACCCAGAAACAGCTTCTATCAGAAAAGGATCTTATGCTGGACAAGGCTTTCAGCATTGCAGCATCACACGAAGCAGCAGCACGGGGCGCTGCAGAGATACAACGGAGACCGCAAGAATATGGCACAAATGAAATGTCATACGGAACAGTGAAGTGCTATCGCTGCGGCAGAACAACACACGACCATAATGATTGCTGGTTCAAGGACAAAGTGTGCAGACAGTGTGGAAAAGTAGGACACATAGCAAGAGTCTGCAGGTCGGGAAAGAAAACCAGCAGCAAGAAATCTCCACAGGAGAAGCACAAGAAGGTACATAAGGTGACGGAGAGTAGTTCAGACGAACAGAAGAGTGATACAGACTCCGGAAGCAAGGAGCTGGGTTGTCTGAAACTACATAATGTGATCAAAACGGAGGATCACCAAACTATCTGGGTCACGCTCAAGATAGCAGGAGTCCAAGTGAAAATGGAATTGGACACAGGATCAGCCCTAACAGTCATAAACCGAAGGGACTACAAGCGGCTATTCTCACATATACCCTTGAGAGATACAAAGATTGTCTTGAAGATGTACACGGGGCAAAAAGTCTACCCCAAAGGAAAAATAAGGGTGAACGTTATATATAACGGCAAGGAAACACCAAAAATGGACCTATATGTATTGCCAGATGGAGGACCACCACTACTAGGACGTGAGTGGATCCGGAAGATACAGCTAGATTGGTATTCCATACAAGCACTGACTGTAGATGCCAAAAAGGATGATGACGTCACACCTGGATGACTGTCAAAAATGCTAACTGACGCACAAGAAGTGTTCCAGCAGGGACTCGGAACACTAAAAGGCATAACAGCGACGATCAAAATAGAGGAAAATGCAAGCCCAAAGTTTTTTAAGGCCAGACCGGTACCTTATGCGATCCGCCCAGCCGTCGAAGCAGAGCTGGAAGGTTTGGAACGTTCAGGAGTACTGTCCAAAGTGGACTGGAGCGAGTGGGCTACACCCATCGTTCCTGTAATGAAGAGGTCGTTGAGTAATACGCCTGGGGAACCAAAGAAGGTTCGCATCTGTGGGGACTTTAAGGTGACAGTGAACCCAGTCCTTCACACTGTACAATATCCGCTTCCGCGGATTGAAGATATTTTCGCCTCGCTATCTGGAGGGAAACGCTTCACTAAGATTGATCTGGCCCAGGCGTACTTGCAAATGGGGGTAGAAGGAGCCTCGAAAAAGTACCTCACGATCAACACTCATAAAGGTCTCTACCAATACAACCGGCTGGTGTTCGGGGTAGCATCAGCTCCGGCTATTTGGCAAAGGGCAATGGAACAAGTCCTGCAAGGGATTCCAGGGACCCAGTGTTATTTGTACAACATCCTGGTCACGGGCGAAAATGACAGTGATCACCTCGCCAACCTGGAGCAGGTGCTCACTAGATTGAAGGAATATGGGCTCCGAGCTAATCGCCACAAATGCGAGTTTTTCCAGAAGCAGATCTCATATTGTGGCCACGTTATTGATAAAGAGGGGTTACATAAGTCCCCTGAAAAGATTGAGGCAGTAGTCAAGGCTCCAGCACCAGAAAATGTGTCACAACTGAGGTCGTTCCTCGGGCTGGTAAACTACTACCATAAGTTCTTGCCGAATTTGTCTACTGTGCTACACCCACTGAACACCCTACTGCAAACGGGGGTACCATGGAAGTGGAGTGACGAATGTAAACGAGCTTTCCAGAAGAGCAAAGCATTGATCACATCAAAAGAGGTGTTGGCTCATTTCAACCCAGCACTACCAATTCGGTTGGCGTGTGATGCATCACCCTATGGCATTGGAGCGGTGCTGTCGCACAAATTCCTGGACGGCTCGGAGAGGCCAGTAGCCTTTGCGTCTCGGTCACTAACCTCAGCCGAGCGTAACTACGCCCAGATTGACAGGGAGGCCCTCAGCCTAGTGTGGGGAGTGAAAAAGTTCAATCACTATCTGCACGGGCAGAAGTTCACCTTGCTGACTGACCACCAATCACTTGTCTCCATCTTTAATCCAAAGAAGGGCATTCCGGTGATGACTGCGCAACGGCTACAAAGATGGTCCCTTTTTCTAGGGGCGCACCAATATGAAATCGAGTATAAGGGCACGAAACAGCATGGAAACGCTGATGGGCTATCACGCCTGCCACTGCCTACTGCGGAGGAAGCACCAGCAGTGGATCCTGTCGAAATATTTCATTCGACTATAATTGAATGCTTGCCAGTAACTAACGCTGGTATAGAGAAGGAGACCCGAAATGACCCAACACTGTCTCGGGTATATGATTTGACGGTGAAGGGATGGCCAGCACATGGCGACTCACTGTTGCCAGCATTCTCATCCAGAAGAGAACAGCTGTCAGTATGCCAGGGGACCTTGATGTGTGGATCCCGAGTGGTAATTCCACCCAAGTTAAGGGAGAGAGTGCTCAATGAGCTTCACGAAGGTCATCTGGGAGGGGTGAAAATGAAAAGCCTTGCTAGGGCTTATGTGTGGTGGCCGGGGATCGATCAGCAAATCGAGGACCTGACAAAGAGCTGCTCAGGATGCCAGAAGGTCCAAAATGCACCACCACATGCCCCTCTACACCCATGGGAGTGGCCCTCATCTCCATGGCAACGGGTGCATATTGATTTTGTTGGTTCATTCATGGACTCAATGTTTTTAATAGCCGTGGATGCGCACTCGAAATGGCCTGAGGTGATCAAAATATCCTCCACCACCACGGAGAAAACTATTGCAGTCCTACGGACCATTTTTGCCAGGAACGGCTTGCCAGAGCAGATTTGCTCTGATAACGGACCACAGTTTGTGTCCGAAGAGTTTCGAAGATTTATGAAAAGGAATGGGGTAAGGCATTACACATCTGCCCCGTATCATCCAGCCACAAATGGATTGGCTGAGAGGTTCGTACAAACCTTTAAAAAAGCAGTAAAGGCCATGTGCGATGACGACATTCCACTGCAGCATAAGGTGGACAATTTCCTGTTAGCCTACAGAAATGCGACACATGCAGTCACCAACCAGGCCCCGGCCATGATGTTCTTTAACCGAAGGTTGAGATCTCGTCTGGATTTGCTCAGACCAAATGTACGAAGAGATGTTGAGAGTAAGCAATTCCAGCACATCAATGAGAAGCCGACAAGGAGCTTCAATGTAGGGCAACCAGTCTTGGCCCGCGACTACCGAACAGAGAAATGGCAACCAGGAACGATATGCACACAGCAGGGGCCACTAATGTACACAGTGGACGTTGGGGAGAACATCGTGAGACGCCATGCTGACCAGATCCTAGAGTCACAGGACCGAGTCAACCGCATGCCTCGCCCATACGTACCTGGTGATGAACCCGACGTACAGGTAGCATCTACCCCAGAAACAGTAGCATCGGAAGCTGATGAACCAACCGACGACAGGGGGCCAGAATCGCCTCCGCACCAAGAGCAAGATACTTGGGAAAGGCGCTATCCAGAAAGGATCAGGAAGACTCCCCAAAGGCTGAATTTATAAATAGACTATTTTCAGCTAATGTTGCATGTTAAAAGTGTTAATTGTAATTAGTTTGATATTTAATTGTTAAATGAGTGTTATGGTACTGTTAATCTAAAAGGGGAGGAATTGTAACCTTTAAGGGGGGAACTACTTTCTACAGCTCATGTATACTGTAGTACCGGCAGTGACCACACCTGTATATAACGCTGAGTAGTAATCTGTTGTTTCAGTTGCAGTTTGAACCACGTTGAGTAAACACCTGTTGTACCGTTCTGTGCAGTCCTTTTCTTATTATTACACGGACGTAACAACCCCACCTGAGGTTGTGGGGATGGAGCCAGCACAACCCACCCCCCCTCCCCCCACCTGATGGCTGGAAGTGACTGGATTTTCTAGCCACATGAGGCAGGTGGGCACCAAAGATGCGGCAGGAGTGGCATGGGCATGAGCTGCTTCCATGTAAATGAGGCTCTCTCCCACTGACCCCACAAACATCAACGCTTGGCATGTATATATTGATCAAAAAGTCCGTATTACAGAGAGGTATACTTACTAAGGTACGAGAGCCCCGTACACAGCCACAAATCCAGGCGTCTCTATTGCATGGCAACAGGTGCAGGAACCCCGGTTACATGGCCACTAATATGAAGTAAAACTTACCTGAACTTACTCCTGAATTTTGCCGGTTAAGAGAGATTTCCGGTTATTTAGGTGCCGGTAAAAAGAGAGTTTCCTGTACAGGAAACTTTGTGCTATCCGGCACCGACGGGACCAAGCTGTTGCCGTCCCATCAAAACTGCCGGACAAACCAGCGCTAATGTTGAAACATACGGAGATTTTGAGCTCCGTATCTGGCAACAAACCCTGTTGGCAACAGCTTCTAAACAGTCGGCCGTACCTTGCAAGCGTCTCTGTAGCTTAGCAACAGCTTCAGCGAGACCTTGCAGAGCCTGACTGGTGAAAAAAAAGCAACGAAAAGAGAAAAAACCTAACGAAACGGCTCCTGATTTTTGCCAGTGGCTCGAGCATTCCGGACAGTTAACCTCCGGATAAACCAAAGTTTCCTGTAGTATGTTTTTTTATATAATCTCCTGTTGTGCCTGCGCTGTATAAGTTCTCTATCTAATTGCGCTGGTGTAGGAACTCTGAATATACTGCTAGCTTAAATGCATAGCAACATAATCTTCAAAATGTTACAGAAAACACATTTTTGAAATTGAAAACATCAAGTCAGATGCTGTTCTTTTTAACAAGTGCGAAGATTAAATTTACATGTCCCAATATTAGCCCACATAAAACCTGTGCGTGACCTCGCTCCCAACCACACAATGGATGGTCTGACAAATATACTTCCGAACAGATTAGCAGAACATTAGTCTTCAGACTGAAGCAGAGGTGTTTGCTGAAGGCAATTTTAGCTGCAATATATCAATGGCAATAAATGACAAAGAGAGATTTAGGATTACAATTTGACCCAATATTTGACGATCAAAATTAGATTTTAAAACATGTGCTATTTTAAAATGCAATCAATATGTTCCACCCTTTCAATCACAGAGG
This sequence comes from Somniosus microcephalus, assembly GCF_052327205.1. NCBI lineage: Eukaryota > Metazoa > Chordata > Chondrichthyes > Squaliformes > Somniosidae > Somniosus > Somniosus microcephalus. The sequence goes on along the minus strand of NC_140995.1, from coordinate 106,711,696 downwards.
CATCAGAGCAGATGGATGAATAAGGGGATAAAATTAACAACATATAAGACGGTGATTTTCCGAGTCCTTGCCTATCTTGAAGTGCCTTGCATGCTGTGAGAGTGCACCACAGGCCCACTGCCTGTGTTTTGCTGATTTGTGCTCATTGGTTGTGAGCTACTTTGCTGTGGGTGAGGATTTGAGAAATATATGCTATGAATTTAAATCTCAGAGTGAGAAAACATCACTTGGCCCCATCAACAGCACTCCATCCAGAATCCATGTAAGGACTATTCTCTCATGGACTACCCTGCTTCCCTCCCCCACACTCCCCTTACTGCGATTTCCTGATTTAAGAAATACTACTTCTGTTCCCTACCTTGTTCCAAAAAAAATGAAGCAGTACCTGCCCCCAAAAAAACCAAGCAGTACCTCTATAACCCTCAATGCCCCTTCTCAACAGATATCGATCAAACTCCATCTTAAAATGTTAAAATTAGAGCTAGGCCATTCAGGAGTGAGTTCAGCAAGCAATTTTTCACCAAAAATCTGGAACTCTCTCCCTGAAAAGCTGTGGATTCTGGGTCAATTGAAATTTTTAAGACTGAAATCGATAGATTTTTGTTAGGTAAAGGTATCAAGGGATCTGGGGCAAAGATGGGTAAATGGAGTTGAGGTACAGATCAGCCACAATGTAATAGAATGGCAGAACAGACTACAGGGCTGAATGTTCTACTCCCGTTCCTATGTTCCTCTTACAGGTGATGCCAAATCAGCTCCCTTCTTCAAGAGTTCCACATACCCATTATCCTACGGGAAAATGTTTTTCTAATCTATAATCTTGCTTGAGGCCCAGCGATTTAGTCCCCTAGTCTTATGTTCTTTGTCCAAGTTAAATATCTTGTTTACTTCAACCTTATCTATACCTTTCATTGTTTTAAAGATCCGTATCATGTCTTTCCTCAGTCTTTTTGCCAGCAAAAATAAGTTTAATTGTTTGAGCCTTTGTTCATAACTTAGTTCTCTAAGGTTTGGAATCATTCAGGTCACTCATCTCTTTATGCTTTCTAATGCGTCTTTTGAGATGGGAACCAAAACTTTAAATCATACTCCATGCCCCGGCGGTCAGTCGCCCACAAGTCAAAATTGACACCAGTGAGAGGAATCAGTGCTCGAGACTGTCACGTATCATAAGATTTGATGGTCTGTTATGAAAAATAATAAACTACGATGCAAGCTGTTTTTATTGAATTATAGAATCATAGAAATTTATGTCACAGAAGAAGGCCATTTGGCTCATTGTGTCTGTGCTGGCCGAAAAAGAGCTATCCAGCCTCATCCTACTTTCCAGCACTCTGGTATAGATGTGCTTTACATTTACATTACTAGAATCCCACATCATAGGACCCTCTCATCCTGCATGTTGGTCAGGATTTTCCAGTTTGGTGCAAATCTGGCGTAAGGTCAGTGAGGCGGACTGAGCACGGGTGGATGAGCACGGGTGACAGAGCGCAGGTGGATGAGCGCAGGTGGATGAGCGCGGGGGGCTGAGCGTGCGTGGATGAGCGCGGGTGGATGAGCGCGGGTGGATGTGCGCGGGTGGATGTGCGCGGGGGGCTGAGCGTGCGTGGATGTGCGCGGGTGGATGTGCGCGGGTGGATGAGCACGGGTGACTGAGCGCAGGTGGATGAGCGCAGGTGGATGAGCGCGGGGGGCTGAGCGCGGGGGGCTGAGCGTGCGTGGATGAGCGCGGGTGGATGAGCGCGGGTGGATGTGCGCGGGTGGATGTGCGCGGGTGGATGAGCGCGGGTGGATGAGCGCGGGCGGATGTGCGCGGGTGGATGAGCGCGGGTGGATGAGCGCGGGTGGATGTGCGCGGGTGGATGTGCGCGGGTGGATGAGTGCGGGTGGATGAGCGCGGGTGACTTAGCGCGGGTGACTGAGCGTGGGTGGCTGAGCGTGGGTTGATGAGCGCGGGTGACTGCGCGGGTGACTGAGCGCGGGTGGATGAGCGCGGGTGGATGAGCTCGGGTGACTGAGCGCGGCTGGCTGAGCGCGGCTGGCTTAGCGCGGGTTGATGAGCGTGGGTGGATTAGCGCGGGTTGATGAGCGCGGGTGACGGAGCGCGGGTGGATGAGCGTGGGTAGATGTGCGCGGGTGGATGAGCGCGGGTGGATGAGCGTGGGTGGATGTGCACAGGTGACTGATCGCGGGTGGATGAGCGCGGGTGGATGAGCGCGGGTGACTGAGCGCGGGTGGAAGAGCGCGGGTGGAAGAGCGCGGGTGGATGAGCGCGGGTGATTGAGCGCGGGTGACTGAGCGCGGGTGGATGAGCGCGGGTGGATGAGCGCGGGTGACTGAGCGTGGGTGGATGAGCGCGGGTGATTTAGCGCGGTTGGATGAGCGCGGTTGGACGAGCGCGGGTTGATCAGTGCGGGTGACTGATCGCGGGTGGAGGAGCGCGGTTAGACGAGCGCGGGTTGATGAGTGCGGGAGACTGATCGCGGGCAGAGGAGCGTGGTTAGACGAGCGCGGGTGGATCAGTGTGGGTGACTGGTCGCGGATGGATGAGCGCGGGTGACTGAGCGCGGTTGGATGAATGCGGGTGGATGAGCGCGGGTGGATGAGCGCGGGTGACTGAGCGCGGGTGATTGAGCGCGGGTGGATGAGCGCAGGTGGATAAGCGTGGGTGACTAAGCGCATGTGGATGAGCGCGGGTGACTAAGCGCGGGTGGATGAGCGCGGGTGGATGAGCGCGGGTGGATGAGCGCAGGTGACTGAACTCGGGTGACTGAGCGCGGGTGACTTAGCGCGGGTGGATGAGCGTGGGAGGCTGGGCGCGGATGGATGAGCGCGGGTGACGGAGCGGGTGACTGTGCGTGGGTGACTGAGCGCGGGTGGATGAGCGCGGGTGGATGAGCGCGGGTGACTGAGCGCGGGTGGATGAGCGCGGGTGGCTGAGCGCGGTTGGATGAGCGCGGGTGGCTGAGCGCGGGTGGATAAGCGCGGTTGGATGAGCGCGGGTGACTGAGCGTGGGTGGATGAGCGCGGGTGACTGATCGCAGGTGGATGAGCACGGGTGGATGAGCGCGGGTGACCGATCGTGGGTGGATGAGCGCGGGTGACTGAGCACGGGTGGATGAGCGCAGGTGGATGAGCGCGGGTGACTGATCGCGGGTGGATGAGCGCGGGTGACTGCGCGGGTGGAGGAGCGCGGTTGGACGAGCGCGGGTTGATGAGTGCGGGTGACTGGTTGCAGGTGGATGAGCGCGGGTGACTGAACGCGGTTGGATGAGCGCGGGTGACTGAGCGCGGGTGGATGAGCGCGGGTGACTGATCGCGGGTGGATGAGCGCGGGTGGATGAGCGCAGGTGACTGATCGCGGGCGGATGAGCGCGGGTGGCTGAACGCGGCTGACTGAGCGCGGGTGACTGAGCGCGGGTGACTGAGCGCGGGTGGCTGAGCGCGGGTGGATGAGCGCGGGTGGATGAGCGCGGGTGGATGAGCGCGCGTGGATGAGCGCGGGAGACTGAGCGCGGGTGGATGAGCGCGGGTGACTGATCGCGGGTGGATGAGCGCGGGTGACTGAGCAAGGGTGGATATGAGCGGGTGAATGAGAGCGGGTGGATGAGCGCGTGTGGAGGAGCGCGGGTGGATGAGCGCGGATGAGTGAGCGCGGGTGGGTGAGCGCGGGTGGATGAGCGCGGGTGGATGAGCATGGGTGGATGAACGCGGGTGGACGAGCGCGGGTGACGGAGAGCGGGTGGATGAGCACGGGAGACTGAGTGCGGGTCACTGCGCGGTTGGAGGAGCGCGGTTGGACGAGCGCGGGTTGATGAGTGCGGGTGACTGATCGCAGGTGGAGGAACGCGGTTAGACGAGCGCGGGTGGATCAGTGCGGGTGACTGGTCGCGGGTGGATGAGCGCGGGTGGACGAGCGCGAGTGGATGAGCGCGGGTGACTGATCGCGGGTGGATGAGCGTGGTGGATGAGCGCGGGTGACTCCGCGGGTGGAGGAGCGCGGTTAGACGAGCGCGGGTGGATCAGTACGGGTGACTGGTCGCGGGTGGATGAGCGCGGGTGACTGAGCGCGGTTGGATGAATGCGGGTGAATGAGCGCGGGTGGATGAGCGCGGGTGACTGAGCGCGGGTGACTGAGCGCGGATGACTGAGCGCGGGTGGATGAGCGCGGGTGGATGAGCGCGGGTGGCTGAGCACGGGTGGATTAGCGCGGGTGGATGAGCGCGGGTGACTAAGCGCGGGTGGATGAGCGCGGGTGACTAAGCGCGGGTGACTGAGCGCGGTTGGACGAATGCGGGTGGATGAGCGCGGGTGACTGAGCGCGGGTGACTGAGCGCGGGTGGATGAGCGTGGGTGGATGAGCGCGGGTGGATGAGCGCGGGTGACTGAGCGGGTGACTGTGCGTGGGTGACTGAGCGCGGGTAGATGAGCGCGGGTGGATGAGCGCAGGTGGCTGAGCACGGGTGGATTAGCGCGGTTGGATGAGCGCGGGTGACTGAGCACGGGTGGATGAGCGCAGGTGGATGAGCGCGGGTGACTGATCGCAGGTGACTGAGCGCGGGTGACTGAGCGCGGGTGACTGAGCACGGCTGGCTGAGCGCGGGTGGCTGTGCGCGGGTGGAATAGCGCGGGTGGATGAGCGCGGGTGGTTGATCGCGGGTGGATGAGCGCGGGTGGCTGAGCGCGGGTGGATGAGTGCAGGTGACTGAACTCAGGTGACTGAGCGCGGGTGGATGACCTCGGGTGACTGAGCGCGGGTGGATGAGCGTGGGTGACTGAGCGAGGGTGGATGAGTGCGAGTGGATGAGCACGGGTGGCTGAGCGCGGCTGACTGAGCGCGGGTGACTGAGCGCGGGTGGATGAGCGCGGGTGACGGAGAGCAGGTGGATGAGCACGGGAGACTGAGCGCAGGTGGCTGAGCGCGGCTGGCTGAGCGCGGGTGGCTGTGCGCGCATGGATGAGCGCGGGTGACTGAGCGCGGGTGGCTGAGCGCGGGTGACGGAGCACGGGTGGATGAGCGCGGGTGACTGAGCGCAGGTGGCTGAGCGCGGCTGGCTGAGCGCGGGTGGCTGTGCGCGCATGGATGAGCGCGGGTGACTGAGCGCGGGTGGCTGAGCGCGGGTGACTGAGCACGAGTGGATGAGCGCGGGTGGCTGAGCGCGGGTGGATGAGCGCGGGTGGATGAGCGCGCGTGGATGAGCGCGGGTGGATGAGCGCGCGTGGATGAGCACGGCTGACTAGGCACGGCTGAGTAGGCGCGGGTGACTGGGCGCAGGTGACGGAGCGCGGGGGGGTGATCGCGAGTGGATGAGCTCAGGTGGATGAGCGCGGGTGGATGAGCGCGGGTGGATGAGCGCAGGAGACTGAGCGCGGGTGGATGAGCGCGGGTGACTGATCGCGGGTGGATGAGCGCGGGTGACTAAGCGTGATTGGATGAATACGGGTGGAAGAGCGCGGGTGGATGAGCGCGGGTGGATGAGCGCGCGTGACTGAGCGCGGGTGGATGAGCGTGGGAGACTGAACGCGGCTGACTGAGCGCGGGTGGATATGAGTGGGTGGGCGAGCGCGGGTGGATGAGCGCGGGTAAATGAGTGCGGGTGGGTGAGCGCAGGTGGTTGAGCGCGGGTGGATGAGCGCGGGTGACTGTGCACGGGTGGATGAGCGCGCGTGACTGCGCAGGCGGAGGAGCGCGGTTGGACGAGCGCAGGTTGATGAGTGCGGGTGACTGATCGCAGGTGGAGGAGCGCGGTTAGACGAGCGCGGGTGGATCAGTGCGGGTGACTGTTCGCGGGTGGATGAGCGCAGGTGGATGAGCGCGGGTAACTGAGCGCGGTTGGATGACCGCGGGTGGATGAGCGCGGGTGACTGAACTCGGGTGACTGAGCGCGGGTGACATAGCGCGGGTGGATGAGCGTGGGTGACTGAGCGCGGGTGGATGAGCGCAGGTGACTGAGCGCAGGTGGATGAGCGCGGGTGGATGAGCGCGGGTGGATGAGCACGGGTGGATGAGCGCGGGAGACTGAGCGCGGGTGGATGAGCGCGGGTGTCTGATCGCGGGTGGATGAGCGCGGGTGACTGAGCGTGATTGGATGAATGCGGGTGGATGGGCGCGGATGGATGAGCGTGTGTGACTGTGCGCGGGTGGATGAGCATGGGTGGATGAACGCGGGTGGATGAGGGCGGGTGGATGAGCGCGGGTGGATGAGCGCGGCTGGATAAGCGCGGGTGACTGAGCGCGGGTGGATGAGCGCGGGTGGATGTGCGCGGGTGACGGAGAGCGGGTGGACGAGCACGCGAGACTGAGCGCGGGTGACTGAGCGTGGGTGGCTGTGCGCACGTGGATGAGCGCGGCTGACTGAGCGCGGGTGACTGAGCGCGGGTGGCTGAGCGCGGCAGATTGAGCGCGGGTGGATGAGCGCGGGTGACTGATCGCGGGTGGATGAGCACGGGTGACTGAGCGCGGGTGACTGAGCAAGGGTGGATATGAGCGGGTGGATGAGAGCGGGTGGATGAGCGCGTGTGGAGGAGCGCGGGTGACCGAGCGCGGGTGGATGAGTGCGGGTGGATGAGAGCGGGTGGATGAGAGCGGGTGGATGAGCGTGGGAGGCTGGGCGCGGGTGGATGAGCGCGGGTGGATGAGCGCGGATGACTGAGCGTGATTGGATGAATGCGGGTGAATGAGCGCGGGTGAATGAGCGCGGGTGGGTGAGCGCGGGTGGATGAGCATGGGTGGATGAACGCGGGTGGATGAACGCGGGTGGATGAGCGCGGGTGACTGTGCGCGGGTGGATGAGTGCAGGTGACTGAGCGCGGGTGGATGAGCGCAGGTGACTGAACTCGGGTGACTGAGCGCGGGTGACTTAGCGCGGGTGGATGAGCGCGGGTGGATGAGCGCGGGTGGATGAGCGCGGGTGACTGAACTCGGGTGACTTAGCGCGGGTGGATGAGCGCGGGTGGATGAGCGTGGGAGGCTGAGCGCGGGTGGATGAGCGCGGGTGGCTGAGCGCGGGTGGATGAGCGAGGGTGGCTGAGCACGGGTGACTGAGCGCGGGTGGATGAGCGCGGGTGGCTGAGCGCGGGTGGATGAGCGAGGGTGGCTGAGCACGGGTGACTGAGCGCGGGTGACTGAGCGCGGGTGGATGAGTGCGGGTGACTGAGCGCGGGTGACTGAGCGCGGCTGGCTGAGCGCGGGTGGATGAGCGCGGGTGACTGTGCACGGGGGACAGAGCGCGGGTGGATGAGCGCGGGTGACTGAGCGCGGGTGACTGAGCGCGGGTGGATCAGCGCGGGTGGATCAGCGCGGGTGACTGATCGCGGGTGGATGAGCGCGGGTGACTGAGCGCGGGTGGATGAGCGCGGGTGACTGAGCGCGGGTGGATGAGCGCGGGTGGATGAGCGCGGGTGGATGAGCGTGGGTGACTGATCGCGGGTGGATGAGTGCGGGTGGATGAGCGCGGGTGACAGAGAGCGGGTGGATTAGCACGCGAGACTGAGCGCGGCTGACTGAGCGCGGGTGGATGAACGCGGGTGGCTGAGCACGGGTGACGGAGCGCGGGTGGATGAGCGCGGGTGACTGAGCGCGGGTGACTAAGCGCGGGTGGATGACTGCAAGTGGATGAGCGCGGGTGGCTGAGCACGGCTGACTAGGCGCGGCTGACTGGGCGCGGGTGACTGGGCGCGGGTGACAGAGCGCGGGTGGGTGAGCGCGAGTGGATGGGTGGGTGAGCGCGAGTGGATGAGCGCGGGTGACTGAGCGCGGGTGGATGACTGCGAGTGGATGAGCGCGGGTGGATGAGCGCGGGTGGCTGAGCGCGGGTGGATGAGCGCGTGTGGATGAGCGCGCGTGGCTGAGCGCAGGAGACTGAGCGTGGGTGGATGAGCGCGGGTGACTGAGCGTGATTGGATGAATGCGGGTGACTGAGCGCGGGTGGATGAGCGCGGGTGACTGAGCGCAGGTGGATGAGCGCGGGTGGATGAGCGCAGGTGGATCAGCGTGGGTGACTAAGCGCGGGTGGATGAGCGCGGGTGACTAAGCGCGGGTGGATGAGCGTGGGAGGCTGGTCGCGGGTGGATGAGCGCGGGTGACTGAGCGGGTGACTGTGCGTGGGTGACTGAGCGCGGGTGGATGAGCGCGGGTGGATGAGCGCGGGTGACGGAGAGCGGGTGGACGAGCACGCGAGACTGAGCGCGGGTGACTGAGCGTGGGTGGCTGTGCGCACGTGGATGAGCGCGAGTGACTGAGCGAGGGTGGATGAGTGCGAGTGGATGAGCACGGGTGGCTGAGCGCGGCTGACTGAGCGCAGGTGACTGAGCGCGGGTGACTGAGCGCGGGTGGCTGAGCGCGGGTGGTTGAGCGCGGGTGGACGAGCGCGCGTGGATGAGCGCGCGTGGATGAGCGCGGGAGACTGAGCGTGGGTGGATGAGCGCGGGTGACTGATCGCGGTTGGATGAGCGCGGGTGACTGAGCGTGATTGGATGAATGCGGGTGGATGAGCGCGAGTGGATGAGCGCGGGTGACTGAGCGCGGGTGGATGAGCGTGGGAGACGGAGCGCAGGTGACTGAGCAAGGGTGGATATGAGCGGGTGGATGAGAGCGTGTGGATGAGCGCGTGTGGATGAGCGCGGGTGGATGAGAGCGGGTGGATGAGAGCGGGTGGGTGAGCGCGGGTGGATGAGCGCGGGTGAGTGAGCGCGGGTGGGTGAGCGCGGGTGGATGAGCGCGGGTGGATGAGCACGGGTGGATGAGCATGGGTGGATGAACGCGGGTCGATGAGCGCGGGTGACTGTGCGCGGGTGGATGAGCGCGGGTGACTGCGCGGGTGGAGGAGCGTGGTTGGACGAGCGCGGGTTGATGAGTGCGGGTGACTGATCGCGAGTGGAGCAGCGCGGTTAGACGAGCGCGGGTTGATGAGTGCGGGAGACTGATCGCGGGCGGAGGAGCGCGGTTAGACGAGCGCGGGTGGATGAATGCGGGTGACTGGTCGCGGGTGGATGAGCGCAGGTGGATAAGCGTGGGTGACTAAGCGCGGGTGGATGAGCGCGGGTGACTAAGCGCGGGTGGATGAACGCGGGTGGATTAGCGCAGGTGACTGAACTCGGGTGACTTAGCGCGGGTGGATGAGCGTGGGAGGCTGGGCGCGGGTGGATGAGCGCGGGTGACTGAGCGCGGATGACTGAGCGCGGGTGGATGAGCGCGGATGACTGAGCGTGATTGGATGAATGCGGGTGAATGAGCGCGGGTGGGTGAGCGCGGGTGGATGAGCATGGGTGGATGAACGCGGGTGGATGAACGCGGGTGGATGAGCGCAGGTGACTGTGCGCGGGTGGATGAGTGCAGGTGACTGAGCGTGGGTGGATGGGCGCAGGTGACTGAACTCGGGTGACTGAGCGCGGGTGACTTAGCGCGGGTGGATGAGCGCGGGTGGATGAGCGCGGGTGGATGAGCGCGGGTGGATGAGCGCAGGTGACTGAACTCGGGTGACTGAGCGCGGGTGGCTTAGCGCGGATGGATGAGCGCGGGTGGATGAGCGTGGGAGGCTGAGCGCGGGTGGATGAGCGCGGGTGGCTGAGCGCAGGTGGATGAGCGCGGGTGACTGATCGCGGGTGGAGGAGCGCGGGTGGGTGAGCGCAGGTGACTGATCGCGGGTGGATGAGCGCGGGTGACTGATCGCGTGTGGATGACCGCGGGTGACTGAGCACAGGTGGGTGAGCGCGGGTGGCTGTGCGCGCGTGGAATAGCACGGGTGGATGAGCGCGGGTGGCTGATCGCGGGTGACTGAGCGCAGCTGGCTGAGCGCGGGTGGATGAGCGCGGGTGGATGAGCGAGGGTGGCTGAGCACGGGTGACTGAGCGCGGGTGACTGAGCGCGGGTGGATGAGTGCGGGTGACTGAGCGCGGGTGACTGAGCGCGGCTGGCTGAGCGCGGGTGGATGAGCGCGGGTGACTGTGCGCGGGGGACTGAGCGCGGGTGGATGAGCGCGGGTGACTGAGCACGGGTGCATGAGCGCGGCTGACTGAGCGCGGGTGGATGAGCGCGGGTGGATGAGCGCGGGTGATGGAGCGCGGGTGACTGAGCGCGGGTGACTGAGCGCGGGTGGATGAGCGCGGGTGGATGAGCGCGGGTGGAGGAGCGCGGGTGACTGAGCGCGGGTGGATCAGGGCGGGTGACTGATCGCGGGTGGATGAGCGCGGGTGACTGAGCGCGGGTGGATGAGCGCGGGTGACTGAGCGCGGGTGGATGAGCGCGGGTGGATGAGCGCGGGTGGATGAGCGTGGGTGACTGATCGCGGGTGGATGAGCGCGGGTGGCTGAGCACGGGTGACGGAGAGTGGGTGGACGAGCACGCGAGACTGAGCGCGGGTGACTGTGCGTGGGTGGCTGTGCGCACGTGGATGAGCGCGGCTGACTGAGCGCGGGTGACTGAGTGCGGCTGACTGAGCGCGGGTGGCTGAGCGTGGGTGACTAAGCGCGGGTGGATGAGCGCGGGTGGATGAGCGCGGGTGAATGAGCATGGGTGGATGAACGCGGGTGGATGAGCGCGGGTGACTGAGCGCGGCAGATTGAGCGCGGGTGGATGAGCGCGGGTGACTGATCGCGGGTGGATGAGCACGGGTGACTGAGCGCGGGTGACTGAGCAAGGGTGGATATGAGCGGGTGGATGAGAGCGGGTGGATGAGCGCGTGTGGAGGAGCGCGGGTGACCGAGCGCGGGTGGATGAGTGCGGGTGGATGAGAGCGGGTGGATGAGAGCGGGTGGGTGAGCGCGGGTGGGTGAGCGCGGGTGAGTGAGCACGGGTGGGTCAGCGCGGGTGGATGAGCGCGGGTGGATGAGCATGGGTGGATGAACGCGGGTGGATGAGCGCGGGTGACTGCGCGGGTGGAGGAGCGTGCTTGGACGAGCGCGGGTTGATGAGTGCGGGTGACATGATCGCGGGTGGAGGAGCGCGGTTAGACGAGCGCGGTTAGACGAGCGCGGGTGACTGGTCGCGGGTGGATGAGCGCAGGTGGATAAGCGTGGGTGACTATGCGCGGGTGGATGAGCGCGGGTGACTAAGCGCGGGTGGATGAGCGCGGGTGGATGAGCGCAGGTGACTGAACTCGGGTGACTTAGCGCGGGTGGATGAGCGTGGGAGGCTGGGCGCGGGTGGATGAGCGCGGGTGGATGAGCGCGGATGACTGAGCGTGATTGGATGAATGCGGGTGAATGAGCGCGGGTGAATGAGCGCGGGTGGGTGAGCGCGGGTGGATGAGCATGGGTGGATGAACGCGGGTGGATGAACGCGGGTGGATGAGCGCGGGTGACTGTGCGCGGGTGGATGAGTGCAGGTGACTGAGCGCGGGTGGATGAGCGCAGGTGACTGAACTCGGGTGACTGAGCGCGGGTGACTTAGCGCGGGTGGATGAGCGCGGGTGGATGAGCGCGGGTGGATGAGCGCGGGTGACTGAACTCGGGTGACTTAGCGCGGGTGGATGAGCGCGGGTGGATGAGCGTGGGAGGCTGAGCGCGGGTGGATGAGCGCGGGTGGCTGAGCGCGGGTGGATGAGCGAGGGTGGCTGAGCACGGGTGACTGAGCGCGGGTGACTGAGCGCGGGTGGATGAGTGCGGGTGACTGAGCGCGGGTGACTGAGCGCGGCTGGCTGAGCGCGGGTGGATGAGCGCGGGTGACTGTGCACGGGGGACTGAGCGCGGATGGATGAGCGCGGGTGACTGAGCGCGGGTGACTGAGCGCGGGTGGATCAGCGCGGGTGGATCAGCGCGGGTGACTGATCGCGGGTGGATGAGCGCAGGTGACTGAACTCGGGTGACTTAGCGCGGGTGGATGAGCGTGGGAGGCTGAGCGCGGGTGGATGAGCGCGGGTGGCTGAGCGCGGGTGGATGAGCGAGGGTGGCTGAGCACGGGTGACTGAGCGCGGGTGACTGAGCGCGGGTGGATGAGTGCGGGTGACTGAGCGCGGGTGACTGAGCGCGGCTGGCTGAGCGCGGGTGGATGAGCGCGGGTGACTGTGCACGGGGGACAGAGCGCGGGTGGATGAGCGCGGGTGACTGAGCGCGGGTGACTGAGCGCGGGTGGATCAGCGCGGGTGGATCAGCGCGGGTGACTGATCGCGGGTGGATGAGCGCGGGTGACTGAGCGCGGGTGGATGAGCGCGGGTGACTGAGCGCGGGTGGATGAGCGCGGGTGGATGAGCGCGGGTGGATGAGCGTGGGTGACTGATCGCGGGTGGATGAGTGCGGGTGGATGAGCGCGGGTGACAGAGAGCGGGTGGATTAGCACGCGAGACTGAGCGCGGCTGACTGAGCGCGGGTGGATGAACGCGGGTGGCTGAGCACGGGTGACGGAGCGCGGGTGGATGAGCGCGGGTGACTGAGCGCGGGTGACTAAGCGCGGGTGGATGACTGCAAGTGGATGAGCGCGGGTGGCTGAGCACGGCTGACTAGGCGCGGCTGACTGGGCGCGGGTGACTGGGCGCGGGTGACAGAGCGCGGGTGGGTGAGCGCGAGTGGATGGGTGGGTGAGCGCGAGTGGATGAGCGCGGGTGACTGAGCGCGGGTGGATGACTGCGAGTGGATGAGCGCGGGTGGATGAGCGCGGGTGGCTGAGCGCGGGTGGATGAGCGCGTGTGGATGAGCGCGCGTGGCTGAGCGCAGGAGACTGAGCGTGGGTGGATGAGCGCGGGTGACTGAGCGTGATTGGATGAATGCGGGTGACTGAGCGCGGGTGGATGAGCGCGGGTGACTGAGCGCAGGTGGATGAGCGCGGGTGGATGAGCGCAGGTGGATCAGCGTGGGTGACTAAGCGCGGGTGGATGAGCGCGGGTGACTAAGCGCGGGTGGATGAGCGTGGGAGGCTGGTCGCGGGTGGATGAGCGCGGGTGACTGAGCGGGTGACTGTGCGTGGGTGACTGAGCGCGGGTGGATGAGCGCGGGTGACGGAGAGCGGGTGGACGAGCACGCGAGACTGAGCGCGGGTGACTGAGCGTGGGTGGCTGTGCGCACGTGGATGAGCGCGAGTGACTGAGCGAGGGTGGATGAGTGCGAGTGGATGAGCACGGGTGGCTGAGCGCGGCTGACTGAGCGCAGGTGACTGAGCGCGGGTGACTGAGCGCGGGTGGCTGAGCGCGGGTGGTTGAGCGCGGGTGGACGAGCGCGCGTGGATGAGCGCGCGTGGATGAGCGCGGGAGACTGAGCGTGGGTGGATGAGCGCGGGTGACTGATCGCGGTTGGATGAGCGCGGGTGACTGAGCGTGATTGGATGAATGCGGGTGGATGAGCGCGAGTGGATGAGCGCGGGTGACTGAGCGCGGGTGGATGAGCGTGGGAGACGGAGCGCAGGTGACTGAGCAAGGGTGGATATGAGCGGGTGGATGAGAGCGTGTGGATGAGCGCGTGTGGATGAGCGCGGGTGGATGAGAGCGGGTGGATGAGAGCGGGTGGGTGAGCGCGGGTGGATGAGCGCGGGTGAGTGAGCGCGGGTGGGTGAGCGCGGGTGGATGAGCGCGGGTGGATGAGCACGGGTGGATGAGCATGGGTGGATGAACGCGGGTCGATGAGCGCGGGTGACTGTGCGCGGGTGGATGAGCGCGGGTGACTGCGCGGGTGGAGGAGCGTGGTTGGACGAGCGCGGGTTGATGAGTGCGGGTGACTGATCGCGGGTGGAGCAGCGCGGTTAGACGAGCGCGGGTTGATGAGTGCGGGAGACTGATCGCGGGCGGAGGAGCGCGGTTAGACGAGCGCGGGTGGATGAATGCGGGTGACTGGTCGCGGGTGGATGAGCGCAGGTGGATAAGCGTGGGTGACTAAGCGCGGGTGGATGAGCGCGGGTGGATGAGCGCGGGTGGATGAACGCGGGTGGATTAGCGCAGGTGACTGAACTCGGGTGACTTAGCGCGGGTGGATGAGCGTGGGAGGCTGGGCGCGGGTGGATGAGCGCGGGTGACTGAGCGCGGGTGGATGAGCGCGGATGACTGAGCGTGATTGGATGAATGCGGGTGAATGAGCGCGGGTGGGTGAGCGCGGGTGGATGAGCATGGGTGGATGAACGCGGGTGGATGAACGCGGGTGGATGAGCGCAGGTGACTGTGCGCGGGTGGATGAGTGCAGGTGACTGAGCGCGGGTGGATGAGCGCAGGTGACTGAACTCGGGTGACTGAGCGCGGGTGACTTAGCGCGGGTGGATGAGCGCGGGTGGATGAGCGCGGGTGGATGAGCGCAGGTGACTGAACTCGGGTGACTGAGCGCGGGTGGCTTAGCGCGGATGGATGAGCGCGGGTGGATGAGCGTGGGAGGCTGAGCGCGGGTGGATGAGCGCGGGTGGCTGAGCGCAGGTGGATGAGCGCGGGTGACTGATCGCGGGTGGAGGAGCGCGGGTGGGTGAGCGCAGGTGACTGATCGCGGGTGGATGAGCGCGGGTGACTGATCGCGTGTGGATGACCGCGGGTGACTGAGCACAGGTGGGTGAGCGCGGGTGGCTGTGCGCGCGTGGAATAGCACGGGTGGATGAGCGCGGGTGGCTGATCGCGGGTGACTGAGCGCAGCTGGCTGAGCGCGGGTGGATGAGCGCGGGTGGATGAGCGAGGGTGGCTGAGCACGGGTGACTGAGCGCGGGTGACTGAGCGCGGGTGGATGAGTGCGGGTGACTGAGCGCGGGTGACTGAGCGCGGCTGGCTGAGCGCGGGTGGATGAGCGCGGGTGACTGTGCGCGGGGGACTGAGCGCGGGTGGATGAGCGCGGGTGACTGAGCACGGGTGCATGAGCGCGGCTGACTGAGCGCGGGTGGATGAGCGCGGGTGATGGAGCGCGGGTGACTGAGCGCGGGTGACTGAGCGCGGGTGGATGAGCGCGGGTGGATGAGCGCGGGTGGAGGAGCGCGGGTGACTGAGCGCGGGTGGATCAGGGCGGGTGACTGATCGCGGGTGGATGAGCGCGGGTGACTGAGCGCGGGTGGATGAGCGCGGGTGACTGAGCGCGGGTGGATGAGCGCGGGTGGATGAGCGCGGGTGGATGAGCGTGGGTGACTGATCGCGGGTGGCTGAGCGCGGGTGGCTGAGCACGGGTGACGGAGAGTGGGTGGACGAGCACGCGAGACTGAGCGCGGGTGACTGTGCGTGGGTGGCTGTGCGCACGTGGATGAGCGCGGCTGACTGAGCGCGGGTGACTGAGTGCGGCTGACTGAGCGCGGGTGGCTGAGCGTGGGTGACTAAGCGCGGGTGGATGAGCGCGGGTGGATGAGCGCGGGTGAATGAGCATGGGTGGATGAACGCGGGTGGATGAGCGCGGGTGACTGAGCGTGGGTGACTAAGCGCGGGTGGATGAGAGCGGGTGGTTGAGGGCGGGTGAATGAGCATGGGTGGATGAACGCGGGTGGATGAGCGCGGGTGACTGAGCGTGGGTGACTAAGCGCGGGTGGATGAGCGCGGGTGGATGAGCGCGGGTGAATGAGCATGGGTGGATGAACGCGGGTGACTGAGCGTGGGTGACTAAGCGCGGGTGTATGAGCGCGTGTGGATGAGCGCGGGTGGATGAGCACAGGTGACTGAACTCGGGTGACTGAGCGCGGGTGACTGAGCGCGGGTGGATGAGCGCGGGTGGATGAGCGCAGGTGACTGAGCTCGGGTGACTGAGCGCGGGTGACTGAGCGCGGGTGGATGAGCGCGGGTGGATGAGTGCGGGTGACTGAGCGCGGGTGGATGAGCGCGGGTGACTGAGCGCGGCTGGCTGAGCGCGGGTGGATGAGCGCGGGTGACTGTGCGCGGGGGACTGAGCGCGGGTGGATGAGCGCGGGTGACTGAGCACGGGTGCATGAGCGCGGCTGACTGAGCGCGGGTGGATGAGCGCGGGTGGATGAGCGCGGGTGATGGAGCGCGGGTGACTGAGCGCGGGTGGATGAGCGCGGGTGGATGAGCGCGGGTGGAGGAGCGCGGGTGACTGAGCGCGGGTGGATCAGGGCGGGTGACTGATCGCGGGTGGATGAGCGCGGGTGACTGAGCGCGGGTGGATGAGCGCGGGTGACTGAGCGCGGGTGGATGAGCGCGGGTGGATGAGCGCGGGTGGATGAGCGTGGGTGACTGATCGCGGGTGGATGAGTGCGGGTGGATGAGCGCGGGTGACGGAGAGCGGGTGGATGAGCACGCGAGACTGAGCGCGGCTGACTGAGCGCGGGTGGATGAGCGCGGGTGGCTGAGCACGGGTGACGGAGAGTGGGTGGACGAGCACGCGAGACTGAGCGCGGGTGACTGAGCGTGGGTGGCTGTGCGCACGTGGATGAGCGCGGCTGACTGAGCGCGGGTGACTGAGCGCGGGTGACTGAGCGCGGGTGGCTGAACGCAGGTGGATGAGCGCGGGTGGATGAGCGCGGGTGGATGAGCACGGCTGACAAGGCACGGCTGACTGGGCGCGGGTGACTGGGCGCAGGTGACTGAGCGCGGGTGGATGAGCGCGGGTGGCTGAGCACGGGTGACGGAGAGTGGGTGGACGAGCACGCGAGACTGAGCGCGGGTGACTGAGCGTGGGTGGCTGTGCGCACGTGGATGAGCGCGGCTGACTGAGCGCGGGTGGCTGAACGCAGGTGGATGAGCGCGGGTGGATGAGCGCGGGTGGATGAGCACGGCTGACAAGGCACGGCTGACTGGGCGCGGGTGACTGGGCGCAGGTGACGGAGCGCGGGTGGGTGAGCGCGAGTGGATGAGCGCGGGTGGATTAGCGCGGGTGGATGAGCACGGGTGACTGAGCACGACTGGATGAGCGCGGGTGGCTGAGCATGGCTGACAAGGCGCGGCTGACTGGGCGCGGGTGACTGGGCGCGGGTGACGGAGCGCGGGATGGTGAGCGCGAGTGGATGAGCGCGGGTGGATGAGCGCGGGTGGATGAGCGCAGGTGGATGAGCGCGGGAGACTGAGTGCGGGTTGATGAGCGCGGGTGACTGATCGCGGGTGTATGTGCGCGGATGACTGAGCGTGATTGGATGAATGCGTGTGGATGAGCGCGGGTGGATGAGCGCAGGTGGATGAGCGTGCGTGACAGCGCGGGTGGCTATGAGCGGGTGGATGAGCGCATGTGGATGAGCGCGGGTGGAGGAGTGCAGTTGACTGAGCGTGGGTGGATGAGCGCGGGTGGATGAGAGCGGGTGGGTGAGCGCGGGTGGATGAGCGTGGGTGGATGAGAGCGGGTGGATGAGAGCGGGTGGGTGAGCGCGGGTGGATGAGCGCGGGTGGATGAGCGCGGTTGGACGAGCGCGGGTTGATGAGTGCGGGTGACTGATCGCGGGTGGAGGAGCGTGGGTGACTGAGCGCGGTTGGATGAATGCGGGTGGATGAGCGCGGGTGGATGAGCGCGGGTGACTGAGCGCGGGTGGATGAGCACGGGTGGATGAGCGCGGGTGGATGAGCGCAGGTGACTGAACTCGGGTGACTGAGCGCGGGTGACTTAGCGCGGGTGACTGAGCGCGGGTGAATGAGCGCGGGTGGATGAGCGCGGGTGACTGAGCGCGGCTGGATGAGCGCGGGTGGCTGAGCGCGGTTGGATGAGCGCGGGTGGCTGAGCGCGGGTGGATTAGCGCAGGTGGATGAGTGCGGGTGACTGAGTGCGGGTGGATGAGCGCGGGTGACGGAGAGCGGGTGGATGAGCACGGGTGGGTGAGCGCGGGTGGCTGAGCGCGGGTGGCTGAGCACGGGTGGATGAGCGTGGGTGGATGAGCGTGAGTGGATGAGCACGGCTGAATAGGCGCGGCTGACTGGGCGCGGGTGACTGGGCGCGGGTGACGGAGCGCGGGTGGGTGAGCGCGAGTGGATGAGCGCAGGTGGATGAGCGCGGGTGGATGAGCGCGGGTGGATGAGCGCGGGTGACTGATCGCGGGTGGATGAGCGCGGGTGACTGAGCACGGGTGGATGAGCACAGGTGGATGAGCGCGGGTGACTGATCGCGGGTGGATGAGCGCGGGTGACTGAGCGCGGGTGGCTGAGCGCGGGTGGATGAGAGCGGGTGGATGAGAGCGGGTGAGTGAGCACGGGTGGATAAACGCGGGTGGATGAGCGCGGGTGACTGAGCGTGGGTGACTAAGCGCGGGTGGATGAGCGCGGGTGGATGAGCGCGGGTGAATGAGCATGGGTGGATGAACGCGGGTGACTGAGCGTGGGTGACTAAGCGCGGGTGTATGAGCGCGTGTGGATGAGCGCGGGTGGATGAGCGCAGGTGACTGAACTCGGGTGACTGAGCGCGGGTGACTGAGCGCGGGTGGATGAGCGCGGGTGGATGAGCGCAGGTGACTGAACTCGGGTGACTGAGCGCGGGTGACTGAGCGCGGGTGGATGAGCGCGGGTGGATGAGTGCGGGTGACTGAGCGCGGGTGGATGAGCGCGGGTGACTGAGCGCGGTTGGATGAGCGCGGGTGGCTGAGCGCGCGTGGATAAACGCGGGTGGATGAGCGCGGGTGACTGAGCGTGGGAGACTAAGCGCGGGTGGATGAGCGCGGGTGGATGAGCGCGGGTGAATGAGCATGGGTGGATGAACGCGGGTGACTGAGCGTGGGTGACTAAGCGCGGGTGTATGAGCGCGTGTGGATGAGCGCGGGTGGATGAGCGCAGGTGACTGAACTCGGGTGACTGAGCGCGGGTGACTGAGCGCGGGTGGATGAGCGCGGGTGGATGAGTGCGGGTGGATGAGCGCGGGTGGATGAGCGCGGGTGACTGAGCGCGGTTGGATGAGCGCGGGTGGCTGAGCGCGCGTGGATACGCGCGGGTGGATAAGCGCGGGTGACTGAGCGTGGGTGGACGAGTGCGGGTGACTGATCGCGGTTGGATGAATGCGGGTGACTGAGCGCGGGTGACTGAACGCGGGTGGATGAGCGCAGTTGGATGAGCGCGGGTGACTGATCGCGGGTGGATGAGCGCGGGTGACTGATCGCGGGTGGATGAGCGCGGGTGACTGAGCGCGGTTGGATGAATGCGGGTGATGGAGAGCGGGTGGTTGAGCACGCGAGACTGAGCGCGGGTGACTGAGCGCGGGTGGCTGTGCGCACGTGGATGAGCGCGGGTGGATGAGCGCGGCTGACTGAGCGCGGGTGGATGAGCGCGGGTGGCTGAGCGCGAGTGGATGAGCGCGGGTGGATGAGCGCGGGTGACTGAGCGCGGGTGGATGAGCGCGGGTGGATGAGCGCGAGTGGATGAGCACGGCTGACTGGGCGCGGGTGACTGGGCGCAGGTGACGGAGCGCGGGTGGGTGAGCGAGAGTGGATGAGCACGGGTGGATGAGCGCGGGTGACTGAGCGCGGGTGGATGAGCGCGGGTGACTGAGCGCGGTTGGATGAGCGCGGGTGACTGAACTCGGGTGACTGAGCGCGGGTGACTGAGCGCGGGTGGATGAGCGCGGGTGGATGAGTGCGGGTGGATGAGCGCGGGTGGATGAGCGCGGGTGACTGAGCGCGGTTGGATGAGCGCGGGTGGCTGAGCGCGCGTGGATACGCGCGGGTGGATGAGCGCGGGTGACTGAGCGTGGGTGGACGAGTGCGGGTGACTGATCGCGGTTGGATGAATGCGGGTGACTGAGCGCGGGTGACTGAACGCGGGTGGATGAGCGCAGTTGGATGAGCGCGGGTGACTGATCGCGGGTGGATGAGCGCGGGTGACTGATCGCGGGTGGATGAGCGCGGGTGACTGATCGCGGGTGGATGAGCGCGGGTGATGGAGAGCGGGAGGTTGAGCACGCGAGACTGAGCGCGGGTGACTGAGCGCGGGTGGCTGTGCGCACGTGGATGAGCGCGGGTGGATGAGCGCGGCTGACTGAGCGCGGGTGGATGAGCGCGGGTGGCTGAGCGCGAGTGGATGAGCGCGGGTGGATGAGCGCGGGTGACTGAGCGCGGGTGGATGAGCGCGGGTGGATGAGCGCGAGTGGATGAGCACGGCTGACTGGGCGCGGGTGACTGGGCGCAGGTGACGGAGCGCGGGTGGGTGAGCGAGAGTGGATGAGCACGGGTGGATGAGCGCGGGTGACTGAGCGCGGGTGGATGAGCGCGGGTGACTGAGCGCGGTTGGATGAGCGCGGGTGGCTGAGCGCGCGTGGATACGCGCGGGTGGATGAGCGCGGGTGACTGAGCGTGGGTGGACGAGTGCGGGTGACTGATCGCGGTTGGATGAATGCGGGTGACTGAGCGCGGGTGACTGAACGCTGGTGGATGAGCGCAGTTGGATGAGCGCGGGTGACTGATCGCGGGTGGATGAGCGCGGGTGACTGATCGCGGGTGGATGAGCGCGGGTGACTGAGCGCGGTTGGATGAATGCGGGTGACTGAGCGCGGGTGACTGAACGCGGGTAATGGAGAGCGGGTGGATGAGCACGCGAGACTGAGCGCGGGTGACTGAGCGCGGGTGGCTGTGCGCACGTGGATGAGCGCGGGTGGATGAGCGCGGGTGACTGAGCGCGGGTGGATGAGCGCGGGTGGCTGAGCGCGAGTGGATGAGCGCGGGTGGATGAGCGCAGGTGGCTGATCGCGGGTGGATGAGCGCGGGTGACTGAGCGCGGGTGGATGAGCGCGGGTGACTGAGCGCGGGTGGATGAGCGCGGGTGGCTGAGCGCGAGTGGATGAGCGCGGGTGGATGAGCGCGGGTGACTGAGCGCGGGTGGTTGAGCGCGGGTGGATGAGCGCGGGTGGATGAGCGCGAGTGGATGAGCACGGCTGACTGGGCGCCGGTGACTGGGCGCAGGTGACGGAGCGCGGGTGGGTGAGCGAGAGTGGATGAGCGCGGGTGGATGAGCGCGGGTTGATGAGCGCGGGTGACTGAGCGGGTGACTGTGCGTGGGTGACTGAGCGCGGGTGGCTGAGCGCGAGTGGATGAGCACGGCTGAATAGGCGCGGCTGACTGGGCGTGGGTGACTGGGCGCGGGTGACGGAACGCGGGTGGGTGAGCGCGAGTGGATGCGCGTGAGTGGATGAGCGCAGGTGGATGAGCGCGGGTGGATGAGCGCAGGTGACTGAACTCGGGTGACTGAGCGCGGGTGACTTAGCGCGGGTGGATGAGCGTGGGAGGCTGGGCGCGGGTGGATGAGCACGGGTGACTGAGCGGGTGACTGTGCGTGGGTGACTGAGCGCGGGTGGATGAGCGCGGGTGGCTGAGCGCGGGTGGATAAGCGCGGGTGGATGAGCGCGGGTGACTGATCGCGGGTGGATGAGCGCGGGTGGATGAGTGCGGGTGGATGCGCGCGGGTGACTGAGCGGGTGACTGTGCGTGGGTGACTGAGCGCGGGAGGATGAGCGCGGGTGGCTGAGCGCGGGTGGATAAGCGCGGGTGGATGAGCGCGGGTGGCTGAGCGTGGGTGGATGAGCGCGGGTGACTGATCGCGGGTGGATGAGCGCGGGTGGATGAGCGCGGGTGACTGTTCGCGGGTGGATGAGCGCGGGTGACTGAGCACGGGTGGATGAGCGCAGGTGGATGAGTGCGGGTGACTGATCGTGGGTGGATGAGCGCGGGTGACCGAGCGCGGTTGGATGAATGCGGGTGACTGAGCGCGGGTGGATGAGCGTGGTTGACTGCGCGGGTGGAGGAGCGCGGTTGGACGAGCGCGGTTGGATCACTGCGGGTGACTGGTCGCAGGTGGATGAGCGCGGGTGACTGAGCGCGGGTGGATGAGCGCGGGTGACTGATCGCGGGTGGATGAGCGCGGGTGACTGAACTCGGGTGACTGAGCGCGGGTGACTGAGCGCGGGTGGATGAGCGCGGGTGGATGAGCGCAGGTGACTGAACTCGGGTGACTGAGCGCGGGTGACTGAGCGCGGGTGGATGAGCGCGGGTGGATGAGTGCGGGTGACTGAGCGCGGTTGGATGAGCGCGGGTGGCTGAGCGCGCGTGGATAAACGCGGGTGGATGAGCGCGGGTGACTGAGCGTGGGAGACTAAGCGCGGGTGGATGAGCGCGGGTGGATGAGCGCGGGTGAATGAGCATGGGTGGATGAACGCGGGTGACTGAGCGTGGGTGACTAAGCGCGGGTGTATGAGCGCGTGTGGATGAGCGCGGGTGGATGAGCGCGGGTGACTGAACTCGGGTGACTGAGCGCGGGTGACTGAGCGCGGGTGGATGAGCGCGGGTGGATGAGTGCGGGTGACTGAGCGCGGGTGGATGAGCGCGGGTGACTGAGCGCGCGTGGATGAGCGCGGGTGGCTGAGCGCGAGTGGATGAGCGCGGGTGGATGAGCGCGGGTGACTGAGCGCGGGTGGTTGAGCGCGGGTGGATGAGCGCGAGTGGATGAGCACGGCTGACTGGGCGCGGGTGACTGGGCGCAGGTGACGGAGCGCGAGTGGATGAGCGCGGGTTGATGAGCGCGGGTGACTGAGCGGGTGACTGTGCGTGGGTGACTGAGCGCGGGTGGCTGAGCGCGAGTGGATGAGCACGGCTGAATAGGCGCGGCTGACTGGGCGTGGGTGACTGGGCGCGGGTGACGGAACGCGGGTGGGTGAGCGCGAGTGGATGCGCGTGAGTGGATGAGCGCAGGTGGATGAGCGCGGGTGGATGAGCGCAGGTGACTGAACTCGGGTGACTGAGCGCGGGTGACTTAGCGCGGGTGGATGAGCGTGGGAGGCTGGGCGCGGGTGGATGAGCACGGGTGACTGAGCGGGTGACTGTGCGTGGGTGACTGAGCGCGGGTGGATGAGCGCGGGTGGCTGAGCGCGGGTGGATAAGCGCGGGTGGATGAGCGCGGGTGGCTGAGCGTGGGTGGATGAGCGCGGCTGACTGATCGCGGGTGGATGAGCGCGGGTGGATGAGTGCGGGTGGATGCGCGCGGGTGACTGAGCGGGTGACTGTGCGTGGGTGACTGAGCGCGGGAGGATGAGCGCGGGTGGCTGAGCGCGGGTGGATAAGCGCGGGTGGATGAGCGCGGGTGGCTGAGCG
The DNA here is from genome assembly GCF_052327205.1 of Somniosus microcephalus. Classification (NCBI taxonomy): domain Eukaryota; kingdom Metazoa; phylum Chordata; class Chondrichthyes; order Squaliformes; family Somniosidae; genus Somniosus; species Somniosus microcephalus. The sequence continues at coordinate 106,688,823 of NC_140995.1, read as the reverse complement.
TGGGTGGATGAGCGCGGGTGACTGATCGCGGGTGGATGAGCGCGGGTGGATGAGCGCGGGTGACTGTTCGCGGGTGGATGAGCGCGGGTGACTGAGCACGGGTGGATGAGCGCAGGTGGATGAGTGCGGGTGACTGATCGTGGGTGGATGAGCGCGGGTGACCGAGCGCGGTTGGATGAATGCGGGTGACTGAGCGCGGGTGGATGAGCGTGGTTGACTGCGCGGGTGGAGGAGCGCGGTTGGACGAGCGCGGTTGGATCACTGCGGGTGACTGGTCGCAGGTGGATGAGCGCGGGTGACTGAGCGCGGGTGGATGAGCGCGGGTGACTGATCGCGGGTGGATGAGCGCGGGTGACTGAACTGGGGTGACTGAGCGCGGGTGACTGAGCGCGGGTGGATGAGCGCGGGTGGATGAGCGCAGGTGACTGAACTCGGGTGACTGAGCGCGGGTGACTGAGCGCGGGTGGATGAGCGCGGGTGGATGAGTGCGGGTGACTGAGCGCGGGTGGATGAGCGCGGGTGACTGAGCGCGGTTGGATGAGCGCGGGTGGCTGAGCGCGCGTGGATAAACGCGGGTGGATGAGCGCGGGTGACTGAGCGTGGGAGACTAAGCGCGGGTGGATGAGCGCGGGTGGATGAGCGCGGGTGAATGAGCATGGGTGGATGAACGCGGGTGACTGAGCGTGGGTGACTAAGCGCGGGTGTATGAGCGCGTGTGGATGAGCGCGGGTGGATGAGCGCAGGTGACTGAACTCGGGTGACTGAGCGCGGGTGACTGAGCGCGGGTGGATGAGCGCGGGTGGATGAGTGCGGGTGGATGAGCGCGGGTGGATGAGCGCGGGTGACTGAGCGCGGTTGGATGAGCGCGGGTGGCTGAGCGCGCGTGGATACGCGCGGGTGGATAAGCGCGGGTGACTGAGCGTGGGTGGACGAGTGCGGGTGACTGATCGCGGTTGGATGAATGCGGGTGACTGAGCGCGGGTGACTGAACGCGGGTGGATGAGCGCAGTTGGATGAGCGCGGGTGACTGATCGCGGGTGGATGAGCGCGGGTGACTGATCGCGGGTGGATGAGCGCGGGTGACTGAGCGCGGTTGGATGAATGCGGGTGATGGAGAGCGGGTGGTTGAGCACGCGAGACTGAGCGCGGGTGACTGAGCGCGGGTGGCTGTGCGCACGTGGATGAGCGCGGGTGGATGAGCGCGGCTGACTGAGCGCGGGTGGATGAGCGCGGGTGGCTGAGCGCGAGTGGATGAGCGCGGGTGGATGAGCGCGGGTGACTGAGCGCGGGTGGATGAGCGCGGGTGGATGAGCGCGAGTGGATGAGCACGGCTGACTGGGCGCGGGTGACTGGGCGCAGGTGACGGAGCGCGGGTGGGTGAGCGAGAGTGGATGAGCACGGGTGGCTGTGCGCACGTGGATGAGCGCGGGTGGATGAGCGCGGGTGACTGAGCGCGGGTGGATGAGCGCGGGTGGCTGAGCGCGAGTGGATGAGCGCGGGTGGATGAGCGCAGGTGGCTGATCGCGGGTGGATGAGCGCGGGTGACTGAGCGCGGGTGGATGAGCGCGGGTGACTGAGCGCGGGTGGATGAGCGCGGGTGGCTGAGCGCGAGTGGATGAGCGTGGGTGGATGAGCGCGGGTGACTGAGCGCGGTGGTTGAGCGCGGGTGGATGAGCGCGGGTGGATGAGCGCGAGTGGATGAGCACGGCTGACTGGGCGCGGGTGACTGGGCGCAGGTGACGGAGCGCGGGTGGGTGAGCGAGAGTGGATGAGCGCGGGTGGATGAGCGCGGGTTGATGAGCGCGGGTGACTGAGCGGGTGACTGTGCGTGGGTGACTGAGCGCGGGTGGCTGAGCGCGAGTGGATGAGCACGGCTGAATAGGCGCGGCTGACTGGGCGTGGGTGACTGGGCGCGGGTGACGGAACGCGGGTGGGTGAGCGCGAGTGGATGCGCGTGAGTGGATGAGCGCAGGTGGATGAGCGCGGGTGGATGAGCGCAGGTGACTGAACTCGGGTGACTGAGCGCGGGTGACTTAGCGCGGGTGGATGAGCGTGGGAGGCTGGGCGCGGGTGGATGAGCACGGGTGACTGAGCGGGTGACTGTGCGTGGGTGACTGAGCGCGGGTGGATGAGCGCGGGTGGATGAGCGCGGGTGGATGCGCGCGGGTGACTGAGCGGGTGACTGTGCGTGGGTGACTGAGCGCGGGTGGATGAGCGCGGGTGGCTGAGCGCGGGTGGATAAGCGCGGGTGGATGAGCGCGGGTGGCTGAGCGTGGGTGGATGAGCGCGGGTGACTGATCGCGGGTGGATGAGCGCGGGTGGATGAGTGCGGGTGGATGCGCGCGGGTGACTGAGCGGGTGACTGTGCGTGGGTGACTGAGCGCGGGAGGATGAGCGCGGGTGGCTGAGCGCGGGTGGATAAGCGTGGGTGGATGAGCGCGGGTGGCTGAGCGTGGGTGGATGAGCGCGGGTGACTGATCGCGGGTGGATGAGCGCGGGTGGATGAGCGCGGGTGACTGTTCGCGGGTGGATGAGCGCGGGTGACTGAGCACGGGTGGATGAGCGCAGGTGGATGAGTGCGGGTGACTGATTGTGGGTGGATGAGCGCGGGTGACCGAGCGCGGTTGGATGAATGCGGGTGACTGAGCGCGGGTGGATGAGCGTGGTTGACTGAGCGGGTGGAGGAGCGCGGTTGGACGAGCGCGGTTGGATCACTGCGGGTGACTGGTCGCAGGTGGATGAGCGCGGGTGACTGAGCGCGGGTGGATGAGCGCGGGTGACTGATCGCGGGTGGATGAGCGCGGGTGACTGAGCGCGGGTGACTGAGCGCGGATGGATGAGCGCGGGTGGATGAGCGCGGGTGACTGAGTGGGTGACTGTGCGCGGGGGACTGAGCGCGGGTGGATGAGCGCGGGTGGATGAGCACGGGTGACTGAACGCGGGTGGATGAGCGCGGGTGACTGAGCGCGGGTGGATGAGCGGGGGTGGATGAGCGCGGTTGGATGAGCGCGGGTGACTGATCGCGGGTGACTGAGCGCGGGTGGATGAGCGGGGGTGGATGAGTGCGGGTTAATGAGCATGGGTGGCTGAGCGCGGCTGACTGAGCGCGGGTGACTGATCGCGGGTGGATGAGCGCGGGTGGATGAGCGCGGGTGACTGATCGCGGGTGGATGGGCGCGGGTGACTGATCGCGGGTGGATGACCGCGGGTGACTGAGCGTGGTTGGATCAATGCGGGTGACTGAGCGCGGGTGACTGAGCGTGGGTGACTGAGCTCGGCTGGCTGAGCGCGGGTGGCTGTGCGTGCGTGGATGAGCGCGGATTTATGAGCACGGGTGGCTGAGAGCGGGTGACGGAGCGCGGGTGGATGAGCGCAGGTGACGGAGAGCGGGTGGATGAGCACGCGAGACTGAGCGCGGCTGACTGAACGCGGGTGGCTGAGCGCGGGTGACTGAGCACAACTGGATGAGCGCGGGTGGCTGAGCACGGCTGACAAGGCGCGGCTGACTGGGCGCGGGTGACTGGGCGCGGGTGACGGAGCGCAGGTGGGTGAGCGCGAGTGGATGAGCGCGGCTGGATTAGCGCGGGTGGATGAGCGCGGGTGGCTGAGCGCGGCTGACTGAGCGCGGGTGACTGAGCACGACTGGATGAGCGCGGGTGGCTGAGCATGGCTGACAAGGCGCGGCTGACTGGGCGCGGGTGACTGGGCGCGGGAGACTGAGTGCGGGTTGATGAGCACGGGTGACTGATCGCGGGTGGATGTGCGCGGATGACTGAGCGTGATTGGATGAATGCGTGTGGATGAGCGCGGGTGGATGAGCGCAGGTGGATGAGCGTGGGTGGAGGAGCGCGGGTGGATATGAGCGGGTGGATGAGCGCGTGTGGATGAGCGCGGGTGGAGGAGCGCAGGTGACTGAGCGCGGGTGGATGAGCGCAGGTGGATGAGAGCAGGTGGGTGAGCGCAGGTGGATGAGCGCGGGTGACTGAGCGCGGTTGGATGAATGCGGGTGGATGAGCGCGGGTGGATGAGCGCGGGTGGATGAGCGTGGTTGGACGAGCGTGGTTGGACGAGCGCGGGTTGATGAGTGCGGGTGACTGATCGCGGGTGGAGCAGCGCGGTTAGACGAGCGCGGGTTGATGAGTGCGGGAGACTGATCGCGGGCGGAGGAGCGCGGTTAGACGAGCGCGGGTGGATGAATGCGGGTGACTGGTCGCGGGTGGATGAGCGCAGGTGGATAAGCGTGGGTGACTAAGCGCGGATGGATGAGCGCGGGTGACTAAGCGCGGGTGGATGAACGCGGGTGGATTAGCGCAGGTGACTGAACTCGGGTGACTTAGCGCGGGTGGATGAGCGTGGGAGGCTGGGCGCGGGTGGATGAGCGCGGGTGACTGAGCGCGGATGACTGAGCGCGGGTGGATGAGCGCGGATGACTGAGCGTGATTGGATGAATGCGGGTGAATGAGCGCGGGTGGGTGAGCGCGGGTGGATGAGCATGGGTGGATGAACGCGGGTGGATGAACGCGGGTGGATGAGCGCAGGTGACTGTGCGCGGGTGGATGAGTGCAGGTGACTGAGCGCGGGTGGATGAGCGCAGGTGACTGAACTCGGGTGACTGAGCGCGGGTGACTTAGCGCGGGTGGATGAGCGCGGGTGGATGAGCGCGGGTGGATGAGCGCGGGTGGATGAGCGCAGGTGACTGAACTCGGGTGACTGAGCGCGGGTGGCTTAGCGCGGATGGATGAGCGCGGGTGGATGAGCGTGGGAGGCTGAGCGCGGGTGGATGAGCGCGGGTGGCTGAGCGCAGGTGGATGAGCGCGGGTGACTGATCGCGGGTGGATGAGCGTGGGTGGGTGAGCGCAGGTGACTGATCGCGGGTGGATGAGCGCGGGTGACTGATCGCGTGTGGATGACCGCGGGTGACTGAGCACAGGTGGGTGAGCGCGGGTGGCTGTGCGCGCGTGGAATAGCACGGGTGGATGAGCGCGGGTGGCTGATCGCGGGTGACTGAGCACAGCTGGCTGAGCGCGGGTGGATGAGCGCGGGTGGATGAGCGAGGGTGGCTGAGCACGGGTGACTGAGCGCGGGTGACTGAGCGCGGGTGGATGAGTGCGGGTGACTGAGCGCGGGTGACTGAGCGCGGCTGGCTGAGCGCGGGTGGATGAGCGCGGGTGACTGTGCGCGGGGGACTGAGCGCGGGTGGATGAGCGCGGGTGACTGAGCACGGGTGCATGAGCGCGGCTGACTGAGCGCGGGTGGATGAGCGCGGGTGGATGAGCGCGGGTGATGGAGCGCGGGTGACTGAGCGCGGGTGACTGAGCGCGGGTGGATGAGCGCGGGTGGATGAGCGCGGGTGGAGGAGCGCGGGTGACTGAGCGCGGGTGGATCAGGGCGGGTGACTGATCGCGGGTGGATGAGCGCGGGTGACTGAGCGCGGGTGGTTGAGCGCGGGTGACTGAGCGCGGGTGGATGAGCGCGGGTGGATGAGCGTGGGTGACTGATCGCGGGTGGATGAGCGCGGGTGGCTGAGCACGGGTGACGGAGAGTGGGTGGACGAGCACGCGAGACTGAGCGCGGGTGACTGTGCGTGGGTGGCTGTGCGCACGTGGATGAGCGCGGCTGACTGAGCGCGGGTGACTGAGTGCGGCTGACTGAGCGCGGGTGGCTGAGCGTGGGTGACTAAGCGCGGGTGGATGAGCACGGGTGGATGAGCGCGGGTGAATGAGCATGGGTGGGTGAACGCGGGTGGATGAGCGCGGGTGACTGAGCGTGGGTGACTAAGCGCGGGTGGATGAGAGCGGGTGGTTGAGGGCGGGTGAATGAGCATGGGTGGATGAACGCGGGTGGATGAGCGCGGGTGACTGAGCGTGGGTGACTAAGCGCGGGTGGATGAGCGCGGGTGGATGAGCGCGGGTGAATGAGCATGGGTGGATGAACGCGGGTGACTGAGCGTGGGTGACTAAGCGCGGGTGTATGAGCGCGTGTGGATGAGCGCGGGTGGATGAGCACAGGTGACTGAACTCGGGTGACTGAGCGCGGGTGACTGAGCGCGGGTGGATGAGCGCGGGTGGAGGAGCGCAGGTGACTGAACTCGGGTGACTGAGCGCGGGTGACTGAGCGCGGGTGGATGAGCGCGGGTGGATGAGTGCGGGTGACTGAGCGCGGGTGGATGAGCGCGGGTGACTGTGCGCGGGGGACTGAGCGCGGGTGGATGAGCGCGGGTGACTGAGCACGGGTGCATGAGCGCGGCTGACTGAGCGCGGGTGGATGAGCGCGGGTGATGGAGCGCGGGTGACTGAGCGCGGGTGACTGAGCGCGGGTGGATGAGCGCGGGTGGATGAGCGCGGGTGGAGGAGCGCGGGTGACTGAGCGCGGGTGGATCAGGGCGGGTGACTGATCGCGGGTGGATGAGCGCGGGTGACTGAGCGCGGGTGGATGAGCGCGGGTGACTGAGCGCGGGTGGATGAGCGCGGGTGGATGAGCGCGGGTGGATGAGCGTGGGTGACTGATCGCGGGTGGATGAGTGCGGGTGGATGAGCGCGGGTGACGGAGAGCGGGTGGATGAGCACGCGAGACTGAGCGCGGCTGACTGAGCGCGGGTGGATGAGCGCGGGTGGCTGAGCACGGGTGACGGAGAGTGGGTGGACGAGCACGCGAGACTGAGCGCGGGTGACTGAGCGTGGGTGGCTGTGCGCACGTGGATGAGCGCGGCTGACTGAGCGCGGGTGACTGAGCGCGGGTGGATGAGCGCGGGTGGATGAGCACGGCTGACAAGGCACGGCTGACTGGGCGCGGGTGACTGGGCGCAGGTGACGGAGCGCGGGTGGGTGAGCGCGAGTGGATGAGCGCGGGTGGATTAGCGCGGGTGGATGAGCGCGGGTGGCTGAGCGCGGCTGACTGAGCACGGGTGACTGAGCACGAATGGATGAGCGCAGGTGGCTGAGCATGGCTGACAAGGCGCGGCTGACTGGGCGCGGGTGACTGGGCGCGGGTGACGGAGCGCGGGATGGTGAGCGCGAGTGGATGAGCACGGGTGGATGAGCGCGGGTGGATGAGCGCAGGTGGATGAGCGCGGGAGACTGAGTGCGGGTTGATGAGCGCGGGTGACTGATCGCGGGTGTATGTGCGCGGATGACTGAGCGTGATTGGATGAATGCGTGTGGATGAGCGCGGGTGGATGAGCGCAGGTGGATGAGCGTGCGTGACAGCGCGGGTGGCTATGAGCGGGTGGATGAGCGCATGTGGATGAGCACGGGTGGAGGAGCGCAGTTGACTGAGCGCGGGAGGATGAGCGCGGGTGGCTGAGCGCGGGTGGATAAGCGCGGGTGGATGAGCGCGGGTGGCTGAGCGTGGGTGGATGAGCGCGGGTGACTGATCGCGGGTGGATGAGCGCGGGTGGATGAGCGCGGGTGACTGTTCGCGGGTGGATGAGCGCGGGTGACTGAGCACGGGTGGATGAGCGCAGGTGGATGAGTGCGGGTGACTGATCGTGGGTGGATGAGCGCGGGTGACCGAGCGCGGTTGGATGAATGCGGGTGACTGAGCGCGGGTGGATGAGCGTGGTTGACTGCGCGGGTGGAGGAGCGCGGTTGGACGAGCGCGGTTGGATCACTGCGGGTGACTGGTCGCAGGTGGATGAGCGCGGGTGACTGAGCGCGGGTGGATGAGCGCGGGTGACTGATCGCGGGTGGATGAGCGCGGGTGACTGAGCGCGGGTGACTGAGCGCGGATGGATGAGCGCGGGTGGATGAGCGCGGGTGACTGAGTGGGTGACTGTGCGCGGGGGACTGAGCGCGGGTGGATGAGCGCGGGTGGATGAGCACGGGTGACTGAACGCGGGTGGATGAGCGCGGGTGACTGAGCGCGGGTGGATGAGCGGGGGTGGATGAGCGCGGTTGGATGAGCGCGGGTGACTGATCGCGGGTGACTGAGCGCGGGTGGATGAGCGGGGGTGGATGAGTGCGGGTTAATGAGCATGGGTGGCTGAGCGCGGCTGACTGAGCGCGGGTGACTGATCGCGGGTGGATGAGCGCGGGTGGATGAGCGCGGGTGACTGATCGCGGGTGGATGGGCGCGGGTGACTGATCGCGGGTGGATGACCGCGGGTGACTGAGCGTGGTTGGATCAATGCGGGTGACTGAGCGCGGGTGACTGAGCGTGGGTGACTGAGCTCGGCTGGCTGAGCGCGGGTGGCTGTGCGTGCGTGGATGAGCGCGGATTTATGAGCACGGGTGGCTGAGAGCGGGTGACGGAGCGCGGGTGGATGAGCGCGGGTGGATGAGCGCGGGTGGATGAGCGCAGGTGACGGAGAGCGGGTGGATGAGCACGCGAGACTGAGCGCGGCTGACTGAACGCGGGTGGCTGAGCGCGGGTGACTGAGCACAACTGGATGAGCGCGGGTGGCTGAGCACGGCTGACAAGGCGCGGCTGACTGGGCGCGGGTGACTGGGCGCGGGTGACGGAGCGCAGGTGGGTGAGCGCGAGTGGATGAGCGCGGCTGGATTAGCGCGGGTGGATGAGCGCGGGTGGCTGAGCGCGGCTGACTGAGCGCGGGTGACTGAGCACGACTGGATGAGCGCGGGTGGCTGAGCATGGCTGACAAGGCGCGGCTGACTGGGCGCGGGTGACTGGGCGCGGGTGACGGAGCGCGGGTTGGTGAGCGCGAGTGGATGAGCGCGGGTGGATGAGCGCGGGAGACTGAGTGCGGGTTGATGAGCACGGGTGACTGATCGCGGGTGGATGTGCGCGGATGACTGAGCGTGATTGGATGAATGCGTGTGGATGAGCGCGGGTGGATGAGCGCAGGTGGATGAGCGTGGGTGGAGGAGCGCGGGTGGATATGAGCGGGTGGATGAGCGCGTGTGGATGAGCGCGGGTGGAGGAGCGCAGGTGACTGAGCGCGGGTGGATGAGCGCAGGTGGATGAGAGCGGGTGGGTGAGCGCGGGTGGGTGAGAGCAGGTGGGTGAGCGCAGGTGGATGAGCGCGGGTGACTGAGCGCGGTTGGATGAATGCGGGTGGATGAGCGCGGGTGGATGAGCGCGGGTGGATGAGCGTGGTTGGACGAGCGTGGTTGGACGAGCGCGGGTTGATGAGTGCGGGTGACTGATCGCGGGTGGAGCAGCGCGGTTAGACGAGCGCGGGTTGATGAGTGCGGGAGACTGATCGCGGGCGGAGGAGCGCGGTTAGACGAGCGCGGGTGGATGAATGCGGGTGACTGGTCGCGGGTGGATGAGCGCAGGTGGATAAGCGTGGGTGACTAAGCGCGGATGGATGAGCGCGGGTGACTAAGCGCGGGTGGATGAACGCGGGTGGATTAGCGCAGGTGACTGAACTCGGGTGACTTAGCGCGGGTGGATGAGCGTGGGAGGCTGGGCGCGGGTGGATGAGCGCGGGTGGATGAGCGCGGATGACTGAGCGTGATTGGATGAATGCGGGTGAATGAGCGCGGGTGGGTGAGCGCGGGTGGATGAGCATGGGTGGATGAACGCGGGTGGATGAACGCGGGTGGATGAGCGCAGGTGACTGTGCGCGGGTGGATGAGTGCAGGTGACTGAGCGCGGGTGGATGAGCGCAGGTGACTGAACTCGGGTGACTGAGCGCGGGTGACTTAGCGCGGGTGGATGAGCGCGGGTGGATGAGCGCGGGTGGATGAGCGCGGGTGGATGAGCGCAGGTGACTGAACTCGGGTGACTGAGCGCGGGTGGCTTAGCGCGGATGGATGAGCGCGGGTGGATGAGCGTGGGAGGCTGAGCGCGGGTGGATGAGCGCGGGTGGCTGAGCGCAGGTGGATGAGCGCGGGTGACTGATCGCGGGTGGATGAGCGCGGGTGGGTGAGCGCAGGTGACTGATCGCGGGTGGATGAGCGCGGGTGACTGATCGCGTGTGGATGACCGCGGGTGACTGAGCACAGGTGGGTGAGCGCGGGTGGCTGTGCGCGCGTGGAATAGCACGGGTGGATGAGCGCGGGTGGCTGATCGCGGGTGACTGAGCGCAGCTGGCTGAGCGCGGGTGGATGAGCGCGGGTGGATGAGCGAGGGTGGCTGAGCACGGGTGACTGAGCGCGGGTGACTGAGCGCGGGTGGATGAGTGCGGGTGACTGAGCGCGGGTGACTGAGCGCGGCTGGCAGAGCGCGGGTGGATGAGCGCGGGTGACTGTGCGCGGGGGACTGAGCGCGGGTGGATGAGCGCGGGTGACTGAGCACGGGTGCATGAGCGCGGCTGACTGAGCGCGGGTGGATGAGCGCGGGTGGATGAGCGCGGGTGATGGAGCGCGGGTGACTGAGCGCGGGTGACTGAGCGCGGGTGGATGAGCGCGGGTGGATGAGCGCGGGTGGAGGAGCGCGGGTGACTGAGCGCGGGTGGATCAGGGCGGGTGACTGATCGCGGGTGGATGAGCGCGGGTGACTGAGCGCGGGTGGATGAGCGCGGGTGACTGAGCGCGGGTGGATGAGCGCGGGTGGATGAGCGTGGGTGACTGATCGCGGGTGGATGAGCGCGGGTGGCTGAGCACGGGTGACGGAGAGTGGGTGGACGAGCACGCGAGACTGAGCGCGGGTGACTGTGCGTGGGTGGCTGTGCGCACGTGGATGAGCGCGGCTGACTGAGCGCGGGTGACTGAGTGCGGCTGACTGAGCGCGGGTGGCTGAGCGTGGGTGACTAAGCGCGGGTGGATGAGCGCGGGTGGATGAGCGCGGGTGAATGAGCATGGGTGGATGAACGCGGGTGGATGAGCGCGGGTGACTGAGCGTGGGTGTATGAGCGCGTGTGGATGAGCGCGGGTGGATGAGCACAGGTGACTGAACTCGGGTGACTGAGCGCGGGTGGATGAGCGCAGGTGACTGAACTCGGGTGACTGAGCGCGGGTGACTGAGCGCGGGTGGATGAGCGCGGGTGGATGAGTGCGGGTGACTTGAGCGCGGGTGGATGAGCGCGGGTGACTGAGCGCGGCTGGCTGAGCGCGGGTGGATGAGCGCGGGTGACTGTGCGCGGGGGACTGAGCGCGGGTGGATGAGCGCGGGTGACTGAGCACGGGTGCATGAGCGCGGCTGACTGAGCGCGGGTGGATGAGCGCGGGTGGATGAGCGCGGGTGATGGAGCGCGGGTGACTGAGCGCGGGTGACTGAGCGCGGGTGGATGAGCGCGGGTGGATGAGCGCGGGTGGAGGAGCGCGGGTGACTGAGCGCGGGTGGATCAGGGCGGGTGACTGATCGCGGGTGGATGAGCGCGGGTGACTGAGCGCGGGTGGATGAGCGCGGGTGACTGAGCGCGGGTGGATGAGCGCGGGTGGATGAGCGCGGGTGGATGAGCGTGGGTGACTGATCGCGGGTGGATGAGTGCGGGTGGATGAGCGCGGGTGACGGAGAGCGGGTGGATGAGCACGCGAGACTGAGTGCGGCTGACTGAGCGCGGGTGGATGAGCGCGGGTGGCTGAGCACGGGTGACGGAGAGTGGGTGGACGAGCACGCGAGACTGAGCGCGGGTGACTGAGCGTGGGTGGCTGTGCGCACGTGGATGAGCGCGGCTGACTGAGCGCGGGTGACTGAGCGCGGGTGACTGAGCGCGGGTGGCTGAACGCGGGTGGATGAGCGCGGGTGGATGAGCGCGGGTGGATGAGCACGGCTGACAAGGCACGGCTGACTGGGCGCGGGTGACTGGGCGCAGGTGACGGAGCGCGGGTGGGTGAGCGCGAGTGGATGAGCGCGGGTGGATTAGCGCGGGTGGATGAGCGCGGGTGGCTGAGCGCGGCTGACTGAGCACGGGTGACTGAGCACGACTGGATGAGCGCAGGTGGCTGAGCATGGCTGACAAGGCGCGGCTGACTGGGCGCGGGTGACTGGGCGCGGGTGACGGAGCGCGGGATGGTGAGCGCGAGTGGATGAGCGCGGGTGGATGAGCGCGGGTGGATGAGCGCAGGTGGATGAGCGCGGGAGACTGAGTGCGGGTTGATGAGCGCGGGTGACTGATCGCGGGTGTATGTGCGCGGATGACTGAGCGTGATTGGATGAATGCGTGTGGATGAGCGCGGGTGGATGAGCGCAGGTGGATGAGCGTGCGTGACAGCGCGGGTGGCTATGAGCGGGTGGATGAGCGCATGTGGATGAGCACGGGTGGAGGAGCGCAGTTGACTGAGCGTGGGTGGATGAGCGCGGGTGGATGAGAGCGGGTGGGTGAGCGCGGGTGGATGAGCGCGGGTGGATGAGAGCGGGTGGATGAGAGCGGGTGGGTGAGCGCGGGTGGATGAGCGCGGGTGGATGAGCGCGGTTGGACGAGCGCGGGTTGATGAGTGCGGGTGACTGATCGCGGGTGGAGGAGCGTGGGTGACTGAGCGCGGTTGGATGAATGCGGGTGGATGAGCGCGGGTGGATGAGCGCGGGTGACTGAGCGCGGGTGGATGAGCACGGGTGGATGAGCGCGGGTGGATGAGCGCAGGTGACTGAACTCGGGTGACTGAGCGCGGGTGACTTAGCGCGGGTGACTGAGCGCGGGTGGATGAGCGCGGGTGGATGAGCGCGGGTGACTGAGCGCGGCTGGATGAGCGCGGGTGGCTGAGCGCAGTTGGATGAGCGCGGGTGGCTGAGCGCGGGTGGATTAGCGCAGGTGGATGAGTGCGGGTGACTGAGTGCGGGTGGATGAGCGCGGGTGACGGAGAGCGGGTGGATGAGCACGGGTGGCTGAGCGCGGGTGGCTGAGCGCGGGTGGCTGAGCACGGGTGGATGAGCGTGGGTGGATGAGCGTGAGTGGATGAGCACGGCTGAATAGGCGCGGCTGACTGGGCGCGGGTGACTGGGCGCGGGTGACGGAGCGCGGGTGGGTGAGCGCGAGTGGATGAGCGCAGGTGGATGAGCGCGGGTGGATGAGCGCGGGTGGATGAGCGCGGGTGACTGATCGCGGGTGGATGAGCGCGGGTGACTGAGCACGGGTGGATGAGCACAGGTGGATGAGCGCGGGTGACTGATCGCGGGTGGATGAGCGCGGGTGACTGAGCGCGGGTGGCTGAGCGCGGGTGGATGAGAGCGGGTGGATGAGAGCGGGTGAGTGAGCACGGGTGGATAAACGCGGGTGGATGAGCGCGGGTGACTGAGCGTGGGTGACTAAGCGCGGGTGGATGAGCGCGGGTGGATGAGCGCGGGTGAATGAGCATGGGTGGATGAACGCGGGTGACTGAGCGTGGGTGACTAAGCGCGGGTGTATGAGCGCGTGTGGATGAGCGCGGGTGGATGAGCGCAGGTGACTGAACTCGGGTGACTGAGCGCGGGTGACTGAGCGCGGGTGGATGAGCGCGGGTGGATGAGCGCAGGTGACTGAACTCGGGTGACTGAGCGCGGGTGACTGAGCGCGGATGGATGAGCGCGGGTGGATGAGTGCGGGTGACTGAGCGCGGGTGGATGAGCGCGGGTGACTGAGCGCGGTTGGATGAGCGCGGGTGGCTGAGCGCGCGTGGATAAACGCGGGTGGATGAGCGCGGGTGACTGAGCGTGGGAGACTAAGCGCGGGTGGATGAGCGCGGGTGGATGAGCGCGGGTGAATGAGCATGGGTGGATGAACGCGGGTGACTGAGCGTGGGTGACTAAGCGCGGGTGTATGAGCGCGTGTGGATGAGCGCGGGTGGATGAGCGCAGGTGACTGAACTCGGGTGACTGAGCGCGGGTGACTGAGCGCGGGTGGATGAGCGCGGGTGGATGAGTGCGGGTGGATGAGCGCGGGTGGATGAGCGCGGGTGACTGAGCGCGGTTGGATGAGCGCGGGTGGCTGAGCGCGCGTGGATACGCGCGGGTGGATGAGCGCGGGTGACTGAGCGTGGGTGGACGAGTGCGGGTGACTGATCGCGGTTGGATGAATGCGGGTGACTGAGCGCGGGTGACTGAACGCGGGTGGATGAGCGCAGTTGGATGAGCGCGGGTGACTGATCGCGGGTGGATGAGCGCGGGTGACTGATCGCGGGTGGATGAGCGCGGGTGACTGATCGCGGGTGGATGAGCGCGGGTGATGGAGAGCGGGAGGTTGAGCACGCGAGACTGAGCGCGGGTGACTGAGCGCGGGTGGCTGTGCGCACGTCGATGAGCGCGGGTGGATGAGCGCGGCTGACTGAGCGCGGGTGGATGAGCGCGGGTGGCTGAGCGCGAGTGGATGAGCGCGGGTGGATGAGCGCGGGTGACTGAGCGCGGGTGGATGAGCGCGGGTGGATGAGCGCGAGTGGATGAGCACGGCTGACTGGGCGCGGGTGACTGGGCGCAGGTGACGGAGCGCGGGTGGGTGAGCGAGAGTGGATGAGCACGGGTGGATGAGCGCGGGTGACTGAGCGCGGGTGGATGAGCGCGGGTGACTGAGCGCGGTTGGATGAGCGCGGGTGGCTGAGCGCGCGTGGAGACGCGCGGGTGGATGAGCGCGGGTGACTGAGCGTGGGTGGACGAGTGCGGGTGACTGATCGCGGTTGGATGAATGCGGGTGACTGAGCGCGGGTGACTGAACGCTGGTGGATGAGCGCAGTTGGATGAGCGCGGGTGACTGATCGCGGGTGGATGAGCGCGGGTGACTGATCGCGGGTGGATGAGCGCGGGTGACTGAGCGCGGTTGGATGAATGCGGGTGACTGAGCGCGGGTGACTGAACGCGGGTAATGGAGAGCGGGTGGATGAGCACGCAAGACTGAGCGCGGGTGACTGAGCGCGGGTGGCTGTGCGCACGTGGATGAGCGCGGGTGGATGAGCGCGGGTGACTGAGCGCGGGTGGATGAGCGCGGGTGGCTGAGCGCGAGTGGATGAGCGCGGGTGGATGAGCGCAGGTGGCTGATCGCGGGTGGATGAGCGCGGGTGACTGAGCGCGGGTGGATGAGCGCGGGTGACTGAGCGCGGGTGGATGAGCGCGGGTGGCTGAGCGCGAGTGGATGAGCGCGGGTGGATGAGCGCGGGTGACTGAGCGCGGGTGGTTGAGCGCGGGTGGATGAGCGCGGGTGGATGAGCGCGAGTGGATGAGCACGGCTGACTGGGCGCGGGTGACTGGGCGCAGGTGACGGAGCGCGGGTGGGTGAGCGAGAGTGGATGAGCGCGGGTGGATGAGCGCGGGTTGATGAGCGCGGGTGACTGAGCGGGTGACTGTGCGTGGGTGACTGAGCGCGGGTTGCTGAGCGCGAGTGGATGAGCACGGCTGAATAGGCGCGGCTGACTGGGCGTGGGTGACTGGGCGCGGGTGACGGAACGCGGGTGGGTGAGCGCGAGTGGATGCGCGTGAGTGGATGAGCGCAGGTGGATGAGCGCGGGTGGATGAGCGCAGGTGACTGAACTCGGGTGACTGAGCGCGGGTGACTTAGCGCGGGTGGATGAGCGCGGGTGGATGCGCGCGGGTGACTGAGCGGGTGACTGTGCGTGGGTGACTGAGCGCGGGTGGATGAGCGCGGGTGGCTGAGCGCGGGTGGATAAGCGCGGGTGGATGAGCGCGGGTGGCTGAGCGTGGGTGGATGAGCGCGGGTGACTGATCGCGGGTGGATGAGCGCGGGTGCATGAGTGCGGGTGGATGCGCGCGGGTGACTGAGCGGGTGACTGTGCGTGGGTGACTGAGCGCGGGTGGATGAGCGCGGGTGGCTGAGCGCGGGTGGATAAGCGCGGGTGGATGAGCGCGGGTGGCTGA
Organism: Somniosus microcephalus; assembly: GCF_052327205.1. Taxonomy (NCBI): domain Eukaryota; kingdom Metazoa; phylum Chordata; class Chondrichthyes; order Squaliformes; family Somniosidae; genus Somniosus; species Somniosus microcephalus. Next base: position 106,673,202 of record NC_140995.1, on the reverse strand, counting down.
GCGTGGGTGGATGAGCGCGGGTGACTGATCGCGGGTGGATGAGCGCGGGTGGATGAGCGCGGGTGACTGTTCGCGGGTGGATGAGCGCGGGTGACTGAGCACGGGTGGATGAGCGCAGGTGGATGAGTGCGGGTGACTGATCGTGGGTGGATGAGCGCGGGTGACCGAGCGCGGTTGGATGAATGCGGGTGACTGAGCGCGGGTGGATGAGCGTGGTTGACTGCGCGGGTGGAGGAGCGCGGTTGGACGAGCGCGGTTGGATCACTGCGGGTGACTGGTCGCAGGTGGATGAGCGCGGGTGACTGAGCGCGGGTGGATGAGCGCGGGTGACTGATCGCGGGTGGATGAGCGCGGGTGACTGAGCGCGGGTGATTGAGCGCGGATGGATGAGCGCGGGTGGATGAGCGCGGGTGACTGAGTGGGTGACTGTGCGCGGGGGACTGAGCGCGGGTGGATGAGCGCGGGTGGATGAGCACGGGTGACTGAACGCGGGTGGATGAGCGCGGGTGACTGAGCGCGGGTGGATGAGCGGGGGTGGATGAGCGCGGTTGGATGAGCGCGGGTGACTGATCGCGGGTGACTGAGCGCGGGTGGATGAGCGGGGGTGGATGAGTGCGGGTTAATGAGCATGGGTGGCTGAGCGCGGCTGACTGAGCGCGGGTGACTGATCGCGGGTGGATGAGCGCGGGTGGATGAGCGCGGGTGACTGATCGCGGGTGGATGGGCGCGGGTGACTGATCGCGGGTGGATGACCGCGGGTGACTGAGCGTGGTTGGATCAATGCGGGTGACTGAGCGCGGGTGACTGAGCGTGGGTGACTGAGCTCGGCTGGCTGAGCGCGGGTGGCTGTGCGTGCGTGGATGAGCGCGGATTTATGAGCACGGGTGGCTGAGAGCGGGTGACGGAGCGCGGGTGGATGAGCGCGGGTGGATGAGCGCAGGTGACGGAGAGCGGGTGGATGAGCACGCGAGACTGAGCGCGGCTGACTGAACGCGGGTGGCTGAGCGCGGGTGACTGAGCACAACTGGATGAGCGCGGGTGGCTGAGCACGGCTGACAAGGCGCGGCTGACTGGGCGCGGGTGACTGGGCGCGGGTGACGGAGCGCAGGTGGGTGAGCGCGAGTGGATGAGCGCGGCTGGATTAGCGCGGGTGGATGAGCGCGGGTGGCTGAGCGCGGCTGACTGAGCGCGGGTGACTGAGCACGACTGGATGAGCGCGGGTGGCTGAGCATGGCTGACAAGGCGCGGCTGACTGGGCGCGGGTGACTGGGCGCGGGTGACGGAGCGCGGGTTGGTGAGCGCGAGTGGATGAGCGCGGGTGGATGAGCGCGGGAGACTGAGTGCGGGTTGATGAGCACGGGTGACTGATCGCGGGTGGATGTGCGCGGATGACTGAGCGTGATTGGATGAATGCGTGTGGATGAGCGCGGGTGGATGAGCGCAGGTGGATGAGCGTGGGTGGAGGAGCGCGGGTGGATATGAGCGGGTGGATGAGCGCGTGTGGATGAGCGCGGGTGGAGGAGCGCAGGTGACTGAGCGCGGGTGGATGAGCGCAGGTGGATGAGAGCGGGTGGGTGAGCGCGGGTGGGTGAGAGCAGGTGGGTGAGCGCGGGTGGAGGAGCGCGGGTGGATATGAGCGGGTGGATGAGCGCGGGTGACTGAGCGCGGTTGGATGAATGCGGGTGGATGAGCGCGGGTGGATGAGCGCGGGTGGATGAGCGCAGGTGACTGAACTCGGGTGACTGAGCGTGGGTGACTTAGCGCGGGTGACTGAGCGCGGGTGGATGAGCGCAGGTGGATGAGCGTGGGTGGAGGAGCGCGGGTGGATATGAGCGGGTGGATGAGCGCGGGTGACTGAGCGCGGTTGGATGAATGCGGGTGGATGAGCGCGGGTGGATGAGCGCGGGTGGATGAGCGCAGGTGACTGAACTCGGGTGACTGAGCGTGGGTGACTTAGCGCGGGTGACTGAGCGCGGGTGGATGAGCGCGGGTGGATGAGCGCGGGTGACTGAGCGCGGCTGGATGAGCGCGGGTGGCTGAGCGCGGTTGGATGAGCGCAGGTGGCTGAGCGCGGGTGGATTAGCGCAGGTGGATGAGTGCGGGTGACTGAGTGCGGGTGGATGAGCGCAGGTGACGGAGAGCGGGTGGATGAGCACAGGTGACGGAGAGCGGGTGGATGAGCACGCGAGAGTGAGCGCGGGTGACTGAGCGCGGGTGGCTGTGCGCACTTGGATGAGCGCGGGTGGATGAGCGCGGGTGGCTGAGCGCGGGTGACGGAGCGCGGGTGGATGAGTGCGAGTGGATTAGCGCGGGTGGATGAGCGCAGGTGGCTGAGCGCGGGTGGCTGAGCGCGGGTGGCTGAGCACGGGTGGATGAGCGCGGGTGGATGAGCGCGAGTGGATGAGCACGGCTGAATAGGCGCGGCTGACTGGGCGCGAGTGACTGGGCGGCGGGTGACGGAGCGCGGGTGGGTGAGCGCGAGTGGATGAGCGCAGGTGGATGAGCGCGGGTGGATGAGCGCGGGTGGATGAGCGCGGGTGACTGATCGCGGGTGGATGAGCGCGGGTGACTGAGCACGGGTGGATGAGCACAGGTGGATGAGCGCGGGTGACTGATCGCGGGTGGATGAGCGCGGGTGACTGAGCGCGGGTGGCTGAGCGCGGGTGGCTGAGCGCGGGTGGATGAGCGCGGGTGGATGAGCGCGAGTGGATGAGCACGGCTGAATAGGCGCGGCTGACTGGGCACGGGTGACGGAGCGCGGGTGGGTGAGCGCGAGTGGATGAGCGTGAGTGGATGAGCGCAGGTGGATGAGCGCGGGTGGATGAGCGCGGGTGGATGAGCGCGGGTGACTGGGCACGGGTGGATGAGCGCAGGTGGATGAGCGCGGGTGACTGATCGCGGGTGGATGAGCGCGGGTGACTGAGCGCAGCTGGATGAATGCGGGTGACTGAGCGCGGGTGGATGAGCGTGGTTGACTGCGCGGGTGCATGAGCGCGCGTGGATGAGCACGGCTGACAAGGCGCGGCTGACTGGGCGCGGGTGACTGGGCGCGGGTGACGGAGCGCGGGTGGGTGAGCGCGGGTGGATGAGCGCGGGTGGATGAGCACGGGTGACTGAGCGGGTGACTGTGCGTGGGTGACTGAGCGTGGGTGGACGAGTGCGGGTGACTGATCGCGGGTGGATGAGCGCGGGTGGATGAGCGCGGGTGGATAAGCGTGGGTGACTAAGCGCGGGTGGATGAGCGCGGGTGGATGAGCACGGGTGGATGAGCACGGGTGACTGAGCGGGTGACTGTGCGTGGGTGACTGAGCGCGGGTGGATGATCGCGGGTGGATGAGCGCGGGTGGATGCGCGCGGGTGACTGAGCGCGGGTGGATGAGCGCGGGTGTCTGCGCGGGTGGAGGAGTGCGGTTGGACGAGCGCGGGTTGATGAGTGCGGCTGACTGGTCGCGGGTGGATGAGCGCGGGAGACTGAGCGCGGGTGGATGAGTGTGGGTGACTGGTCGCGGGTGGATGAGCGCGGGTAACTGAGCGCGGTTGGATGAATGCGGGTGGTTGAGCGCGGTGGACTGAGTGCGGGTGACTGAGCGCGGGTGGATGAGCGTGGGTGACTGATCGCGGGTGGATTAGCGCGGGTGGATGAGCGCGGGTGACTGAGCGCGGGTGACTAAGCGCGGGTGAATGAGCACGGGTGGATGAGCGCAGGTGGATGAGCACGGGTGACTGAGCGCGGGTGAATGAGCACGGGTGGATGAACGCGGGTGGATGAGCGCGGGTGGATGACTGCGAGTGGATGAGCGCGAGTGGCTGAGCGGAGGTGGCTGAGCGCGGCTGACTGAGCGCGGGTGACTGAGCGCGCGTGGATGAGCACGGCTGACTAGGCGCGGGTGACCGAGCGCCGGTGACGGAACGCGGGTGGGTGAGCGTGAGTGGATGAGTGCGAGTGGATGAGCGCGGGTGGCTGAGCACGGGTGACTGAGCGCGGGTGGATGAGCGCGCGTGGATGAGCACGGCTGACTAGGCGCAGCTGACTAGGCGCGGGTGACGTAGCGCGGGTGGGTGAGCGTGAGTGGATGAGCACAGGTAGATGAGCGCGGGTGGATGAGCGTGGGTGACTGAGTGCGGGTGACTGAGCGCGGGTGGATGAGCGCGGGTGGATGAGCGTGGGTGACTGAATGCGGGTGACTGAGCGCGGGTGGATGAGCGCGGGTGACTGAGCGCGGGTGGATGAGCGCGGGTGGATGAGCGCGGGAGACTGATCGCGGGTGGATGAGCGCGGGTGACTGTGCGTGATTGGATGAACGCGGGTGGATGAGCGCGCGTGGATGAGCACGGGTGGATGAGCGCAGGTGACTGAGCGCGGGTGGATGAGCGCGGGTGGATGAGCGCGGGTGGATGAGCACGGGTGGATGAGCGCGGGTGACTGAGCGCGGGTGACTGAGCGCGGGTGATTGAGCGCGGGTGGATGAGCGCGGGTGACTAAGCGCGGGTGGATGAGCGCGGGTGGATGAGCGCGGGTGGATGAGCGCAGGTGACTGAACTCGGGTGACTGAGGGCGGGTGACTGAGCGCGGATGCATGAGCGTGGGAGGCTGGGCGCGGGTGGATGAGCGCGGGTGACTGAGCGGGTGACTGCGTGGGTGACTGAGCGCGGGTGGATGAGCGCGGGTGGATGAGCGCGGGTGGATGAGCGTGGGTGGCTGAGCGCGGTTGGATGAGCGCGGGAGGCTGAGCGCGGGTGGATAATCGCGGGTGGATGAGCGCGGGTGACTGAGCGTGGGTGGATGAGCGCGGGTGACTGATCGCAGGTGGATGAGCGCGGGTGGCTGAGCGCGGGTGGCTGAGCGCGGGTGGATGAGCGCGGGTGGATGAGCGCGGGTGGATGAGCGCGGGTGGATGAGCGTGGGTGACTGAGTGCGGGTGACTGAGCGCAGGTGACTGAGCGCGGGTGGATGAGAGCGGGTGGATGAGCGCGGGAGACTGAGCGCGGGTGGATGAGCGCGGGTGGCTGAGCACGGGTGACTGAGCGCGGGTGGATGAGCGCGCGTGGATGAGCACGGCTGACTAGGCGCAGCTGACTAGGCGCGGGTGACGTAGCGCGGGTGGGTGAGCGTGAGTGGATGAGCACAGGTAGATGAGCGCGGGTGGATGAGCGTGGGTGACTGAGTGCGGGTGACTGAGCGCGGGTGACTGAGCGCGGGTGGATGAGAGCGGGTGGATGAGCGCGGGAGACTGAGCGCGGGTGGATGAGCGCGGGTGACTGAGCACGGGTGGATGAGCGCAGGTGACTGAGCGCGGTTGGATGAAGGCGGGTGACAGAGCGCGGGTGACTGAGCACGGGTGACTGAGTGCGGGTGGTTGAGCGCGGGTGTCTAAGCGCGGGTGAATGAGCGTGGGTGGATGAACGCGGGTGGATGAGCGCGTGTGGATGAGCCCGGGTGACTGAGAGGGTGACTGAGCACGGGTGACTGAGCGTGGGTGGATGTGCGCGGGTTGTTGAGCGCGGGTGACTGAGCGCGGCTGGCTGAGCGCGGGTGACGGAGAGCGGGTGGATGAGCACGGGAGACTGAGCGCGGGTGGCTGAGCGCGGGTGGACGAGCGCGGGTGGCTGTGCGCGCGTGGATGAGCGCGGGTGGATGAGCTCGGGTGGCTGAGCGCGGGTGACGGAGCGAGGGTGGATGAGCGCGGGTGACGGAGAGCGGGTGGATGAGCACAGGAGACTGAGCGTGGGTGACTGAGCGCGGGTGGCTGTGCGCACGTGGATGAGCACGAGTGGATGAGCGCGGGTAGCTGAGCGCGGGTGACGGAGCGCGGGTGGATGAGCGCGGGTGGATGAGCGCGGGTGACTGAGCGCGGGTGGATGAGCGCGGGTGACTGAGCGCGGGTGGATGAGCGCGGGTGGATGAGCGCGGGTGGATGAGCGTGGGTGACTGATCGCGGGTGGATGAGCGCGGGTGGCTGAGCACGGGTGACGGAGAGTGGGTGGACGAGCACGCGAGACTGAGCGCGGGTGACTGTGCGTGGGTGGCTGTGCGCACGTGGATGAGCGCGGCTGACTGAGCGCGGGTGACTGAGTGCGGCTGACTGAGCGCGGGTGGCTGAGCGTGGGTGACTGAGCGCGGCTGGCTGAGCGCGGGTGGATGAGCGCGGGTGACTGTGCGCGAGGGACTGAGCGCGGGTGGATGAGCGCGGGTGACTGAGCACGGGTGCATGAGCGCGGCTGACTGAGCGCGGGTGGATGAGCGCGGGTGGATGAGCGCGGGTGATGGAGCGCGGGTGACTGAGCGCGGGTGACTGAGCGCGGGTGGATGAGCGCGGGTGGATGAGCGCGGGTGGAGGAGCGCGGGTGACTGAGCGCGGGTGGATCAGGGCGGGTGACTGATCGCGGGTGGATGAGCGCGGGTGACTGAGCGCGGGTGGATGAGCGCGGGTGACTGAGCGCGGGTGGATGAGCGCGGGTGGATGAGCGCGGGTGGATGAGCGTGGGTGACTGATCGCGGGTGGATGAGTGCGGGTGGATGAGCGCGGGTGACGGAGAGCGGGTGGATGAGCACGCGAGACTGAGCGCGGCTGACTGAGCGCGGGTGGATGAGCGCGGGTGGCTGAGCACGGGTGACGGAGAGTGGGTGGACGAGCACGCGAGACTGAGCGCGGGTGACTGAGCGTGGGTGGCTGTGCGCACGTGGATGAGCGCGGCTGACTGAGCGCGGGTGACTGAGCGCGGGTGGATGAGCGCGGGTGGATGAGCACGGCTGACAAGGCACGGCTGACTGGGCGCGGGTGACTGGGCGCAGGTGACGGAGCGCGGGTGGGTGAGCGCGAATGGATGAGCGCGGGTGGATTAGCGCGGGTGGATGAGCGCGGGTGGCTGAGCGCGGCTGACTGAGCACGGGTGACTGAGCACGACTGGATGAGCGCAGGTGGCTGAGCATGGCTGACAAGGCGCGGCTGACTGGGCGCGGGTGACTGGGCGCGGGTGACGGAGCGCGGGATGGTGAGCGCGAGTGGATGAGCACGGGTGGATGAGCGCGGGTGGATGAGCGCAGGTGGATGAGCGCGGGAGACTGAGTGCGGGTTGATGAGCGCGGGTGACTGATCGCGGGTGTATGTGCGCGGATGACTGAGCGTGATTGGATGAATGCGTGTGGATGAGCGCGGGTGGATGAGCGCAGGTGGATGAGCGTGCGTGACAGCGCGGGTGGCTATGAGCGGGTGGATGAGCGCATGTGGATGAGCACGGGTGGAGGAGCGCAGTTGACTGAGCGCGGGAGGATGAGCGCGGGTGGCTGAGCGCGGGTGGATAAGCGCGGGTGGATGAGCGCGGGTGGCTGAGCGTGGGTGGATGAGCGCGGGTGACTGATCGCGGGTGGATGAGCGCGGGTGGATGAGCGCGGGTGACTGTTCGCGGGTGGATGAGCGCGGGTGACTGAGCACGGGTGGATGAGCGCAGGTGGATGAGTGCGGGTGACTGATCGTGGGTGGATGAGCGCGGGTGACCGAGCGCGGTTGGATGAATGCGGGTGACTGAGCGCGGGTGGATGAGCGTGGTTGACTGCGCGGGTGGAGGAGCGCGGTTGGACGAGCGCGGTTGGATCACTGCGGGTGACTGGTCGCAGGTGGATGAGCGCGGGTGACTGAGCGCGGGTGGATGAGCGCGGGTGACTGATCGCGGGTGGATGAGCGCGGGTGACTGAGCGCGGGTGACTGAGCGCGGATGGATGAGCGCGGGTGGATGAGCGCGGGTGACTGAGTGGGTGACTGTGCGCGGGGGACTGAGCGCGGGTGGATGAGCGCGGGTGGATGAGCACGGGTGACTGAACGCGGGTGGATGAGCGCGGGTGACTGAGCGCGGGTGGATGAGCGGGGGTGGATGAGCGCGGTTGGATGAGCGCGGGTGACTGATCGCGGGTGACTGAGCGCGGGTGGATGAGCGGGGGTGGATGAGTGCGGGTTAATGAGCATGGGTGGCTGAGCGCGGCTGACTGAGCGCGGGTGACTGATCGCGGGTGGATGAGCGCGGGTGGATGAGCGCGGGTGACTGATCGCGGGTGGATGGGCGCGGGTGACTGATCGCGGGTGGATGACCGCGGGTGACTGAGCGTGGTTGGATCAATGCGGGTGACTGAGCGCGGGTGACTGAGCGTGGGTGACTGAGCTCGGCTGGCTGAGCGCGGGTGGCTGTGCGTGCGTGGATGAGCGCGGATTTATGAGCACGGGTGGCTGAGAGCGGGTGACGGAGCGCGGGTGGATGAGCGCGGGTGGATGAGCGCGGGTGGCTGAGCACGGCTGACAAGGCGCGGCTGACTGGGCGCGGGTGACTGGGCGCGGGTGACGGAGCGCAGGTGGGTGAGCGCGAGTGGATGAGCGCGGCTGGATTAGCGCGGGTGGATGAGCGCGGGTGGCTGAGCGCGGCTGACTGAGCGCGGGTGACTGAGCACGACTGGATGAGCGCGGGTGGCTGAGCATGGCTGACAAGGCGCGGCTGACTGGGCGCGGGTGACTGGGCGCGGGTGACGGAGCGCGGGTTGGTGAGCGCGAGTGGATGAGCGCGGGTGGATGAGCGCGGGAGACTGAGTGCGGGTTGATGAGCACGGGTGACTGATCGCGGGTGGATGTGCGCGGATGACTGAGCGTGATTGGATGAATGCGTGTGGATGAGCGCGGGTGGATGAGCGCAGGTGGATGAGCGTGGGTGGAGGAGCGCGGGTGGATATGAGCGGGTGGATGAGCGCGTGTGGATGAGCGCGGGTGGAGGAGCGCAGGTGACTGAGCGCGGGTGGATGAGCGCAGGTGGATGAGAGCGGGTGGGTGAGCGCGGGTGGGTGAGAGCAGGTGGGTGAGCGCAGGTGGATGAGCGCGGGTGACTGAGCGCGGTTGGATGAATGCGGGTGGATGAGCGCGGGTGGATGAGCGCGGGTGGATGAGCGTGGTTGGACGAGCGTGGTTGGACGAGCGCGGGTTGATGAGTGCGGGTGACTGATCGCGGGTGGAGCAGCGCGGTTAGACGAGCGCGGGTTGATGAGTGCGGGAGACTGATCGCGGGCGGAGGAGCGCGGTTAGACGAGCGCGGGTGGATGAATGCGGGTGACTGGTCGCGGGTGGATGAGCGCAGGTGGATAAGCGTGGGTGACTAAGCGCGGATGGATGAGCGCGGGTGACTAAGCGCGGGTGGATGAACGCGGGTGGATTAGCGCAGGTGACTGAACTCGGGTGACTTAGCGCGGGTGGATGAGCGTGGGAGGCTGGGCGCGGGTGGATGAGCGCGGGTGACTGAGCGCGGATGACTGAGCGCGGGTGGATGAGCGCGGATGACTGAGCGTGATTGGATGAATGCGGGTGAATGAGCGCGGGTGGGTGAGCGCGGGTGGATGAGCATGGGTGGATGAACGCGGGTGGATGAACGCGGGTGGATGAGCGCAGGTGACTGTGCGCGGGTGGATGAGTGCAGGTGACTGAGCGCGGGTGGATGAGCGCAGGTGACTGAACTCGGGTGACTGAGCGCGGGTGACTTAGCGCGGGTGGATGAGCGCGGGTGGATGAGCGCGGGTGGATGAGCGCGGGTGGATGAGCGCAGGTGACTGAACTCGGGTGACTGAGCGCGGGTGGCTTAGCGCGGATGGATGAGCGCGGGTGGATGAGCGTGGGAGGCTGAGCGCGGGTGGATGAGCGCGGGTGGCTGAGCGCAGGTGGATGAGCGCGGGTGACTGATCGCGGGTGGATGAGCGCGGGTGGGTGAGCGCAGGTGACTGATCGCGGGTGGATGAGCGCGGGTGACTGATCGCGTGTGGATGACCGCGGGTGACTGAGCACAGGTGGGTGAGCGCGGGTGGCTCTGCGCGCGTGGAATAGCACGGGTGGATGAGCGCGGGTGGCTGATCGCGGGTGACTGAGCGCAGCTGGCTGAGCGCGGGTGGATGAGCGCGGGTGGATGAGCGAGGGTGGCTGAGCACGGGTGACTGAGCGCGGGTGACTGAGCGCGGGTGGATGAGTGCGGGTGACTGAGCGCGGGTGACTGAGCGCGGCTGGCTGAGCGCGGGTGGATGAGCGCGGGTGACTGTGCGCGGGGGACTGAGCGCGGGTGGATGAGCGCGGGTGACTGAGCACGGGTGCATGAGCGCGGCTGACTGAGCGCGGGTGGATGAGCGCGGGTGGATGAGCGCGGGTGATGGAGCGCGGGTGACTGAGCGCGGGTGGATGAGCGCGGGTGGATGAGCGCGGGTGGAGGAGCGCGGGTGACTGAGCGCGGGTGGATCAGGGCGGGTGACTGATCGCGGGTGGATGAGCGCGGGTGACTGAGCGCGGGTGGATGAGCGCGGGTGACTGAGCGCGGGTGGATGAGCGCGGGTGGATGAGCGTGGGTGACTGATCGCGGGTGGATGAGCGCGGGTGGCTGAGCACGGGTGACGGAGAGTGGGTGGACGAGCACGCGAGACTGAGCGCGGGTGACTGTGCGTGTGTGGCTGTGCGCACGTGGATGAGCGCGGCTGACTGAGCGCGGGTGACTGAGTGCGGCTGACTGAGCGCGGGTGGCTGAGCGTGGGTGACTAAGCGCGGGTGGATGAGCGCGGGTGGATGAGCGCGGGTGAATGAGCATGGGTGGATGAACGCGGGTGGATGAGCGCGGGTGACTGAGCGTGGGTGACTAAGCGCGGGTGGATGAGAGCGGGTGGTTGAGGGCGGGTGAATGAGCATGGGTGGATGAACGCGGGTGGATGAGCGCGGGTGACTGAGCGTGGGTGACTAAGCGCGGGTGTATGAGCGCGTGTGGATGAGCGCGGGTGGATGAGCACAGGTGACTGAACTCGGGTGACTGAGCGCGGGTGGATGAGCGCAGGTGACTGAACTCGGGTGACTGAGCGCGGGTGACTGAGCGCGGGTGGATGAGCGCGGGTGGATGAGTGCGGGTGACTTGAGCGCGGGTGGATGAGCGCGGGTGACTGAGCGCGGCTGGCTGAGCGCGGGTGGATGAGCGCGGGTGACTGTGCGCGGGGGACTGAGCGCGGGTGGATGAGCGCGGGTGACTGAGCACGGGTGCATGAGCGCGGCTGACTGAGCGCGGGTGGATGAGCGCGGGTGGATGAGCGCGGGTGATGGAGCGTGGGTGACTGAGCGCGGGTGACTGAGCGCGGGTGGATGAGTGCGGGTGGATGAGCGCGGGTGGAGGAGCGCGGGTGACTGAGCGCGGGTGGATCAGGGCGGGTGACTGATCGCGGGTGGATGAGCGCGGGTGACTGAGCGCGGGTGGATGAGCGCGGGTGACTGAGCGCGGGTGGATGAGCGCGGGTGGATGAGCGCGGGTGGATGAGCGTGGGTGACTGATCGCGGGTGGATGAGTGCGGGTGGATGAGCGCGGGTGACGGAGAGCGGGTGGATGAGCACGCGAGACTGAGCGCGGCTGACTGAGCGCGGGTGGATGAGCGCGGGTGGCTGAGCACGGGTGACGGAGAGTGGGTGGACGAGCACGCGAGACTGAGCGCGGGTGACTGAGCGTGGGTGGCTGTGCGCACGTGGATGAGCGCGGCTGACTGAGCGCGGGTGACTGAGCGCGGGTGACTGAGCGCGGGTGGCTGAACGCGGGTGGATGAGCGCGGGTGGATGAGCGCGGGTGGATGAGCACGGCTGACAAGGCACGGCTGACTGGGCGCGGGTGACTGGGCGCAGGTGACGGAGCGCGGGTGGGTGAGCGCGAGTGGATGAGCGCGGGTGGATTAGCGCGGGTGGATGAGCGCGGGTGGCTGAGCGCGGCTGACTGAGCACGGGTGACTGAGCACGACTGGATGAGCGCAGGTGGCTGAGCATGGCTGACAAGGCGCGGCTGACTGGGCGCGGGTGACTGGGCGCGGGTGACGGAGCGCGGGATGGTGAGCGCGAGTGGATGAGCGCGGGTGGATGAGCGCGGGTGGATGAGCGCAGGTGGATGAGCGCGGGAGACTGAGTGCGGGTTGATGAGCGCGGGTGACTGATCGCGGGTGTATGTGCGCGGATGACTGAGCGTGATTGGATGAATGCGTGTGGATGAGCGCGGGTGGATGAGCGCAGGTGGATGAGCGTGCGTGACAGCGCGGGTGGCTATGAGCGGGTGGATGAGCGCATGTGGATGAGCACGGGTGGAGGAGCGCAGTTGACTGAGCGTGGGTGGATGAGCGCGGGTGGATGAGAGCGGGTGGGTGAGCGCGGGTGGATGAGCGCGGGTGGATGAGAGCGGGTGGATGAGAGCGGGTGGGTGAGCGCGGGTGGATGAGCGCGGGTGGATGAGCGCGGTTGGACGAGCGCGGGTTGATGAGTGCGGGTGACTGATCGCGGGTGGAGGAGCGTGGGTGACTGAGCGCGGTTGGATGAATGCGGGTGGATGAGCGCGGGTGGATGAGCGCGGGTGACTGAGCGCGGGTGGATGAGCACGGGTGGATGAGCGCGGGTGGATGAGCGCAGGTGACTGAACTCGGGTGACTGAGCGCGGGTGACTTAGCGCGGGTGACTGAGCGCGGGTGGATGAGCGCGGGTGGATGAGCGCGGGTGACTGAGCGCGGCTGGATGAGCGCGGGTGGCTGAGCGCAGTTGGATGAGCGCGGGTGGCTGAGCGCGGGTGGATTAGCGCAGGTGGATGAGTGCGGGTGACTGAGTGCGGGTGGATGAGCGCGGGTGACGGAGAGCGGGTGGATGAGCACGGGTGGCTGAGCGCGGGTGGCTGAGCGCGGGTGGCTGAGCACGGGTGGATGAGCGTGGGTGGATGAGCGTGAGTGGATGAGCACGGCTGAATAGGCGCGGCTGACTGGGCGCGGGTGACTGGGCGCGGGTGACGGAGCGCGGGTGGGTGAGCGCGAGTGGATGAGCGCAGGTGGATGAGCGCGGGTGGATGAGCGCGGGTGGATGAGCGCGGGTGACTGATCGCGGGTGGATGAGCGCGGGTGACTGAGCACGGGTGGATGAGCACAGGTGGATGAGCGCGGGTGACTGATCGCGGGTGGATGAGCGCGGGTGACTGAGCGCGGGTGGCTGAGCGCGGGTGGATGAGAGCGGGTGGATGAGAGCGGGTGAGTGAGCACGGGTGGATAAACGCGGGTGGATGAGCGCGGGTGACTGAGCGTGGGTGACTAAGCGCGGGTGGATGAGCGCGGGTGGATGAGCGCGGGTGAATGAGCATGGGTGGATGAACGCGGGTGACTGAGCGTGGGTGACTAAGCGCGGGTGTATGAGCGCGTGTGGATGAGCGCGGGTGGATGAGCGCAGGTGACTGAACTCGGGTGACTGAGCGCGGGTGACTGAGCGCGGGTGGATGAGCGCGGGTGGATGAGCGCAGGTGACTGAACTCGGGTGACTGAGCGCGGGTGACTGAGCGCGGGTGGATGAGCGCGGGTGGATGAGTGCGGGTGACTGAGCGCGGGTGGATGAGCGCGGGTGACTGAGCGCGGTTGGATGAGCGCGGGTGGCTGAGCGCGCGTGGATAAACGCGGGTGGATGAGCGCGGGTGACTGAGCGTGGGAGACTAAGCGCGGGTGGATGAGCGCGGGTGGATGAGCGCGGGTGAATGAGCATGGGTGGATGAACGCGGGTGACTGAGCGTGGGTGACTAAGCGCGGGTGTATGAGCGCGTGTGGATGAGCGCGGGTGGATGAGCGCAGGTGACTGAACTCGGGTGACTGAGCGCGGGTGACTGAGCGCGGGTGACTGAGCGCGGTTGGATGAGCGCGGGTGGCTGAGCGCGCGTGGATACGCGCGGGTGGATGAGCGCGGGTGACTGAGCGTGGGTGGACGAGTGCGGGTGACTGATCGCGGTTGGATGAATGCGGGTGACTGAGCGCGGGTGACTGAACGCGGGTGGATGAGCGCAGTTGGATGAGCGCGGGTGACTGATCGCGGGTGGATGAGCGCGGGTGACTGATCGCGGGTGGATGAGCGCGGGTGACTGATCGCGGGTGGATGAGCGCGGGTGATGGAGAGCGGGAGGTTGAGCACGCGAGACTGAGCGCGGGTGACTGAGCGCGGGTGGCTATGCGCACGTGGATGAGCGCGGGTGGATGAGCGCGGCTGACTGAGCGCGGGTGGATGAGCGCGGGTGGCTGAGCGCGAGTGGATGAGCGCGGGTGGATGAGCGCGGGTGACTGAGCGCGGGTGGATGAGCGCGGGTGGATGAGCGCGAGTGGATGAGCACGGCTGACTGGGCGCGGGTGACTGGGCGCAGGTGACGGAGCGCGGGTGGGTGAGCGAGAGTGGATGAGCACGGGTGGATGAGCGCGGGTGACTGAGCGCGGGTGGATGAGCGCGGGTGACTGAGCGCGGTTGGATGAGCGCGGGTGGCTGAGCGCGCGTGGATACGCGCGGGTGGATGAGCGCGGGTGACTGAGCGTGGGTGGACGAGTGCGGGTGACTGATCGCGGTTGGATGAATGCGGGTGACTGAGCGCGGGTGACTGAACGCTGGTGGATGAGCGCAGTTGGATGAGCGCGGGTGACTGATCGCGGGTGGATGAGCGCGGGTGACTGATCGCGGGTGGATGAGCGCGGGTGACTGAGCGCGGTTGGATGAATGCGGGTGACTGAGCGCGGGTGACTGAACGCGGGTAATGGAGAGCGGGTGGATGAGCACGCGAGACTGAGCGCGGGTGACTGAGCGCGGGTGGCTGTGCGCACGTGGATGAGCGCGGGTGGATGAGCGCGGGTGGCTGAGCGCGAGTGGATGAGCGCGGGTGGATGAGCGCAGGTGGCTGATCGCGGGTGGATGAGCGCGGGTGACTGAGCGCGGGTGGATGAGCGCGGGTGACTGAGCGCGGGTGGATGAGCGCGGGTGGCTGAGCGCGAGTGGATGAGCGCGGGTGGATGAGCGCGGGTGACTGAGCGCGGGTGGTTGAGCGCGGGTGGATGAGCGCGGGTGGATGAGCGCGAGTGGATGAGCACGGCTGACTGGGCGCGGGTGACTGGGCGCAGGTGACGGAGCGCGGGTGGGTGAGCGAGAGTGGATGAGCGCGGGTGGATGAGCGCGGGTTGATGAGCGCGGGTGACTGAGCGGGTGACTGTGCGTGGGTGACTGAGCGCGGGTGGCTGAGCGCGAGTGGATGAGCACGGCTGAATAGGCGCGGCTGACTGGGCGTGGGTGACTGGGCGCGGGTGACGGAACGCGGGTGGGTGAGCGCGAGTGGATGCGCGTGAGTGGATGAGCGCAGGTGGATGAGCGCGGGTGGATGAGCGCAGGTGACTGAACTCGGGTGACTGAGCGCGGGTGACTTAGCGCGGGTGGATGAGCGCGGGTGGATGCGCGCGGGTGACTGAGCGGGTGACTGTGCGTGGGTGACTGAGCGCGGGTGGATGAGCGCGGGTGGCTGAGCGCGGGTGGATAAGCGCGGGTGGATGAGCGCGGGTGGCTGAGCGTGGGTGGATGAGCGCGGGTGACTGATCGTGGGTGGATGAGCGCGGGTGGATGAGCGCGGGTGACTGTTCGCGGGTGGATGAGCGCGGGTGACTGAGCACGGGTGGATGAGCGCAGGTGGATGAGTGCGGGTGACTGATCGTGGGTGGATGAGCGCGGGTGACCGAGCGCGGTTGGATGAATGCGGGTGACTGAGCGCGGGTGGATGAGCGTGGTTGACTGCGCGGGTGGAGGAGCGCAGTTGGACGAGCGCGGTTGGATCACTGCGGGTGACTGGTCGCAGGTGGATGAGCGCGGGTGACTGAGCGCGGGTGGATGAGCGCGGGTGACTGATCGCGGGTGGATGAGCGCGGGTGACTGAGCGCGGGTGACTGAGCGCGGATGGATGAGCGCGGGTGGATGAGCGCGGGTGACTGAGTGGGTGACTGTGCGCGGGGGACTGAGCGCGGGTGGATGAGCGCGGGTGGATGAGCACGGGTGACTGAACGCGGGTGGATGAGCGGGGGTGGATGAGCGCGGGTGGATGAGCGCGGGTGACTGATCGCGGGTGACTGAGCGCGGGTGGATGAGCGGGGGTGGATGAGTGCGGGTTAATGAGCATGGGTGGCTGAGCGCGGCTGACTGAGCGCGGGTGACTGATCGCGGGTGGATGAGCGCGGGTGGATGAGCGCGGGTGACTGATCGCGGGTGGATGGGCGCGGGTGACTGATCGCGGGTGGATGACCGCGGGTGACTGAGCGTGGTTGGATCAATGCGGGTGACTGAGCGCGGGTGACTGAGCGTGGGTGACTGAGCTCGGCTGGCTGAGCGCGGGTGGCTGTGCGTGCGTGGATGAGCGCGGATTTATGAGCACGGGTGGCTGAGAGCGGGTGACGGAGCGCGGGTGGATGAGCGCGGGTGGATGAGCGCGGGTGGATGAGCGCAGGTGACGGAGAGCGGGTGGATGAGCACGCGAGACTGAGCGCGGCTGACTGAACGCGGGTGGCTGAGCGCGGGTGACTGAGCACAACTGGATGAGCGCGGGTGGCTGAGCACGGCTGACAAGGCGCGGCTGACTGGGCGCGGGTGACTGGGCGCGGGTGACGGAGCGCAGGTGGGTGAGCGCGAGTGGATGAGCGCGGCTGGATTAGCGCGGGTGGATGAGCGCGGGTGGATGAGCGCGGGTGACTGAGCGCGGGTGGATGAGCGCGGGTGGCTGAGCGCGGGTGGATAAGCGCGGGTGGATGAGCGCGGGTGGCTGAGCGTGGGTGGATGAGCGCGGGTGACTGATCGCGGGTGGATGAGCGCGGGTGGATGAGCGCGGGTGACTGAGCACGGGTGGATGAGCGCAGGTGGATGAGTGCGGGTGACTGATCGTGGGTGGATGAGCGCGGGTGACCGAGCGCGGTTGGATGAATGCGGGTGACTGAGCGCGGGTGGATGAGCGTGGTTGACTGCGCGGGTGGAGGAGCGCGGTTGGACGAGCGCGGTTGGATCACTGCGGGTGACTGGTCGCAGGTGGATGAGCGCGGGTGACTGAGCGCGGGTGGATGAGCGCGGGTGACTGATCGCGGGTGGATGAGCGCGGGTGACTGAGCGCGGGTGACTGAGCGCGGATGGATGAGCGCGGGTGGATGAGCGCGGGTGACTGAGTGGGTGACTGTGCGCGGGGGACTGAGCGCGGGTGGATGAGCGCGGGTGGATGAGCACGGGTGACTGAACGCGGGTGGATGAGCGGGGGTGGATGAGCGCGGGTGGATGAGCGCGGGTGACTGATCGCGGGTGACTGAGCGCGGGTGGATGAGCGGGGGTGGATGAGTGCGGGTTAATGAGCATGGGTGGCTGAGCGCGGCTGACTGAGCGCGGGTGACTGATCGCGGGTGGATGAGCGCGGGTGGATGAGCGCGGGTGACTGATCGCGGGTGGATGGGCGCGGGTGACTGATCGCGGGTGGATGACCGCGGGTGACTGAGCGTGGTTGGATCAATGCGGGTGACTGAGCGCGGGTGACTGAGCGTGGGTGACTGAGCTCGGCTGGCTGAGCGCGGGTGGCTGTGCGTGCGTGGATGAGCGCGGATTTATGAGCACGGGTGGCTGAGAGCGGGTGACGGAGCGCGGGTGGATGAGCGCGGGTGGATGAGCGCGGGTGGATGAGCGCAGGTGACGGAGAGCGGGTGGATGAGCACGCGAGACTGAGCGCGGCTGACTGAACGCGGGTGGCTGAGCGCGGGTGACTGAGCACAACTGGATGAGCGCGGGTGGCTGAGCACGGCTGACAAGGCGCGGCTGACTGGGCGCGGGTGACTGGGCGCGGGTGACGGAGCGCAGGTGGGTGAGCGCGAGTGGATGAGCGCGGCTGGATTAGCGCGGGTGGATGAGCGCGGGTGGATGAGCGCGGGTGACTGAGCGCGGGTGACTGAGCGCGGATGGATGAGCGCGGGTGGATGAGCGCGGGTGACTGAGTGGGTGACTGTGCGCGGGGGGACTGAGCGCGGGTGGATGAGCGCGGGTGGATGAGCACGGGTGACTGAACGCGGGTGGATGAGCGGGGGTGGATGAGCGCGGGTGGATGAGCGCGGGTGACTGATCGCGGGTGACTGAGCGCGGGTGGATGAGCGGGGGTGGATGAGTGCGGGTTAATGAGCATGGGTGGCTGAGCGCGGCTGACTGAGCGCGGGTGACTGATCGCGGGTGGATGAGCGCGGGTGGATGAGCGCGGGTGACTGATCGCGGGTGGATGGGCGCGGGTGACTGATCGCGGGTGGATGACCGCGGGTGACTGAGCGTGGTTGGATCAATGCGGGTGACTGAGCGCGGGTGACTGAGCGTGGGTGACTGAGCTCGGCTGGCTGAGCGCGGGTGGCTGTGCGTGCGTGGATGAGCGCGGATTTATGAGCACGGGTGGCTGAGAGCGGGTGACGGAGCGCGGGTGGATGAGCGCGGGTGGATGAGCGCGGGTGGATGAGCGCAGGTGACGGAGAGCGGGTGGATGAGCACGCGAGACTGAGCGCGGCTGACTGAACGCGGGTGGCTGAGCGCGGGTGACTGAGCACAACTGGATGAGCGCGGGTGGCTGAGCACGGCTGACAAGGCGCGGCTGACTGGGCGCGGGTGACTGGGCGCGGGTGACGGAGCGCAGGTGGGTGAGCGCGAGTGGATGAGCGCGGCTGGATTAGCGCGGGTGGATGAGCGCGGGTGGCTGAGCGCGGCTGACTGAGCGCGGGTGACTGAGCACGACTGGATGAGCGCGGGTGGCTGAGCATGGCTGACAAGGCGCGGCTGACTGGGCGCGGGTGACTGGGCGCGGGTGACGGAGCGCGGGTTGGTGAGCGCGAGTGGATGAGCGCGGGTGGATGAGCGCGGGAGACTGAGTGCGGGTTGATGAGCACGGGTGACTGATCGCGGGTGGATGTGCGCGGATGACTGAGCGTGATTGGTTGAATGCGTGTGGATGAGCGCGGGTGGATGAGCGCAGGTGGATGAGCGTGGGTGGAGGAGCGCGGGTGGATATGAGCGGGTGGATGAGCGCGTGTGGATGAGCGCGGGTGGAGGAGCGCAGGTGACTGAGCGCGGGTGGATGAGCGCAGGTGGATGAGAGCGGGTGGGTGAGCGCGGGTGGGTGAGAGCAGGTGGGTGAGCGCAGGTGGATGAGCGCGGGTGACTGAGCGCGGTTGGATGAATGCGGGTGGATGAGCGCGGGTGGATGAGCGCGGGTGGATGAGCGCAGGTGACTGAACTCGGGTGACTGAGCGTGGGTGACTTAGCGCGGGTGACTGAGCGCGGGTGGATGAGCGCGGGTGGATGAGCGCGGGTGACTGAGCGCGGCTGGATGAGCGCGGGTGGCTGAGCGCGGTTGGATGAGCGCGGGTGGCTGAGCGCGGGTGGATTAGCGCAGGTGGATGAGTGCGGGTGACTGAGTGCGGGTGGATGAGCGCAGGTGACGGAGAGCGGGTGGATGAGCACAGGTGACGGAGAGCGGGTGGATGAGCACGCGAGAGTGAGCGCGGGTGACTGAGCGCGGGTGGCTGTGCGCACTTGGATGAGCGCGGGTGGATGAGCGCGGGTGGCTGAGCGCGGGTGACGGAGCGCGGGTGGATGAGTGCGAGTGGATTAGCGCGGGTGGATGAGCGCAGGTGGCTGAGCGCGGGTGGCTGAGCGCGGGTGGCTGAGCACGGGTGGATGAGCGCGGGTGGATGAGCGCGAGTGGATGAGCACGGCTGAATAGGCGCGGCTGACTGGGCGCGAGTGACTGGGCGGCGGGTGACGGAGCGCGGGTGGGTGAGCGCGAGTGGATGAGCGCAGGTGGATGAGCGCGGGTGGATGAGCGCGGGTGGATGAGCGCGGGTGACTGATCGCGGGTGGATGAGCGCGGGTGACTGAGCACGGGTGGATGAGCACAGGTGGATGAGCGCGGGTGACTGATCGCGGGTGGATGAGCGCGGGTGACTGAGCGCGGTTGGCTGAGCGCGGGTGGCTGAGCGCGGGTGGATGAGCGCGGGTGGATGAGCGCGAGTGGATGAGCACGGCTGAATAGGCGCGGCTGACTGGGCACGGGTGACGGAGCGCGGGTGGGTGAGCGCGAGTGGATGAGCGTGAGTGGATGAGCGCAGGTGGATGAGCGCGGGTGGATGAGCGCGGGTGGATGAGCGCGGGTGACTGGGCACGGGTGGATGAGCGCAGGTGGATGAGCGCGGGTGACTGATCGCGGGTGGATGAGCGCGGGTGACTGAGCGCAGCTGGATGAATGCGGGTGACTGAGCGCGGGTGGATGAGCGTGGTTGACTGCGCGGGTGCATGAGCGCGCGTGGATGAGCACGGCTGACAAGGCGCGGCTGACTGGGCGCGGGTGACTGGGCGCGGGTGACGGAGCGCGGGTGGGTGAGCGCGGGTGGATGAGCGCGGGTGGATGAGCACGGGTGACTGAGCGGGTGACTGTGCGTGGGTGACTGAGCGTGGGTGGACGAGTGCGGGTGACTGATCGCGGGTGGATGAGCGCGGGTGGATGAGCGCGGGTGGATAAGCGTGGGTGACTAAGCGCGGGTGGATGAGCGCGGGTGGATGAGCACGGGTGGATGAGCACGGGTGACTGAGCGGGTGACTGTGCGTGGGTGACTGAGCGCGGGTGGATGATCGCGGGTGGATGAGCGCGGGTGGATGCGCGCGGGTGACTGAGCGCGGGTGGATGAGCGCGGGTGTCTGCGCGGGTGGAGGAGTGCGGTTGGACGAGCGCGGGTTGATGAGTGCGGCTGACTGGTCGCGGGTGGATGAGCGCGGGAGACTGAGCGCGGGTGGATGAGTGTGGGTGACTGGTCGCGGGTGGATGAGCGCGGGTAACTGAGCGCGGTTGGATGAATGCGGGTGGTTGAGCGCGGTGGACTGAGTGCGGGTGACTGAGCGCGGGTGGATGAGCGTGGGTGACTGATCGCGGGTGGATTAGCGCGGGTGGATGAGCGCGGGTGACTGAGCGCGGGTGACTAAGCGCGGGTGAATGAGCACGGGTGGATGAGCGCAGGTGGATGAGCACGGGTGACTGAGCGCGGGTGAATGAGCACGGGTGGATGAACGCGGGTGGATGAGCGCGGGTGGATGACTGCGAGTGGATGAGCGCGAGTGGCTGAGCGGAGGTGGCTGAGCGCGGCTGACTGAGCGCGGGTGACTGAGCGCGCGTGGATGAGCACGGCTGACTAGGCGCGGGTGACCGAGCGCC
This sequence comes from Somniosus microcephalus, assembly GCF_052327205.1. Taxonomy (NCBI): domain Eukaryota; kingdom Metazoa; phylum Chordata; class Chondrichthyes; order Squaliformes; family Somniosidae; genus Somniosus; species Somniosus microcephalus. The sequence continues at coordinate 106,652,157 of NC_140995.1, read as the reverse complement.
GGTGACGGAACGCGGGTGGGTGAGCGTGAGTGGATGAGTGCGAGTGGATGAGCGCGGGTGGCTGAGCACGGGTGACTGAGCGCGGGTGGATGAGCGCGCGTGGATGAGCACGGCTGACTAGGCGCAGCTGACTAGGCGCGGGTGACGTAGCGCGGGTGGGTGAGCGTGAGTGGATGAGCACAGGTAGATGAGCGCGGGTGGATGAGCGTGGGTGACTGAGTGCGGGTGACTGAGCGCGGGTGGATGAGCGCGGGTGGATGAGCGTGGGTGACTGAATGCGGGTGACTGAGCGCGGGTGGATGAGCGCGGGTGACTGAGCGCGGGTGGATGAGCGCGGGTGGATGAGCGCGGGAGACTGATCGCGGGTGGATGAGCGCGGGTGACTGTGCGTGATTGGATGAACGCGGGTGGATGAGCGCGCGTGGATGAGCACGGGTGGATGAGCGCAGGTGACTGAGCGCGGGTGGATGAGCGCGGGTGGATGAGCGCGGGTGGATGAGCACGGGTGGATGAGCGCGGGTGACTGAGCGCGGGTGACTGAGCGCGGGTGATTGAGCGCGGGTGGATGAGCGCGGGTGACTAAGCGCGGGTGGATGAGCGCGGGTGGATGAGCGCGGGTGGATGAGCGCAGGTGACTGAACTCGGGTGACTGAGGGCGGGTGACTGAGCGCGGATGCATGAGCGTGGGAGGCTGGGCGCGGGTGGATGAGCGCGGGTGACTGAGCGGGTGACTGCGTGGGTGACTGAGCGCGGGTGGATGAGCGCGGGTGGATGAGCGCGGGTGGATGAGCGTGGGTGGCTGAGCGCGGTTGGATGAGCGCGGGAGGCTGAGCGCGGGTGGATAATCGCGGGTGGATGAGCGCGGGTGACTGAGCGTGGGTGGATGAGCGCGGGTGACTGATCGCAGGTGGATGAGCGCGGGTGGCTGAGCGCGGGTGGCTGAGCGCGGGTGGATGAGCGCGGGTGGATGAGCGCAGGTGGATGAGCGCGGGTGGATGAGCGTGGGTGACTGAGTGCGGGTGACTGAGCGCAGGTGACTGAGCGCGGGTGGATGAGAGCGGGTGGATGAGCGCGGGAGACTGAGCGCGGGTGGATGAGCGCGGGTGGCTGAGCACGGGTGACTGAGCGCGGGTGGATGAGCGCGCGTGGATGAGCACGGCTGACTAGGCGCAGCTGACTAGGCGCGGGTGACGTAGCGCGGGTGGGTGAGCGTGAGTGGATGAGCACAGGTAGATGAGCGCGGGTGGATGAGCGTGGGTGACTGAGTGCGGGTGACTGAGCGCGGGTGACTGAGCGCGGGTGGATGAGAGCGGGTGGATGAGCGCGGGAGACTGAGCGCGGGTGGATGAGCGCGGGTGACTGAGCACGGGTGGATGAGCGCAGGTGACTGAGCGCGGTTGGATGAAGGCGGGTGACAGAGCGCGGGTGACTGAGCACGGGTGACTGAGTGCGGGTGGTTGAGCGCGGGTGTCTAAGCGCGGATGAATGAGCGTGGGTGGATGAACGCGGGTGGATGAGCGCGTGTGGATGAGCCCGGGTGACTGAGAGGGTGACTGAGCACGGGTGACTGAGCGTGGGTGGATGTGCGCGGGTTGTTGAGCGCGGGTGACTGAGCGCGGCTGGCTGAGCGCGGGTGACGGAGAGCGGGTGGATGAGCACGGGAGACTGAGCGCGGGTGGCTGAGCGCGGGTGGACGAGCGCGGGTGGCTGTGCGCGCGTGGATGAGCGCGGGTGGATGAGCTCGGGTGGCTGAGCGCGGGTGACGGAGCGAGGGTGGATGAGCGCGGGTGACGGAGAGCGGGTGGATGAGCACAGGAGACTGAGCGTGGGTGACTGAGCGCGGGTGGCTGTGCGCACGTGGATGAGCACGAGTGGATGAGCGCGGGTAGCTGAGCGCGGGTGACGGAGCGCGGGTGGATGAGTGCGGATGACTGAGCGCGGGTGGATGAGCGCGGGTGGCTGAGCGCGGGTGACAAAGCGCGGGTGGATGAGTGTGAGTGGATGAGCGTGAGTGGCTGAGCGCAGGTGGCTGAGCGCACGTGGATGAGCACGAGTGGATGAGCGCGGGTGACTGAGCGCGAGTGGATGAGCGCGGGTGGCTGAGCACAGGAGACTGAGCGTGGGTGACTGAGCGCGGGTGGCTGTGCGCACGTGGATGAGCACGAGTGGATGAGCGCGGGTGACTGAGCGCGAGTGGATGAGCGCGGGTGGCTGAGCACAGGTGACTGAGCGCGGGTGGATGAGCGCGGGTGGATGTGCGTGGGTGCATGAGCGCGCGTGGATGAGCACGGCTGACTAGGCGCGGGTGACTGAGCGCGGGTGACGGAGCGCGGGTGGGTGAGCGTGAGTGGATGAGCGCGAGTGGATGAGCGCGGGTGGCTGATCGCGGCTGACTGAGCGCGGGTGACTGAGCGCGAGTGGATGAGCACGGGTGACTGAGCGCGGGTGGATGAGCGCGCGTGGATGAGCACAGCTGACTAGGCGCGGCTGACTAGGCGTGGGTGACTGAGCGCGGGTGACGGAGCGCGGGTGGGTGAGCGTGAGCGGATGAGCACGGGTGGATGAGCGCGGGTGGATGAGCGTGGGTGACTGAATGCGGGTGACTGATCGCGGGTGGATGAGCGCGGGTGACTGTGCGTGATTGGATGAACGCGGGTGGATGAGCGCGCGTGGATGAGCACGGGTGGATGAGCGCGGGTGACTGAGCGCGGGTGGATGAGCGCAGGTGACTGAGCGCGGGTGGATGAGCGCGGGTGGATGAGCGCGGGTGGATGAGCACGGGTGGATGAGCGCGGGTGACTGAGCGCGGGTGACTGAGCGCGGGTGATTGAGCGCGGGTGGATGAGCGCGGGTGACTAAGCGCGGGTGGATGAGCGCGGGTGGATGAGCGAGGGTGGATGAGCGCAGGTGACTGAACTCGGGTGACTGAGGGCGGGTGACTGAGCGCGGGTGCATGAGCGTGGGAGACTGGGCGCGGGTGGATGAGCGCGGGTGACTGAGCGGGTGACTGTGCGTGGGTGACTGAGCGCAGGTGGATGAGCGCGGGTGGATGAGCGCGGGTGGATGAGCGCGGGTGGCTGAGCGCGGTTGGATGAGCGCGGGTGGCTGAGCGCGGGTGGATAATCGCGGGTGGATGAGCGCGGGTGACTGAGCGTGGATGGATGAGCGCGGGTGGATGAGCGCGGGTGGATGAATGCGGGTGGATGAGCGCGGGTGGATGAGCGCGGGTGACTGAGCGCGGGTGGATGAGCGTGGGAGACTGAGCGCGGGTGGCTGAGCAAGGGTGGATATGAGCGGGTGGATGAGAGCGGGTGGATGAGCGCGTGTGGAGGAGCGCGGGTGACTGAGCGCGGGTGGATGAGTGTGGGTGGATTAGAGCGGGTGGATGAGAGTGTGTGGGTGAGCGCGGGTGGATGAGCGCGGGTGGATGAGCGCGGGTGACTGAGCGCGGCTGGATGAGCGAGGGTGGCTGAGCGCGGTTGGATGAGCGCGGGTGGCTGAGTGCGGGTGGATTAGCGCAGGTGGATGAGTGCGGGTGACTGAGCGCGGGTGGATGAGCGCGGGTGTCTGATCGCGGGTGGATGAGCGCGGGTGGATGAGCACGGGTGACTGATCGCAGGTGGATGAGCGCAGGTGACGGAGAGCGGGTGGATGAGCGCGGGTGGATGAGCACGGGTGACTGATCGCGGGTGGATGAGCGCGGGTGACGGAGAGCGGCTGGATGAGCACGCGAGACTGAGCGCGGGTGGATGAGCGCGGGCGGCTGAGCGCGGGTGACGGAGCGCGGGTGGATGAGTGCGAGTGGATTAGCGCGGGTGGATGAGCGCAGGTGGCTGAGCGCGGCTGACTGGACGCGATTGGATGAATGCGGGTGGCTGAGCGCGGGTGGATGAGCGCGGCTGAATAGGCGCGGCTGACTGGGCGCGGGTGACTGGGCGCGGGTGGATGAGCACGGGTTACTGGGCGCGATTGGATGAATGCGGGTGGATGAGCACGGGTGGATGAGCGCGGGTGACTGAGCGCGGGTGGATGAGCGTGGGAGACTGAGCGCGGGTGACTGAGCAAGGGTGGATATGAGCGGGTGGATGAGAGCGGGTGGATGGGCGCGTGTGGAGGAGCGCGGGTGACTGAGCGCGGGTGGATGAGTGCGGGTGGATGAGAGCGGGTGGATGAGAGTGTGTGGGTGAGCGCGGGTGGATGAGCGCGGGTGGATGAGCGCGGGTGGCTGAGCGCGGGTGGATGAGCGCGGGTGGATGAGCGCGAGTGGATGAGCACGGCTGAATAGGCGCGGCTGACTGGGCGCGGGTGACTGGGCGCGGGTGGATGAGCACGGGTGACTGGGCGCGATTGGATGAATGCGGGTGGATGAGCACGGGTGGATGAGCGCGGGTGACTGAGCGCGGGTGGATGAGCGTGGGAGACTGAGCGCGGGTGACTGAGCAAGGGTGGATATGAGCGGGTGGATGAGAGCGGATGGATGGGCGCGTGTGGAGGAGCGCGGGTGACTGAGCGCGGGTGGATGAGTGCGGGTGGATGAGAGCGGGTGGATGAGAGTGTGTGGGTGAGCGCGGGTGGATGAGCGCGGGTGGATGAGTGCGGGTGGCTGAGCGCGGGTGGATGAGCGCGGGTGGATGAGCGCGAGTGGATGAGCACGGCTGAATAGGCGCGGCTGACTGGGCGCGGGTGACTGGGCGCGGGTGGATGAGCACGGGTGACTGGACGCGATTGGATGAATGCGGGTGGATGAGCACGGGTGGATGAGCGCGGGAGACTGAGCGCGGGTGACTGAGCAAGGGTGGATATGAGCGGGTGGATGAGAGCGGGTGGATGGGCGCGTGTGGAGGAGCGCGGGTGACTGAGCGCGGGTGGATGAGTGCGGGTGGATGAGAGCGGGTGGATGAGAGTGTGTGGGTGAGCGCGGGTGGATGAGCGCGGGTGGATGAGCGCGAGTGGATGAGCGCGGGTGGATGAGCGCGGGTGGCTGAGCACGGGTGACGGACCGCAGGTGGATGAGCGTGGATGACTGAGCGCGGGTGGATGAGCGCGGGTGGCTGAGCGCGGCTGACTGAGCGCGAGTGGATGAGCGTGGGTGGATGAGCGCGGGTGAATGAGCGCGAGTGGATGAGCGCGGGTGGATGAGCGCGGGTGACTGAGCGCGGTTGGATGAATGCGGGTGGATGAGCGCGGGTGGATGAGCGCGGGTGACTGAGCGCGGGTGACTGAGCGTGGGTGGATGAGCGCGGGTGGATGAGCGCGGGTGGATGAGCACGGGTGGATGAGCGCGGGTGGATGAGCGCAGGTGACTGAACTCGGGTGACTGAGCGCGGGTGACTTAGCGCGGGTGACTGAGCTCGGGTGGATGAGCGCGGGTGACTGAGCGCGGGTGGATGAGCGCGGGTGGATGAGCGCGGGTGACTGAGCGCGGCTGGATGAGCGCGGGTGGATGAGTGCGGGTGACTGAGCGTGGGCAGATGAGCGCGGGTGGATGAGCACGGGTGACTGATCGCGGGTGGGTGAGCGCGGGTGACGGAGAGCGGGTGGATGAGCGCGGGTGGATGAGCACGGGTGACTGATCGCGGGTGGATGAGCGCGGGTGACTGAGCACGGGTGGATGAGCACAGGTGGATGAGCGCGGGTGACTGATCGCAGTGGATGAGCGCGGGTGACTGAGCGCGGGTGGCTGAGCGCGGGTGGATGAGAGCGGGTGGTTGAGGGCGGGTGAATGAGCATGGGTGGATGAACGCGGGTGGATGAGCGCGGGTGACTGAGCGTGGGTGACTAAGCGCGGGTGGATGAGCGCGGGTGGATGAGCGCGGGTGAATGAGCATGGGTGGATGAACGCGGGTGACTGAGCGTGGGTGACTAAGCGCGGGTGTATGAGCGCGTGTGGATGAGCGCGGGTGGATGAGCGCAGGTGACTGAGCGCGGGTGACTGAGCGCGGGTGGATGAGCGCGGGTGACTGAGCGCGGTTGGATGAGCGCGGGTGGCTGAGCGCGCGTGGATAAGCGCGGGTGGATGAGCGCGGGTGACTGAGCGTGGGTGGACGAGTGCGGGTGACTGATCGCGGGTGGATGAGCGCGGGTGGATGAGCGCGGTTGGGTGAATGCGGGTGACTGAGCGCGGGTGACTGAACGCGGGTGGATGAGCGCAGTTGGATGAGCGCGGGTGGATGAGCGCGGGTGACTGATCGCGGGTGGATGAGCGCGGGTGACTGAGCGCGGTTGGATGAATGCGGGTGACTGAGCACGGGTGGATGAGCACAGGTGGATGAGCGCGGGTGACTGATCGCGGGTGGATGAGCGTGGGTGACTGAGCGCGGGTGGCTGAGCGCGGGTGGATGAGAGCGGGTGGATGAGAGCGGGTGAATGAGCATGGGTGGATGAACGCGGGTGGATGAGCGCGGGTGACTGAGCGTGGGTGACTAAGCGCGGGTGGATGAGCGCGGGTGGATGAGCGCGGGTGAATGAGCATGGGTGGATGAACGCGGGTGACTGAGCGTGGGTGACTAAGCGCGGGTGTATGAGCGCGTGTGGATGAGCGCGGGTGGATGAGCACAGGTGACTGAACTCGGGTGACTGAGCGCGGGTGACTGAGCGCGGGTGGATGAGCGCGGGTGGATGAGCGCAGGTGACTGAACTCGGGTGACTGAGCGCGGGTGACTGAGCGCGGGTGGATGAGCGCGGGTGACTGAGCGTGGGTGGACGAGTGCGGGTGACTGATCGCGGGTGGATGAGCGCGGGTGGATGAGCGCGGTTGGATGAATGCGGGTGACTGAGCGCGGGTGACTGTACGCGGGTGGATGAGCGCGGGTGGCTGAGCGCGCGTGGATAAACGCGGGTGGATGAGCGCGGGTGACTGAGCGTGGGAGACTAAGCGCGGGTGGATGAGCGCGGGTGGATGAGCGCGGGTGAATGAGCATGGGTGGATGAACGCGGGTGACTGAGCGTGGGTGACTAAGCGCGGGTGTATGAGCGCGTGTGGATGAGCGCGGGTGGATGAGCGCAGGTGACTGAACTCGGGTGACTGAGCGCGGGTGACTGAGCGCGGGTGGATGAGCGCGGGTGGATGAGTGCGGGTGGATGAGCGCGGGTGGATGAGCGCGGGTGACTGAGCGCGGTTGGATGAGCGCGGGTGGCTGAGCGCGCGTGGATACGCGCGGGTGGATGAGCGCGGGTGACTGAGCGTGGGTGGACGAGTGCGGGTGACTGATCGCGGTTGGATGAATGCGGGTGACTGAGCGCGGGTGACTGAACGCGGGTGGATGAGCGCAGTTGGATGAGCGCGGGTGACTGATCGCGGGTGGATGAGCGCGGGTGACTGATCGCGGGTGGATGAGCGCGGGTGACTGATCGCGGGTGGATGAGCGCGGGTGATGGAGAGCGGGAGGTTGAGCACGCGAGACTGAGCGCGGGTGACTGAGCGCGGGTGGCTATGCGCACGTGGATGAGCGCGGGTGGATGAGCGCGGCTGACTGAGCGCGGGTGGATGAGCGCGGGTGGCTGAGCGCGAGTGGATGAGCGCGGGTGGATGAGCGCGGGTGACTGAGCGCGGGTGGATGAGCGCGGGTGGATGAGCGCGAGTGGATGAGCACGGCTGACTGGGCGCGGGTGACTGGGCGCAGGTGACGGAGCGCGGGTGGGTGAGCGAGAGTGGATGAGCACGGGTGGATGAGCGCGGGTGACTGAGCGCGGGTGGATGAGCGCGGGTGACTGAGCGCGGTTGGATGAGCGCGGGTGGCTGAGCGCGCGTGGATACGCGCGGGTGGATGAGCGCGGGTGACTGAGCGTGGGTGGACGAGTGCGGGTGACTGATCGCGGTTGGATGAATGCGGGTGACTGAGCGCGGGTGACTGAACGCTGGTGGATGAGCGCAGTTGGATGAGCGCGGGTGACTGAGCGCGGGTGGATGAGCGCGGGTGGCTGAGCGCGAGTGGATGAGCGCGGGTGGATGAGCGCGGGTGACTGAGCGCGGGTGGTTGAGCGCGGGTGGATGAGCGCGGGTGGATGAGCGCGAGTGGATGAGCACGGCTGACTGGGCGCGGGTGACTGGGCGCAGGTGACGGAGCGCGGGTGGGTGAGCGAGAGTGGATGAGCGCGGGTGGATGAGCGCGGGTTGATGAGCGCGGGTGACTGAGCGGGTGACTGTGCGTGGGTGACTGAGCGCGGGTGGCTGAGCGCGAGTGGATGAGCACGGCTGAATAGGCGCGGCTGACTGGGCGTGGGTGACTGGGCGCGGGTGACGGAACGCGGGTGGGTGAGCGCGAGTGGATGCGCGTGAGTGGATGAGCGCAGGTGGATGAGCGCGGGTGGATGAGCGCAGGTGACTGAACTCGGGTGACTGAGCGCGGGTGACTTAGCGCGGGTGGATGAGCGCGGGTGGATGCGCGCGGGTGACTGAGCGGGTGACTGTGCGTGGGTGACTGAGCGCGGGTGGATGAGCGCGGGTGGCTGAGCGCGGGTGGATAAGCGCGGGTGGATGAGCGCGGGTGGCTGAGCGTGGGTGGATGAGCGCGGGTGACTGATCGCGGGTGGATGAGCGCGGGTGCATGAGTGCGGGTGGATGCGCGCGGGTGACTGAGCGGGTGACTGTGCGTGGGTGACTGAGCGCGGGTGGATGAGCGCGGGTGGCTGAGCGCGGGTGGATAAGCGCGGGTGGATGAGCGCGGGTGGCTGAGCGTGGGTGGATGAGCGCGGGTGAATGAGCATGGGTGGATGAACGCGGGTGACTGAGCGTGGGTGACTAAGCGCGGGTGTATGAGCGCGTGTGGATGAGCGCGGGTGGATGAGCGCAGGTGACTGAACTCGGGTGACTGAGCGCGGGTGACTGAGCGCGGGTGGATGAGCGCGGGTGGATGAGTGCGGGTGGATGAGCGCGGGTGGATGAGCGCGGGTGACTGAGCGCGGTTGGATGAGCGCGGGTGGCTGAGCGCGCGTGGATACGCGCGGGTGGATGAGCGCGGGTGACTGAGCGTGGGTGGACGAGTGCGGGTGACTGATCGCGGTTGGATGAATGCGGGTGACTGAGCGCGGGTGACTGAACGCGGGTGGATGAGCGCAGTTGGATGAGCGCGGGTGACTGATCGCGGGTGGATGAGCGCGGGTGACTGATCGCGGGTGGATGAGCGCGGGTGACTGATCGCGGGTGGATGAGCGCGGGTGATGGAGAGCGGGAGGTTGAGCACGCGAGACTGAGCGCGGGTGACTGAGCGCGGGTGGCTATGCGCACGTGGATGAGCGCGGGTGGATGAGCGCGGCTGACTGAGCGCGGGTGGATGAGCGCGGGTGGCTGAGCGCGAGTGGATGAGCGCGGGTGGATGAGCGCGGGTGACTGAGCGCGGGTGGATGAGCGCGGGTGGATGAGCGCGAGTGGATGAGCACGGCTGACTGGGCGCGGGTGACTGGGCGCAGGTGACGGAGCGCGGGTGGGTGAGCGAGAGTGGATGAGCACGGGTGGATGAGCGCGGGTGACTGAGCGCGGGTGGATGAGCGCGGGTGACTGAGCGCGGTTGGATGAGCGCGGGTGGCTGAGCGCGAGTGGATGAGCGCGGGTGGATGAGCGCGGGTGACTGAGCGCGGGTGGATGAGCGCGGGTGGATGAGCGCGAGTGGATGAGCACGGCTGACTGGGCGCGGGTGACTGGGCGCAGGTGACGGAGCGCGGGTGGGTGAGCGAGAGTGGATGAGCACGGGTGGATGAGCGCGGGTGACTGAGCGCGGGTGGATGAGCGCGGGTGACTGAGCGCGGTTGGATGAGCGCGGGTGGCTGAGCGCGCGTGGATACGCGCGGGTGGATGAGCGCGGGTGACTGAGCGTGGGTGGACGAGTGCGGGTGACTGATCGCGGTTGGATGAATGCGGGTGACTGAGCGCGGGTGACTGAACGCTGGTGGATGAGCGCAGTTGGATGAGCGCGGGTGACTGATCGCGGGTGGATGAGCGCGGGTGACTGATCGCGGGTGGATGAGCGCGGGTGACTGAGCGCGGTTGGATGAATGCGGGTGACTGAGCGCGGGTGACTGAACGCGGGTAATGGAGAGCGGGTGGATGAGCACGCGAGACTGAGCGCGGGTGACTGAGCGCGGGTGGCTGTGCGCACGTGGATGAGCGCGGGTGGATGAGCGCGGGTGGCTGAGCGCGAGTGGATGAGCGCGGGTGGATGAGCGCAGGTGGCTGATCGCGGGTGGATGAGCGCGGGTGACTGAGCGCGGGTGGATGAGCGCGGGTGACTGAGCGCGGGTGGATGAGCGCGGGTGGCTGAGCGCGAGTGGATGAGCGCGGGTGGATGAGCGCGGGTGACTGAGCGCGGGTGGTTGAGCGCGGGTGGATGAGCGCGGGTGGATGAGCGCGAGTGGATGAGCACGGCTGACTGGGCGCGGGTGACTGGGCGCAGGTGACGGAGCGCGGGTGGGTGAGCGAGAGTGGATGAGCGCGGGTGGATGAGCGCGGGTTGATGAGCGCGGGTGACTGAGCGGGTGACTGTGCGTGGGTGACTGAGCGCGGGTGGCTGAGCGCGAGTGGATGAGCACGGCTGAATAGGCGCGGCTGACTGGGCGTGGGTGACTGGGCGCGGGTGACGGAACGCGGGTGGGTGAGCGCGAGTGGATGCGCGTGAGTGGATGAGCGCAGGTGGATGAGCGCGGGTGGATGAGCGCAGGTGACTGAACTCGGGTGACTGAGCGCGGGTGACTTAGCGCGGGTGGATGAGCGCGGGTGGATGCGCGCGGGTGACTGAGCGGGTGACTGTGCGTGGGTGACTGAGCGCGGGTGGATGAGCGCGGGTGGCTGAGCGCGGGTGGATAAGCGCGGGTGGATGAGCGCGGGTGGCTGAGCGTGGGTGGATGAGCGCGGGTGACTGATCGCGGGTGGATGAGCGCGGGTGCATGAGTGCGGGTGGATGCGCGCGGGTGACTGAGCGGGTGACTGTGCGTGGGTGACTGAGCGCGGGTGGATGAGCGCGGGTGGCTGAGCGCGGGTGGATAAGCGCGGGTGGATGAGCGCGGGTGGCTGAGCGTGGGTGGATGAGCGCGGGTGACTGATCGCGGGTGGATGAGCGCGGGTGGATGAGCGCGGGTGACTGTTCGCGGGTGGATGAGCGCGGGTGACTGAGCACGGGTGGATGAGCGCAGGTGGATGAGTGCGGGTGACTGATCGTGGGTGGATGAGCGCGGGTGACCGAGCGCGGTTGGATGAATGCGGGTGACTGAGCGCGGGTGGATGAGCGTGGTTGACTGCGCGGGTGGAGGAGCGCGGTTGGACGAGCGCGGTTGGATCACTGCGGGTGACTGGTCGCAGGTGGATGAGCGCGGGTGACTGAGCGCGGGTGGATGAGCGCGGGTGACTGATCGCGGGTGGATGAGCGCGGGTGACTGAGCGCGGGTGACTGAGCGCGGATGGATGAGCGCGGGTGGATGAGCGCGGGTGACTGAGTGGGTGACTGTGCGCGGGGGACTGAGCGCGGGTGGATGAGCGCGGGTGGATGAGCACGGGTGACTGAACGCGGGTGGATGAGCGGGGGTGGATGAGCGCGGGTGGATGAGCGCGGGTGACTGATCGCGGGTGACTGAGCGCGGGTGGATGAGCGGGGGTGGATGAGTGCGGGTTAATGAGCATGGGTGGCTGAGCGCGGCTGACTGAGCGCGGGTGACTGATCGCGGGTGGATGAGCGCGGGTGGATGAGCGCGGGTGACTGATCGCGGGTGGATGGGCGCGGGTGACTGATCGCGGGTGGATGACCGCGGGTGACTGAGCGTGGTTGGATCAATGCGGGTGACTGAGCGCGGGTGACTGAGCGTGGGTGACTGAGCTCGGCTGGCTGAGCGCGGGTGGCTGTGCGTGCGTGGATGAGCGCGGATTTATGAGCACGGGTGGCTGAGAGCGGGTGACGGAGCGCGGGTGGATGAGCGCGGGTGGATGAGCGCGGGTGGATGAGCGCAGGTGACGGAGAGCGGGTGGATGAGCACGCGAGACTGAGCGCGGCTGACTGAACGCGGGTGGCTGAGCGCGGGTGACTGAGCACAACTGGATGAGCGCGGGTGGCTGAGCACGGCTGACAAGGCGCGGCTGACTGGGCGCGGGTGACTGGGCGCGGGTGACGGAGCGCAGGTGGGTGAGCGCGAGTGGATGAGCGCGGCTGGATTAGCGCGGGTGGATGAGCGCGGGTGGCTGAGCGCGGCTGACTGAGCGCGGGTGACTGAGCACGACTGGATGAGCGCGGGTGGCTGAGCATGGCTGACAAGGCGCGGCTGACTGGGCGCGGGTGACTGGGCGCGGGTGACGGAGCGCGGGTTGGTGAGCGCGAGTGGATGAGCGCGGGTGGATGAGCGCGGGAGACTGAGTGCGGGTTGATGAGCACGGGTGACTGATCGCGGGTGGATGTGCGCGGATGACTGAGCGTGATTGGATGAATGCGTGTGGATGAGCGCGGGTGGATGAGCGCAGGTGGATGAGCGTGGGTGGAGGAGCGTGGGTGGATATGAGCGGGTGGATGAGCGCGTGTGGATGAGCGCGGGTGGAGGAGCGCAGGTGACTGAGCGCGGGTGGATGAGCGCAGGTGGATGAGAGCGGGTGGGTGAGCGCGGGTGGGTGAGAGCAGGTGGGTGAGCGCAGGTGGATGAGCGCGGGTGACTGAGCGCGGTTGGATGAATGCGGGTGGATGAGCGCGGGTGGATGAGCGCGGGTGGATGAGCGCAGGTGACTGAACTCGGGTGACTGAGCGTGGGTGACTTAGCGCGGGTGACTGAGCGCGGGTGGATGAGCGCGGGTGGATGAGCGCGGGTGACTGAGCGCGGCTGGATGAGCGCGGGTGGCTGAGCGCGGTTGGATGAGCGCGGGTGGCTGAGCGCGGGTGGATTAGCGCAGGTGGATGAGTGCGGGTGACTGAGTGCGGGTGGATGAGCGCAGGTGACGGAGAGCGGGTGGATGAGCACAGGTGACGGAGAGCGGGTGGATGAGCACGCGAGAGTGAGCGCGGGTGACTGAGCGCGGGTGGCTGTGCGCACTTGGATGAGCGCGGGTGGATGAGCGCGGGTGGCTGAGCGCGGGTGACGGAGCGCGGGTGGATGAGTGCGAGTGGATTAGCGCGGGTGGATGAGCGCAGGTGGCTGAGCGCGGGTGGCTGAGCGCGGGTGGCTGAGCACGGGTGGATGAGCGCGGGTGGATGAGCGCGAGTGGATGAGCACGGCTGAATAGGCGCGGCTGACTGGGCGCGAGTGACTGGGCGGCGGGTGACGGAGCGCGGGTGGGTGAGCGCGAGTGGATGAGCGCGGGTGGATGAGCGCGGGTGGATGAGCGCGGGTGGATGAGCGCGGGTGACTGATCGCGGGTGGATGAGCGCGGGTGACTGAGCACGGGTGGATGAGCACAGGTGGATGAGCGCGGGTGACTGATCGCGGGTGGATGAGCGCGGGTGACTGAGCGCGGTTGGCTGAGCGCGGGTGGCTGAGCGCGGGTGGATGAGCGCGGGTGGATGAGCGCGAGTGGATGAGCACGGCTGAATAGGCGCGGCTGACTGGGCACGGGTGACGGAGCGCGGGTGGGTGAGCGCGAGTGGATGAGCGTGAGTGGATGAGCGCAGGTGGATGAGCGCGGGTGGATGAGCGCGGGTGGATGAGCGCGGGTGACTGGGCACGGGTGGATGAGCGCAGGTGGATGAGCGCGGGTGACTGATCGCGGGTGGATGAGCGCGGGTGACTGAGCGCAGCTGGATGAATGCGGGTGACTGAGCGCGGGTGGATGAGCGTGGTTGACTGCGCGGGTGCATGAGCGCGCGTGGATGAGCACGGCTGACAAGGCGCGGCTGACTGGGCGCGGGTGACTGGGCGCGGGTGACGGAGCGCGGGTGGGTGAGCGCGGGTGGATGAGCGCGGGTGGATGAGCACGGGTGACTGAGCGGGTGACTGTGCGTGGGTGACTGAGCGTGGGTGGACGAGTGCGGGTGACTGATCGCGGGTGGATGAGCGCGGGTGGATGAGCGCGGGTGGATAAGCGTGGGTGACTAAGCGCGGGTGGATGAGCGCGGGTGGATGAGCACGGGTGGATGAGCACGGGTGACTGAGCGGGTGACTGTGCGTGGGTGACTGAGCGCGGGTGGATGATCGCGGGTGGATGAGCGCGGGTGGATGCGCGCGGGTGACTGAGCGCGGGTGGATGAGCGCGGGTGTCTGCGCGGGTGGAGGAGTGCGGTTGGACGAGCGCGGGTTGATGAGTGCGGCTGACTGGTCGCGGGTGGATGAGCGCGGGAGACTGAGCGCGGGTGGATGAGTGTGGGTGACTGGTCGCGGGTGGATGAGCGCGGGTAACTGAGCGCGGTTGGATGAATGCGGGTGGTTGAGCGCGGTGGACTGAGTGCGGGTGACTGAGCGCGGGTGGATGAGCGTGGGTGACTGATCGCGGGTGGATTAGCGCGGGTGGATGAGCGCGGGTGACTGAGCGCGGGTGACTAAGCGCGGGTGAATGAGCACGGGTGGATGAGCGCAGGTGGATGAGCACGGGTGACTGAGCGCGGGTGAATGAGCACGGGTGGATGAACGCGGGTGGATGAGCGCGGGTGGATGACTGCGAGTGGATGAGCGCGAGTGGCTGAGCGGAGGTGGCTGAGCGCGGCTGACTGAGCGCGGGTGACTGAGCGCGCGTGGATGAGCACGGCTGACTAGGCGCGGGTGACCGAGCGCCGGTGACGGAACGCGGGTGGGTGAGCGTGAGTGGATGAGTGCGAGTGGATGAGCGCGGGTGGCTGAGCACGGGTGACTGAGCGCGGGTGGATGAGCGCGCGTGGATGAGCACGGCTGACTAGGCGCAGCTGACTAGGCGCGGGTGACGTAGCGCGGGTGGGTGAGCGTGAGTGGATGAGCACAGGTAGATGAGCGCGGGTGGATGAGCGTGGGTGACTGAGTGCGGGTGACTGAGCGCGGGTGGATGAGCGCGGGTGGATGAGCGTGGGTGACTGAATGCGGGTGACTGAGCGCGGGTGGATGAGCGCGGGTGACTGAGCGCGGGTGGATGAGCGCGGGTGGATGAGCGCGGGAGACTGATCGCGGGTGGATGAGCGCGGGTGACTGTGCGTGATTGGATGAACGCGGGTGGATGAGCGCGCGTGGATGAGCACGGGTGGATGAGCGCAGGTGACTGAGCGCGGGTGGATGAGCGCGGGTGGATGAGCGCGGGTGGATGAGCACGGGTGGATGAGCGCGGGTGACTGAGCGCGGGTGACTGAGCGCGGGTGATTGAGCGCGGGTGGATGAGCGCGGGTGACTAAGCGCGGGTGGATGAGCGCGGGTGGATGAGCGCGGGTGGATGAGCGCAGGTGACTGAACTCGGGTGACTGAGGGCGGGTGACTGAGCGCGGATGCATGAGCGTGGGAGGCTGGGCGCGGGTGGATGAGCGCGGGTGACTGAGCGGGTGACTGCGTGGGTGACTGAGCGCGGGTGGATGAGCGCGGGTGGATGAGCGCGGGTGGATGAGCGTGGGTGGCTGAGCGCGGTTGGATGAGCGCGGGAGGCTGAGCGCGGGTGGATAATCGCGGGTGGATGAGCGCGGGTGGATGAGCGTGGGTGGATGAGTGCGGGTGACTGAGCGCAGGTGACTGAGCGCGGGTGGATGAGAGCGGGTGGATGAGCGCGGGAGACTGAGCGCGGGTGGATGAGCGCGGGTGGCTGAGCACGGGTGACTGAGCGCGGGTGGATGAGCGCGCGTGGATGAGCACGGCTGACTAGGCGCAGCTGACTAGGCGCGGGTGACGTAGCGCGGGTGGGTGAGCGTGAGTGGATGAGCACAGGTAGATGAGCGCGGGTGGATGAGCGTGGGTGACTGAGTGCGGGTGACTGAGCGCGGGTGACTGAGCGCGGGTGGATGAGAGCGGGTGGATGAGCGCGGGAGACTGAGCGCGGGTGGATGAGCGCGGGTGACTGAGCACGGGTGGATGAGCGCAGGTGACTGAGCGCGGTTGGATGAAGGCGGGTGACAGAGCGCGGGTGACTGAGCACGGGTGACTGAGTGCGGGTGGTTGAGCGCGGGTGTCTAAGCGCGGATGAATGAGCGTGGGTGGATGAACGCGGGTGGATGAGCGCGTGTGGATGAGCCCGGGTGACTGAGAGGGTGACTGAGCACGGGTGACTGAGCGTGGGTGGATGTGCGCGGGTTGTTGAGCGCGGGTGACTGAGCGCGGCTGGCTGAGCGCGGGTGACGGAGAGCGGGTGGATGAGCACGGGAGACTGAGCGCGGGTGGCTGAGCGCGGGTGGACGAGCGCGGGTGGCTGTGCGCGCGTGGATGAGCGCGGGTGGATGAGCTCGGGTGGCTGAGCGCGGGTGACGGAGCGAGGGTGGATGAGCGCGGGTGACGGAGAGCGGGTGGATGAGCACAGGAGACTGAGCGTGGGTGACTGAGCGCGGGTGGCTGTGCGCACGTGGATGAGCACGAGTGGATGAGCGCGGGTAGCTGAGCGCGGGTGACGGAGCGCGGGTGGATGAGTGCGGATGACTGAGCGCGGGTGGATGAGCGCGGGTGGCTGAGCGCGGGTGACAAAGCGCGGGTGGATGAGTGTGAGTGGATGAGCGTGAGTGGCTGAGCGCAGGTGGCTGAGCGCACGTGGATGAGCACGAGTGGATGAGCGCGGGTGACTGAGCGCGAGTGGATGAGCGCGGGTGGCTGAGCACAGGAGACTGAGCGTGGGTGACTGAGCGCGGGTGGCTGTGCGCACGTGGATGAGCACGAGTGGATGAGCGCGGGTGACTGAGCGCGAGTGGATGAGCGCGGGTGGCTGAGCACAGGTGACTGAGCGCGGGTGGATGAGCGCGGGTGGATGTGCGTGGGTGCATGAGCGCGCGTGGATGAGCACGGCTGACTAGGCGCGGGTGACTGAGCGCGGGTGACGGAGCGCGGGTGGGTGAGCGTGAGTGGATGAGCGCGAGTGGATGAGCGCGGGTGGCTGATCGCGGCTGACTGAGCGCGGGTGACTGAGCGCGAGTGGATGAGCACGGGTGACTGAGCGCGGGTGGATGAGCGCGCGTGGATGAGCACAGCTGACTAGGCGCGGCTGACTAGGCGTGGGTGACTGAGCGCGGGTGACGGAGCGCGGGTGGGTGAGCGTGAGCGGATGAGCACGGGTGGATGAGCGCGGGTGGATGAGCGTGGGTGACTGAATGCGGGTGACTGAGCGCGGGTGGATGAGCGCGGGTGACTGAGCGCGGGTGGATGAGCGCGGGTGGATGAGCGCGGGAGACTGATCGCGGGTGGATGAGCGCGGGTGACTGTGCGTGATTGGATGAACGCGGGTGGATGAGCGCGCGTGGATGAGCACGGGTGGATGAGCGCGGGTGACTGAGCGCGGGTGGATGAGCGCAGGTGACTGAGCGCGGGTGGATGAGCGCGGGTGGATGAGCGCGGGTGGATGAGCACGGGTGGATGAGCGCGGGTGACTGAGCGCGGGTGACTGAGCGCGGGTGATTGAGCGCGGGTGGATGAGCGCGGGTGACTAAGCGCGGGTGGATGAGCGCGGGTGGATGAGCGAGGGTGGATGAGCGCAGGTGACTGAACTCGGGTGACTGAGGGCGGGTGACTGAGCGCGGGTGCATGAGCGTGGGAGGCTGGGCGCGGGTGGATGAGCGCGGGTGACTGAGCGGGTGACTGTGCGTGGGTGACTGAGCGCAGGTGGATGAGCGCGGGTGGATGAGCGCGGGTGGATGAGCGCGGGTGGCTGAGCGCGGTTGGATGAGCGCGGGTGGCTGAGCGCGGGTGGATAATCGCGGGTGGATGAGCGCGGGTGACTGAGCGTGGATGGATGAGCGCGGGTGGATGAGCGCGGGTGGATGAATGCGGGTGGATGAGCGCGGGTGGATGAGCGCGGGTGACTGAGCGCGGGTGGATGAGCGTGGGAGACTGAGCGCGGGTGGCTGAGCAAGGGTGGATATGAGCGGGTGGATGAGAGCGGGTGGATGAGCGCGTGTGGAGGAGCGCGGGTGACTGAGCGCGGGTGGATGAGTGTGGGTGGATTAGAGCGGGTGGATGAGAGTGTGTGGGTGAGCGCGGGTGGATGAGCGCGGGTGGATGAGCGCGGGTGACTGAGCGCGGCTGGATGAGCGAGGGTGGCTGAGCGCGGTTGGATGAGCGCGGGTGGCTGAGTGCGGGTGGATTAGCGCAGGTGGATGAGTGCGGGTGACTGAGCGCGGGTGGATGAGCGCGGGTGTCTGATCGCGGGTGGATGAGCGCGGGTGGATGAGCACGGGTGACTGATCGCAGGTGGATGAGCGCAGGTGACGGAGAGCGGGTGGATGAGCGCGGGTGGATGAGCACGGGTGACTGATCGCGGGTGGATGAGCGCGGGTGACGGAGAGCGGCTGGATGAGCACGCGAGACTGAGCGCGGGTGGATGAGCGCGGGCGGCTGAGCGCGGGTGACGGAGCGCGGGTGGATGAGTGCGAGTGGATTAGCGCGGGTGGATGAGCGCAGGTGGCTGAGCGCGGCTGACTGGACGCGATTGGATGAATGCGGGTGGCTGAGCGCGGGTGGATGAGCGCGGCTGAATAGGCGCGGCTGACTGGGCGCGGGTGACTGGGCGCGGGTGGATGAGCACGGGTTACTGGGCGCGATTGGATGAATGCGGGTGGATGAGCACGGGTGGATGAGCGCGGGTGACTGAGCGCGGGTGGATGAGCGTGGGAGACTGAGCGCGGGTGACTGAGCAAGGGTGGATATGAGCGGGTGGATGAGAGCGGGTGGATGGGCGCGTGTGGAGGAGCGCGGGTGACTGAGCGCGGGTGGATGAGTGCGGGTGGATGAGAGCGGGTGGATGAGAGTGTGTGGGTGAGCGCGGGTGGATGAGCGCGGGTGGATGAGCGCGGGTGGCTGAGCGCGGGTGGATGAGCGCGGGTGGATGAGCGCGAGTGGATGAGCACGGCTGAATAGGCGCGGCTGACTGGGCGCGGGTGACTGGGCGCGGGTGGATGAGCACGGGTGACTGGGCGCGATTGGATGAATGCGGGTGGATGAGCACGGGTGGATGAGCGCGGGTGACTGAGCGCGGGTGGATGAGCGTGGGAGACTGAGCGCGGGTGACTGAGCAAGGGTGGATATGAGCGGGTGGATGAGAGCGGATGGATGGGCGCGTGTGGAGGAGCGCGGGTGACTGAGCGCGGGTGGATGAGTGCGGGTGGATGAGAGCGGGTGGATGAGAGTGTGTGGGTGAGCGCGGGTGGATGAGCGCGGGTGGATGAGTGCGGGTGGCTGAGCGCGGGTGGATGAGCGCGGGTGGATGAGCGCGAGTGGATGAGCACGGCTGAATAGGCGCGGCTGACTGGGCGCGGGTGACTGGGCGCGGGTGGATGAGCACGGGTGACTGGACGCGATTGGATGAATGCGGGTGGATGAGCACGGGTGGATGAGCGCGGGAGACTGAGCGCGGGTGACTGAGCAAGGGTGGATATGAGCGGGTGGATGAGAGCGGGTGGATGGGCGCGTGTGGAGGAGCGCGGGTGACTGAGCGCGGGTGGATGAGTGCGGGTGGATGAGAGCGGGTGGATGAGAGTGTGTGGGTGAGCGCGGGTGGATGAGCGCGGGTGGATGAGCGCGAGTGGATGAGCGCGGGTGGATGAGCGCGGGTGGCTGAGCACGGGTGACGGACCGCAGGTGGATGAGCGTGGATGACTGAGCGCGGGTGGATGAGCGCGGGTGGCTGAGCGCGGCTGACTGAGCGCGAGTGGATGAGCGTGGGTGGATGAGCGCGGGTGAATGAGCGCGAGTGGATGAGCGCGGGTGGATGAGCGCGGGTGACTGAGCGCGGTTGGATGAATGCGGGTGGATGAGCGCGGGTGGATGAGCGCGGGTGACTGAGCGCGGGTGACTGAGCGCGGGTGGATGAGCGCGGGTGGATGAGCGCGGGTGGATGAGCACGGGTGGATGAGCGCGGGTGGATGAGCGCAGGTGACTGAACTCGGGTGACTGAGCGCGGGTGACTTAGCGCGGGTGACTGAGCTCGGGTGGATGAGCGCGGGTGGATGAGCGCGGGTGACTGAGCGCGGCTGGATGAGCGCGGGTGGATGAGTGCGGGTGACTGAGCGTGGGCAGATGAGCGCGGGTGGATGAGCACGGGTGACTGATCGCGGGTGGGTGAGCGCGGGTGACGGAGAGCGGGTGGATGAGCGCGGGTGGATGAGCACGGGTGACTGATCGCGGGTGGATGAGCGCGGGTGACTGAGCACGGGTGGATGAGCACAGGTGGATGAGCGCGGGTGACTGATCGCAGTGGATGAGCGCGGGTGACTGAGCGCGGGTGGCTGAGCGCGGGTGGATGAGAGCGGGTGGTTGAGGGCGGGTGAATGAGCATGGGTGGATGAACGCGGGTGGATGAGCGCGGGTGACTGAGCGTGGGTGACTAAGCGCGGGTGGATGAGCGCGGGTGGATGAGCGCGGGTGAATGAGCATGGGTGGATGAACGCGGGTGACTGAGCGTGGGTGACTAAGCGCGGGTGTATGAGCGCGTGTGGATGAGCGCGGGTGGATGAGCGCAGGTGACTGAGCGCGGGTGACTGAGCGCGGGTGGATGAGCGCGGGTGACTGAGCGCGGTTGGATGAGCGCGGGTGGCTGAGCGCGCGTGGATAAGCGCGGGTGGATGAGCGCGGGTGACTGAGCGTGGGTGGACGAGTGCGGGTGACTGATCGCGGGTGGATGAGCGCGGGTGGATGAGCGCGGTTGGGTGAATGCGGGTGACTGAGCGCGGGTGACTGAACGCGGGTGGATGAGCGCAGTTGGATGAGCGCGGGTGGATGAGCGCGGGTGACTGATCGCGGGTGGATGAGCGCGGGTGACTGAGCGCGGTTGGATGAATGCGGGTGACTGAGCACGGGTGGATGAGCACAGGTGGATGAGCGCGGGTGACTGATCGCGGGTGGATGAGCGTGGGTGACTGAGCGCGGGTGGCTGAGCGCGGGTGGATGAGAGCGGGTGGATGAGAGCGGGTGAATGAGCATGGGTGGATGAACGCGGGTGGATGAGCGCGGGTGACTGAGCGTGGGTGACTAAGCGCGGTTGGATGAGCGCGGGTGGATGAGCGCGGGTGAATGAGCATGGGTGGATGAACGCGGGTGACTGAGCGTGGGTGACTAAGCGCGGGTGTATGAGCGCGTGTGGATGAGCGCGGGTGGATGAGCACAGGTGACTGAACTCGGGTGACTGAGCGCGGGTGACTGAGCGCGGGTGGATGAGCGCGGGTGGATGAGCGCAGGTGACTGAACTCGGGTGACTGAGCGCGGGTGACTGAGCGCGGGTGGATGAGCGCGGGTGACTGAGCGTGGGTGGACGAGTGCGGGTGACTGATCGCGGGTGGATGAGCGCGGGTGGATGAGCGCGGTTGGATGAATGCGGGTGACTGAGCGCGGGTGACTGTACGCGGGTGGATGAGCGCGGGTGGATGAGCGCGGGTGACTGATCGCGGGTGGATGAGCGCGGGTGACTGAGCGCGGTTGAATGAATGCGGGTGACTGAGCGCGGGTGACTGAACGCGGGTGATGGAGAGCGGGTGGATCAGCACGCGAGACTGAGCGCGGGTGACTGAGCGCGGGTGGCTGTGCGCACGTGGATGAGCGCGGGTGGATGAGCGCGGGTGACTGAGCGCGGGTGGATGAGCGCGGGTGGCTGAGCGCGAGTGGATGAGTGCGGGTGGATGAGCGCAGGTGGCTGAGCGCGGCTGACTGAGCGCGGGTGACTGAGCGCGGGTGGTTGAGCGCGGGTGGATGAGCGCGGGTGGATGAGCGCGAGTGGATGAGCACGGCTGACTGGGCGCGGGTGACTGGGCGCAGGTGACGGAGCGCGGGTGGGTGAGCGCGGGTGACTGAGCGGGTGACTGTGCGTGGGTGACTGAGCGCGGGTGGCTGAGCGCGAGTGGATGAGCACGGCTGAATAGGCGCGGCTGACTGGGCGCGGGTGACTGGGCGCGGGTGACGGAGCGCGGGTGGGTGAGCGCGAGTGGATGCGTGTGAGTGGATGAGCGCAGGTGGATGAGCGTGGGTGGATGAGCGCGGGTGGATGAGCGCAGGTGACTGAACTCGGGTGACTGAGCGCGGGTGACTTAGCGCGGGTGGATGAGCGTGGGAGGCTGGGCGCGGGTGGATGAGCACGGGTGACTGAGCGGGTGACTGTGCGTGGGTGACTGAGCGCGGGTGGATGAGCGCGGGTGGATGAGCGCGGGTGGATGCGCGCGGGTGACTGAGCGGGTGACTGTGCGTGGGTGACTGAGCGCGGGTGGATGAGCGCGGGTGGCTGAGCGCGGGTGGATGAGCGCGGGTGGCTGAGCGTGGGTGGATGAGCGCGGGTGACTGATCGCGGGTGGATGAGCGCGGGTGGATGAGCGCAGGTGGATGCGCGCGGGTGACTGAGCGGGTGACTGTGCGTGGGTGAGTGAGCGCGGGTGGATGAGCGCGGGTGGCTGAGCGCAGGTGGATAAGCGCGGGTGGATGAGCGCGGGTGGCTGAGCGTGGGTGGATGAGCGCGGGTGACTGATCGCGGGTGGATGAGCGCGGGTGGATGAGCGCGGGTGACTTATCGCGGGTGGATGAGCGCGGGTGACTGAGCATGGGTGGATGAGCGCAGGTGGATGAGCGCGGGTGACTGATCGTGGGTGGATGAGCGCGGGTGACCGAGCGCGGTTGGATGAATGCGGGTGACTGAGCGCGGGTGGATGAGCGTGGTTGACTGCGCGGGTGGAGGCGCGCGGTTGGACGAGCGCGGGTGGATCACTGCGGGTGACTGGTCGCAGGTGGATGAGCGCGGGTGACTGAGCGCGGGTGGATGAGCGCGGGTGACTGATCGCGGGTGGATGAGCGCGGGTGACTGAGCGCAGGTGACTGAGCGCGGGTGGATGAGCGCGGGTGGATGAGCGCGGGTGACTGAGTGGGTGACTGTGCGCGGGTGGATGAGCGCGGTTGGATGAGCGCGGGTGTATGAGCGCGTGTGGATGAGCGCGGGTGGATGAGCGCAGATGACTGAACTCGGGTGACTGAGCACGGGTGACTGAGCGCGGGTGGATGAGCGCGGGTGGATGAGTGCGGGTGACTGAGCGCGGGTGGATGAGCGCGGGTGACTGAGCGCGGTTGGATGAGCGCGGGTGGCTGAGCGCGCGTGGATAAGCGCGGGTGGATGAGCGCGGGTGACTGAGCGTGGGTGGACGAGTGCGGGTGACTGATCGCGGGTGGATGAGCGCGGGTGGATGAGCGCGGTTGGATGAATGCGGGTGACTGAGCGCGGGTGACTGAACGCGGGTGGATGAGTGCAGTTGGATGAGCGCGGGTGGATGAGCGCGGGTGACTGATCGCGGGTGGATGAGCGCGGGTGACTGAGCGCGGTTGGATGCGCGCGGGTGCCTGAGCGGGTGACTGTGCGTGGGTGACTGAGCGCGGGTGGATGAGCGCGGGTGGCTGAGCGCGGGTGGATAAGCGCGGGTGGATGAGTGCGGGTGGCTGAGCGTGGGTGGATGAGCGCGGGTGACTGATCGCGGGTGGATGAGCGCGGGTGGATGAGCGCGGGTGGATGCGCGCGGGTGACTGAGCGGGTGACTGTGCGTGGGTGACTGAGCGCGGGTGACTGAGCGCGAGTGGATGAGCACGGCTGAATAGGCGCGGCTGACTGGGCGCGGGTTACTGGGCGCGGGTGACGGAGCGCGGGTGGGTGAGCGCGAGTGGATGCGCGTGAGTGGATGAGCGCAGGTGGATGAGCGCGGGTGGATGAGCGCAGGTGACTGAACTCGGGTGACTGAGCGCGGGTGACTTAGCGCAGGTGGATGAGCGTGGGAGGCTGGGCGCGGGTGGATGAGCACGGGTGACTGAGCGGGTGACTGTGCGTGGGTGACTGAGCGCGGGTGGATGAGCGCGGGTGGATGCGCGCGGGTGACTGAGCGGGTGACTGTGCGTGGGTGACTGAGCGCGGGTGGATGAGCGCGGGTGGCTGAGCGCGGGTGGATGAGCGCAGGTGGATGAGCGCGGGTGGCTGAGCGTGGGTGGATGAGCGCGGGTGACTGATCGCGGGTGGATGAGCGCGGGTGGATGAGCGCGGGTGGATGCGCGCGGGTGACTGAGCGGGTGACTGTGCGTGGGTGACTGAGCGTGGGTGGGTGAGCGCGGGTGGCTGAGCGCGGGTGGATAAGCGCTGGTGGATGAGCGCGGGTGGCTGAGCGTGGGTGGATGAGCGCGGGTGACTGATCGCGGGTGGATGAGCGCGGGTGGATGAGCGCGGGTGACTGATCGCGGGTGGATGAGCGCGGGTGACTGAGCATGGGTGGATGAGCGCAGGTGGATGAGCACGGGTGACTGATCGTGGGTGGATGAGCGCGGGTGACCGAGCGCGGTTGGATGAATGCGGGTGACTGAGCGCGGGTGGATGAGCGTGGTTGACTGCGCGGGTGCATGAGCGCGCGTGGATGAGCATGGCTGACAAGGCGCGGCTGACTGGGCGCGGGTGACTGGGCGCGGGTGACGGAGCGCGGGTGGGTGAGCGCGGGTGTCTGAGCGCGGGTGGATGAGCACGGGTGACTGAGCGGGTGACTGTGCGTGGGTGACTGAGCGCGGGTGGATGAGCGCGGGTGGATGAGCGCGGGTGGATGCGCGCGGGTGACTGAGCGCGGTTGGATGAGCGCGGGTGACTGAGCGTGGGTGGACGAGTGCGGGTGACTGATCGCGGGTGGATGAGCGCGGGTGGATGAGCGCGGTTGGATGAATGCGGGTGACTGAGCGCGGGTGACTGAGCACGGGTGGATGAGCGCAGGTGGATGAGCGCGGGTGACTGATCGCGGGTGGATGAGCGCGGGTGACTGAGCGCAGTTGGATGAATGCGGGTGACTGAGCGCGGGTGGATGAGCGTGGTTGACTGCGCGGGTGCATGAGCGCGCGTGGATGAGCACGGCTGACAAGGCGCGGCTGACTGGGCGCGAGTGACTGGGCGCGGGTGACGGAGCGCGGGTGGGTGAGCGCGGGTGGATGAGCGCGGGTGGCTGTGCGCGCGTGGATGAGCGCGGGTGGATGAGCTCGGGTGGCTGAGCGCGGGTGACGGAGCGAGGGTGGATGAGCGCGGGTGACGGAGAGCGGGTGGATGAGCACAGGAGACTGAGCGTGTGTGACTGAGCGCGGGTGGCTGTGCGCACGTGGATGAGCACGAGTGGATGAGCGCGGGTGGCTGAGCGCGGGTGACGGAGCGCGGGTGGATGAGTGCGGGTGACTGAGCGCGGGTGGATGAGCGCGGGTGGCTGAGCGCGGGTGACTAAGCGCGGGTGGATGAGTGTGAGTGGATGAGCGTGAGTGGCTGAGCGCAGGTGGCTGAGCGCGGCTGACTGAGCGCGGGTGACTGAGCGCGAGTGGATGAGCGCGGGTGGCTGAGCACAGGTGACTGAGCGCGGGTGGATGAGCGCGGGTGGAGCGGGTGGATGTGCGTGGGTGCATGAGCGCGCGTGGATGAGCACAGCTGACTAGGCGCGGCTGACTAGGCGTGGGTGACTGAGCGCGGGTGACGGAGCGCGGGTGGGTGAGCGTGAGTGGATGAGCACGGGTGGATGAGCGCGGGTGGATGAGCGTGGGTGACTGAATGCGGGTGACTGAGCGCGGGTGGATGAGCGCGGGTGACTGAGCGCGGGTGGATGAGCGCGGGTGGATGAGCGCGGGAGACTGATCGCGGGTGGATGAGCGCGGGTGACTGTGCGTGATTGGATGAACGCGGGTGGATGAGCGCGCGTGGATGAGCACGGGTGGATCAGCGCGGGTGACTGAGCGCGGGTGGATGAGCGCAGGTGACTGAGCGCGGGTGGATGAGCGCGGGTGGATGAGCGCGGGTGGATGAGCACGGGTGGATGAGCGCGGGTGACTGAGCGCGGGTGACTGAGCGCGGGTGACTGAGCGCGGGTGCATGAGCGTGGGAGGCTGGGCGCGGGTGGATGAGCGCGGGTGAGTAAGCGCGGGTGGATGAGCGCGGGTGGATGAGCGCGGGTGGATGAGCGCAGGTGACTGAACTCGGGTGACTGAGGGCGGGTGACTGAGCGCGGGTGCATGAGCGTGGGAGGCTGGGCGCGGGTGGATGAGCGCGGGTGACTGAGCGGGTGACTGTGCGTGGGTGACTGAGCGCGGGTGGATGAGCGCGGGTGGATGAGCGCGGGTGGATGAGCGCAGGTGACTGAACTCGGGTGACTGAGCGCGGGTGACTTAGCGCGGGTGACTGAGCGCGGGTGGATGAGCGCAGGTGGATGAGCGCGGGTGACTGAGCGCGGCTGGATGAGCGAGGGTGGATGAGCGCGGGTGGATGAGCGTGGGTAACTGAGTGCGGGTGACTGAGCGCAGGTGACTGAGCGCGGGTGGATGAGAGTGGGTGGATGAGCGCGGGAGACTGAGCGCGGGTGGATGAGCGCGGGTGACTGAGCACGGGTGGATGAGCGCAGGTGACTGAGCGCGGTTGGATGAAGGCGGGTGACTGAGCACGGGTGACTGAGCGCGGGTGGTTGAGCGCGGGTGTCTAAGTGCGGGTGAATGAGCGTGGGTGGATGAACTCGGGAGACTGAGCGCGGTTGGATGAGTGTGGGTGACTGGTCGCGGGTGGATGAGCGCGGGTAACTGAGCGCGGTTAGACGAGCGCGGGTGGATCAGTGCGGGTGACTGGTCGCGGGTGGATGAGCGCGGGTAACTGAGCGCGATTGGATGAATGCGGGTGGTTGAGCGTGGTGGACTGAGTGCGGGTGACTGAGCGCGGGTGGATGAGCGCGGGTGACTGATCGCGGGTGGATTAGCGCGGGTGAATGAGCGCGGGTGACTGAGCGCGGGTGACTAAGCGCGGGTGAATGAGCACGGGTGGATGAGCGCAGGTGGATGAGCACGGGTGACTGAGCGCGGGTGAATGAGCACGGGTGGATGAACGCGGGTGGATGAGCGTGGGTGGATGACTGCGAGTGACTAAGCGCGGGTGAATGAGCACGGGTGGATGAGCGGAGGTGGCTGAGCGCGGCTGACTGAGCGCGGGTGACTGAGCGCGCGTGGATGAGCGCGGGTGGATGAGCGTGGGTGACTGAGTGCGGGTGACTGAGCGCAGGTGACTGAGCGCGGGTGGATGAGAGCGGGTGGATGAGCGCGGGAGACTGAGCGCGGGTGGATGAGCGCGGGTGACTGAGCACGGGTGGATGAGCGCAGGTGACTGAGTGCGGTTGGATGAAGGCGGGTGACAGAGCGCGGGTGACTGAGCGCGGGTGACTGAGCGCGGGTGGTTGAGCGCGGGTGTCTAAGCGCGGGTGAATGAGCGTGGGTGGATGAACGCGGGTGGATGAGCGCGTGTGGATGAGCCCGGGTGACTGAGAGGGTGACTGAGCACGGGTGACTGAGCGTGGGTGGATGTGCGCGGGTTGTTGAGCGCGGGTGACTGAGCGCGGCTGGCTGAGCGCGGGTGACGGAGAGCGGGTGGATGAGCACGGGAGACTGAGCGCGGGTGGCTGAGCGCGGGTGACTGAGCGCGGCTGGCTGAGCGCGGGTGGACGAGCGCGGGTGGCTGTGCGCGCGTGGATGAGCGCGGGTGGATGAGCTCGGGTGGCTGAGCGCGGGTGACGGAGCGAGGGTGGATGAGCGCGGGTGACGGAGAGCGGGTGGATGAGCACAGGAGACTGAGCGTGGGTGACTGAGCGCGGGTGGCTGTGCGAACGTGGATGAGCACGAGTGGATGAGCGCGGGTGGCTGAGCGCGGGTGACGGAGCGCGGGTGGATGAGTGCGGGTGACTGAGCGCGGGTGGATGAGCGCGGGTGGCTGAGCACGGGTGACTAAGCGCGGGTGGATGAGTGTGAGTGGATGAGCGTGAGTGGCTGAGCGCAGGTGGCTGAGCGCGGCTGACTGAGCGCGGGTGACTGAGCGCGAGTGGATGAGCGCGGGTGGCTGAGCACAGGTGACTGAGCGCGGGTGGATGAGCGCGGGTGGAGCGGGTGGATGTGCGTGGGTGCATGAGCGCGCGTGGATGAGCACGGCTGACTAGGCGCGGCTGACAAGGCGCGGGTGACTGAGCGCGGGTGACGGAGCGCGGGTGGGTGAGCGTGAGTGGATGAGCGCGAGTGGATGAGCGCGGGTGGCTGATCGCGGCTGACTGAGCGCGGGTGACTGAGCGCGAGTGGATGAGCGCGGGTGGCTGAGCACGGGTGACTGAGCGCGGGTGGATGAGCGCGCGTGGATGAGCACAGCTGACTAGGCGCGGCTGACTAGGCGTGGGTGACTGAGCGCGGGTGACGGAGCGCGGGTGGGTGAGCGTGAGTGGATGAGCACGGGTGGATGAGCGCGGGTGGATGAGCGTGGGTGACTGAATGCGGGTGACTGAGCGCGGGTGGATGAGCGCGGGTGACTGAGCGCGGGTGGATGAGCGCGGGTGGATGAGCGCGGGAGACTGATCGCGGGTGGATGAGCGCGGGTGACTGTGCGTGATTGGATGAACGCGGGTGGATGAGCGCGCGTGGATGAGCACGGGTGGATGAGCGCAGGTGACTGAGCGCGGGTGGATGAGCGCGGGTGGATGAGCGCGGGTGGATGAGCACGGGTGGATGAGCGCGGGTGACTGAGCGCGGGTGACTGAGCGCGGGTGATTGAGCGCGGGTGGATGAGCGCGGGTGACTAAGCGCGGGTGGATGAGCGCGGGTGGATGAGCGAGGGTGGATGAGCGCAGGTGACTGAACTCGGGTGACTGAGGGCGGGTGACTGAGCGCGGGTGGATGAGCGAGGGTGGATGAGCGCGGGTGGATGAGCGCGGGTGGATGAGCGCGGGTGACTGAGCGCGGGTGACTGAGCGCGGGTGATTGAGCGCGGGTGGATGAGCGCGGGTGACTAAGCGCGGGTGGATGAGCGCGGGTGGATGAGCGAGGGTGGATGAGCGCAGGTGACTGAACTCGGGTGACTGAGGGCGGGTGACTGAGCGCGGGTGCATGAGCGTGGGAGGCTGGGCGCGGGTGGATGAGCGCGGGTGACTGAGCGGGTGACTGTGCGTGGGTGACTGAGCGCGGGTGGATGAGCGCGGGTGGATGAGCGCGGGTGGATGAGCGCGGGTGGCTGAGCGCGGTTGGATGAGCGCGGGTGGCTGAGCGCGGGTGGATAATCGCGGGTGGATGAGCGCGGGTGACTGAGCGTGGGTGGATGAGCGCGGGTGGATGAGCGCGGGTGGATGAATGCGGGTGGATGAGCGCGGGTGGATGAGCGCGGGTGACTGAGCGCGGGTGGATTAGAGCGGGTGGATGAGAGTGTGTGGGTGAGCGCGGGTGGATGAGCGCGGGTGGATGAGCGCGGGTGACGGAGAGCGGGTGGATGAGCACGCGAGACTGAGCGCGGGTGACTGAGCGCGGGTGGCTGTGCGCATGTGGATGCGCGCGGGTGGATGAGCGCGGGTGGCTGAGCACGGGTGACGGAGCGCAGGTGGATGAGCGTGGATGACTGAGCGCGGGTGGATGAGCGCGGGTGGCTGAGCGCGGGTAACTGAGCACGACTGGATGAGCGCGAGTGGCTGAGCATGGCTGACAAGGCGCGGCTGACTGGGCGCGGGTGACGGAGCGCAGGTGGGTGAGCGCGAGTGGATGAGCGCGAGTGGATGAGCGCGGGTGGATGAGTGCGAGTGGATGAGCGCGGGTGGATGAGCGCGGGTGACTGGGCGCGGTTGGATGAATGCGGGTGGATGAGCGCGGGTGACTGAGCGCGGGTGACTGAGCGCGGGTGGATGAGCACGGGTGGATGAGCGCGGGTGGATGAGCGCAGGTGACTGAACTCGGGTGACTGAGCGCGGGTGACTTAGCGCGGGTGACTGAGCGCGGGTGGATGAGCGCAGGTGGATGAGCGCGGGTGACTGAGCGCGGCTGGATGAGCGAGGGTGGCTGAGCGCGGTTGGATGAGCGCGGGTGGCTGAGCGCGGGTGGATTAGCGCAGGTGGATGAGTGCGGGTGACTGAGCGCGGGTGGATGAGCGCGGGTGTCTGATCGCGGGTGGATGAGCGCGGGTGGATGAGCATGGGTGACTGATCGCAGGTGGATGAGAGCAGGTGACGGAGAGCGGGTGGATGAGCGCGGGTGGATGAGCGCGGGTGACGGAGAGCGGCTGGATGAGCACGCGAGACTGAGCGCGGGTGGATGAGCGCGGGCGGCTGAGCGCGGGTGACTGAGCGCGGTTGGATGAGTGCGAGTGGATTAGCGCGGGTGGATGAGCGCAGGTGGCTGAGCGCGGCTGACTGAGCTCGGGTGACTGAACGCGGGTGGCTGAGCGCGGGTGGCTGAGCGCGGGTGGATGAGCGCGGCTGAATAGGCGCGGCTGACTGGGCGCGTGTGACTGGGCGCGGGTGGATGAGCACGGGTTACTGGGCGCGATTGGATGAATGCGGGTGGATGAGCACGGGTGGATGAGCGCGGGTGACTGAGCGCGGGTGGATGAGCGTGGGAGACTGAGCGCGGGTGACTGAGCAAGGGTGGATATGAGCGGGTGGATGAGAGCGGGTGGATGGGCGCGTGTGGAGGAGCGCGGGTGACTGAGCGCGGGTGGATGAGTGCGGGTGGATGAGAGCGGGTGGATGAGAGTGTGTGGGTGAGCGCGGGTGGATGAGCGTGGGTGGATGAGCGCGGGTGGCTGAGCGCGGGTGGATGAGCGCGGGTGGATGAGCGCGAGTGGATGAGCACGGCTGAATAGGCGCGGCTGACTGGGCGCGGGTGACTGGGCGCGGGTGGATGAGCACGGGTGACTGGGCGCGATTGGATGAATGCGGGTGGATGAGCACGGGTGGATGAGCGCGGGTGACTGAGCGCGGGTGGATGAGCGTGGGAGACTGAGCGCGGGTGACTGAGCAAGGGTGGATATGAGCGGGTGGATGAGAGCGGGTGGATGGGCGCGTGTGGAGGAGCGCGGGTGACTGAGCGCGGGTGGATGAGTGCGGGTGGATGAGAGCGGGTGGATGAGAGTGTGTGGGTGAGCGCAGGTGGATGAGCGCGGGTGGATGAGTGCGGGTGGCTGAGCGCGGGTGGATGAGCGCGGGTGGATGAGCGCGAGTGGATGAGCACGGCTGAATAGGCGCGGCTGACTGGGCGCGGGTGACTGGGCGCGGGTGGATGAGCACGGGTGACTGGACGCGATTGGATGAATGCGGGTGGATGAGCACGGGTGGATGAGCGCGGGAGACTGAGCGCGGGTGACTGAGCAAGGGTGGATATGAGCGGGTGGATGAGAGCGGGTGGATGGGCGCGTGTGGAGGAGCGCGGGTGACTGAGCGCGGGTGGATGAGTGCGGGTGGATGAGAGCGGGTGGATGAGAGTGTGTGGGTGAGCGCGGGTGGATGAGCGTGGGTGGATGAGCGCGGGTGGCTGAGCGCGGGTGGATGAGCGCGGGTGGATGAGCGCGAGTGGATGAGCACGGCTGAATAGGCGCGGCTGACTGGGCGCGGGTGACTGGGCGCGGGTGGATGAGCACGGGTGACTGGGCGCGATTGGATGAATGCGGGTGGATGAGCACGGGTGGATGAGCGCGGGTGACTGAGCGCGGGTGGATGAGCGTGGGAGACTGAGCGCGGGTGACTGAGCAAGGGTGGATATGAGCGGGTGGATGAGAGCGGGTGGATGGGCGCGTGTGGAGGAGCGCGGGTGACTGAGCGCGGGTGGATGAGTGCGGGTGGATGAGAGCGGGTGGATGAGAGTGTGTGGGTGAGCGCAGGTGGATGAGCGCGGGTGGATGAGTGCGGGTGGCTGAGCGCGGGTGGATGAGCGCGGGTGGATGAGCGCGAGTGGATGAGCACGGCTGAATAGGCGCGGCTGACTGGGCGCGGGTGACTGGGCGCGGGTGGATGAGCACGGGTGACTGGACGCGATTGGATGAATGCGGGTGGATGAGCACGGGTGGATGAGCGCGGGAGACTGAGCGCGGGTGACTGAGCAAGGGTGGATATGAGCGGGTGGATGAGAGCGGGTGGATGGGCGCGTGTGGAGGAGCGCGGGTGACTGAGCGCGGGTGGATGAGTGCGGGTGGATGAGAGCGGGTGGATGAGAGTGTGTGGGTGAGCGCGGGTGGATGAGCGCGGGTGGATGAGCGCGAGTGGATGAGCGCGGGTGGATGAGCGCGGGTGGCTGAGCACGGGTGACGGAGCGCAGGTGGATGAGCGTGGATGACTGAGCGCGGGTGGATGAGCGCGGGTGGCTGAGCGCGGCTGACTGAGCGCGAGTGGATGAGCATGGGTGGATGAGCGCGGGTGGATGAGCGCGGGTGAATGAGCGCGAGTGGATGAGCGCGGGTGGATGAGCGCGGGTGACTGAGCGCGGTTGGATGAATGCGGGTGGATGAGCGCGGGTGGATGAGCGCGGGTGACTGAGCGCGGGTGACTGAGCGCGGGTGGATGAGCGCGGGTGGATGAGCGCGGGTGGATGAGCACGGGTGGATGAGCGCGGGTGGATGAGCGCAGGTGACTGAACTCGGGTGACTGAGCGCGGGTGACTTAGCGCGGGTGACTGAGCTCGGGTGGATGAGCGCGGGTGGATGAGCGCGGGTGACTGAGCGCGGCTGGATGAGCGCAGGTGGATGAGTGCGGGTGACTGAGCGTGGGCGGATGAGCGCGGGTGGATGAGCACGGGTGACTGATCGCGGGTGGGTGAGCGCGGGTGACGGAGAGCGGGTGGATGAGCACGGGTGACTGATCGCGGGTGGATGAGCGCGGGTGACTGAGCACGGGTGGATGAGCACAGGTGGATGAGCGCGGGTGACTGATCGCAGTGGATGAGCGCGGGTGACTGAGCGCGGGTGGATGAGAGCGGGTGGTTGAGGGCGGGTGAATGAGCATGGGTGGATGAACGCGGGTGGATGAGCGCGGGTGACTGAGCGTGGGTGACTAAGCGCGGGTGGATGAGCGCGGGTGGATGAGCGCGGGTGAATGAGCATGGGTGGATGAACGCAGGTGACTGAGCGTGGGTGACTAAGCGCGGGTGTATGAGCTCGTGTGGATGAGCGCGGGTGGATGAGCGCAGGTGACTGAGCGCGGGTGACTGAGCGCGGGTGGATGAACGCGGGTGGATGAGTGCGGGTGACTGAGCGCGGGTGGATGAGCGCGGGTGACTGAGCGCGGTTGGATGAGCGCGGGTGGCTGAGCGCGCGTGGATAAGCGCGGGTGGATGAGCGCGGGTGACTGAGCGTGGGTGGACGAGTGCGGGTGACTGATCGCGGGTGGATGAGCGCGGGTGACTGAGCGCGCGTGGATGAGCACGGCTGACAAGGCGCGGGTGACCGAGCGCCGGTGACGGAACGCGCGTGGGTGAGCGTGAGTGGATGAGTGCGAGTGGATGAGCGCGGGTGGCTGAGCACGGGTGACTGAGCGCGGGTGGATGAGCGCGCGTGGATGAGCACGGCTGACTAGGCGCAGCTGACAAGGCGCGGGTGACGTAGCGCGGGTGGGTGAGCGTGAGTGGATGAGCACAGGTAGATGAGCGCGGGTGGATGAGCGTGGGTGACTGAGTGCGGGTGACTGAGCGCGGGTGGATGAGCGCGGGTGGATGAGCGTGGGTGACTGAGTGCGGGTGACTGAGCGCAGGTGACTGAGCGCGGGTGGATGAGAGCGGGTGGATGAGCGCGGGAGACTGAGCGCGGGTGGATGAGCGCGGGTGACTGAGCACGGGTGGATGAGCGCAGGTGACTGAGTGCGGTTGGATGAAGGCGGGTGACAGAGCGCGGGTGACTGAGCGCGGGTGACTGAGCGCGGGTGGTTGAGCGCGGGTGTCTAAGCGCGGGTGAATGAGCGTGGGTGGATGAACGCGGGTGGATGAGCGCGCGTGGATGAGCCCGGGTGACTGAGAGGGTGACTGAGCACGGGTGACTGAGCGTGGGTGGATGTGCGCGGGTTGTTGAGCGCGGGTGACTGAGCGCGGCTGGCTGAGCGCGGGTGACGGAGAGCGGGTGGATGAGCACGGGAGACTGAGCGCGCGTGGCTGAGCGCGGGTGGACGAGCGCGGGTGGCTGTGCGCGCGTGGATGAGCGCGGGTGGATGAGCTCGGGTGGCTGAGCGCGGGTGACGGAGCGAGGGTGGATGAGCGCGGGTGACGGAGAGCGGGTGGATGAGCACAGGAGACTGAGCGTGGGTGACTGAGCGCGGGTGGCTGTGCGAACGTGGATGAGCACGAGTGGATGAGCGCGGGTGGCTGAGCGCGGGTGACGGAGCGCGGGTGGATGAGTGCGGGTGACTGAGCGCGGGTGGATGAGCGCGGGTGGCTGAGCACGGGTGACTAAGCGCGGGTGGATGAGTGTGAGTGGATGAGCGTGAGTGGCTGAGCGCAGGTGGCTGAGCGCGGCTGACTGAGCGCGGGTGACTGAGCGCGAGTGGATGAGCGCGGGTGGCTGAGCACAGGTGACTGAGCGCGGGTGGATGAGCGCGGGTGGAGCGGGTGGATGTGCGTGGGTGCATGAGCGCGCGTGGATGAGCACGGCTGACTAGGCGCGGCTGACTAGGCGCGGGTGACTGAGCGCGGGTGACGGAGCGCGGGTGGGTGAGCGTGAGTGGATGAGCGCGAGTGGATGAGCGCGGGTGGCTGATCGCGGCTGACTGAGCGCGGGTGACTGAGCGCGAGTGGATGAGCGCGCGTGGATGAGCACAGCTGACTAGGCGCGGCTGACTAGGCGTGGGTGACTGAGCGCGGGTGACGGAGCGCGGGTGGGTGAGCGTGAGTGGATGAGCACGGGTGGATGAGCGCGGGTGGATGAGCGCGGGTGACTGAGCGCGGGTGGATGAGCGCGGGAGACTGATCGCGGGTGGATGAGCGCGGGTGACTGTGCGTGATTGGATGAACGCGGGTGGATGAGCGCGCGTGGATGAGCACGGGTGGATGAGCGCGGGTGACTGAGCGCGGGTGGATGAGCGCAGGTGACTGAGCGCGGGTGGATGAGCGCGGGTGGATGAGCGCGGGTGGATGAGCACGGGTGGATGAGCACGGGTGACTGAGCGCGGGTGACTGAGCGCGGGTGATTGAGCGCGGGTGGATGAGCGCGGGTGACTAAGCGCGGGTGGATGAGCGCGGGTGGATGAGCGAGGGTGGATGAGCGCAGGTGACTGAACTCGGGTGACTGAGGGCGGGTGACTGAGCGCGGGTGCATGAGCGTGGGAGGCTGGGCGCGGGTGGATGAGCGCGGGTGACTGAGCGGGTGACTGTGCGTGGGTGACTGAGCGCGGGTGGATGAGCGCGGGTGGATGAGCGCGGGTGGATGAGCGCGGGTGGCTGAGCGCGGTTGGATGAGCGCGGGTGGCTGAGCGCGGGTGGATAATCGCGGGTGGATGAGCGCGGGTGACTGAGCGTGGGTGGATGAGCGCGGGTGGATGAGCGCGGGTGGATGAATGCGGGTGGATGAGCGCGGGTGGATGAGCGCGGGTGACTGAGCGCGGGTGGCTGAGCAAGGGTGGATATGAGCGGGTGGATGAGAGCGGGTGGATGAGCGCGTGTGGAGGAGCGCGGGTGACTGAGCGCGGGTGGATGAGTGCGGGTGGATTAGAGCGGGTGGATGAGAGTGTGTGGGTGAGCGCGGGTGGATGAGCGCGGGTGGATGAGCGCGGGTGACGGAGAGCGGGTGGATGAGCACGCGAGACTGAGCGCGGGTGACTGAGCGCGGGTGGCTGTGCGCATGTGGATGCGCGCGGGTGGATGAGCGCGGGTGGCTGAGCACGGGTGACGGAGCGCAGGTGGATGAGCGTGGATGACTGAGCGCGGGTGGATGAGCGCGGGTGGCTGAGCGCGGGTAACTGAGCACGACTGGATGAGCGCGAGTGGCTGAGCATGGCTGACAAGGCGCGGCTGACTGGGCGCGGGTGACGGAGCGCAGGTGGGTGAGCGCGAGTGGATGAGCGCGGGTGGATGAGCGCGGGTGGATGAGTGCGAGTGGATGAGCGCGGGTGGATGAGCGCGGGTGACTGGGCGCGGTTGGATGAATGCGGGTGGATGAGCGCGGGTGACTGAGCGCGGGTGACTGAGCGCGGGTGGATGAGCACGGGTGGATGAGCGCGGGTGGATGAGCGCAGGTGACTGAACTCGGGTGACTGAGCGCGGGTGACTTAGCGCGGGTGACTGAGCGCGGGTGGATGAGCGCAGGTGGATGAGCGCGGGTGACTGAGCGCGGCTGGATGAGCGAGGGTGGCTGAGCGCGGTTGGATGAGCGCGGGTGGCTGAGCGCGGGTGGATTAGCGCAGGTGGATGAGTGCGGGTGACTGAGCGCGGGTGGATGAGCGCGGGTGTCTGATCGCGGGTGGATGAGCGCGGGTGGATGAGCATGGGTGACTGATCGCAGGTGGATGAGCGCAGGTGACGGAGAGCGGGTGGATGAGCGCGGGTGGATGAGCACGGGTGACTGATCGCGGGTGGATGAGCGCGGGTGACGGAGAGCGGCTGGATGAGCACGCGAGACTGAGCGCGGGTGGATGAGCGCGGGCGGCTGAGCGCGGGTGACGGAGCGCGGGTGGATGAGTGCGAGTGGATTAGCGCGGGTGGATGAGCGCAGGTGGCTGAGCGCGGCTGACTGAGCTCGGGTGACTGAACGCGGGTGGCTGAGCGCGGGTGGCTGAGCGCGGGTGGATGAGCGCGGCTGAATAGGCGCGGCTGACTGGGCGCGTGTGACTGGGCGCGGGTGGATGAGCACGGGTTACTGGGCGCGATTGGATGAATGCGGGTGGATGAGCACGGGTGGATGAGCGCGGGTGACTGAGCGCGGGTGGATGAGCGTGGGAGACTGAGCGCGGGTGACTGAGCAAGGGTGGATATGAGCGGGTGGATGAGAGCGGGTGGATGGGCGCGTGTGGAGGAGCGCGGGTGACTGAGCGCGGGTGGATGAGTGCGGGTGGATGAGAGCGGGTGGATGAGAGTGTGTGGGTGAGCGCGGGTGGATGAGCGCGGGTGGATGAGCGCGGGTGGCTGAGCGCGGGTGGATGAGCGCGGGTGGATGAGCGCGAGTGGATGAGCACGGCTGAATAGGCGCGGCTGACTGGGCGCGGGTGACTGGGCGCGGGTGGATGAGCACGGGTGACTGGGCGCGATTGGATGAATGCGGGTGGATGAGCACGGGTGGATGAGCGCGGGTGACTGAGCGCGGGTGGATGAGCGTGGGAGACTGAGCGCGGGTGACTGAGCAAGGGTGGATATGAGCGGGTGGATGAGAGCGGGTGGATGGGCGCGTGTGGAGGAGCGCGGGTGACTGAGCGCGGGTGGATGAGTGCGGGTGGATGAGAGCGGGTGGATGAGAGTGTGTGGGTGAGCGCAGGTGGATGAGCGCGGGTGGATGAGTGCGGGTGGCTGAGCGCGGGTGGATGAGCGCGAGTGGATGAGCACGGCTGAATAGGCGCGGCTGACTGGGCGCGGGTGACTGGGCGCGGGTGGATGAGCACGGGTGACTGGACGCGATTGGATGAATGCGGGTGGATGAGCACGGGTGGATGAGCGCGGGAGACTGAGCGCGGGTTACTGAGCAAGGGTGGATATGAGCGGGTGGATGAGAGCGGGTGGATGGGCGCGTGTGGAGGAGCGCGGGTGACTGAGCGCGGGTGGATGAGTGCGGGTGACGGAGCGCAGGTGGATGAGCGTGGATGACTGAGCGCGGGTGGATGAGCGCGGGTGGCTGAGCGCGGCTGACTGAGCGCGAGTGGATGAGCGTGGGTGGATGAGCGCGGGTGGATGAGCGCGGGTGAATGAGCGCGAGTGGATGAGCGCGGGTGGATGAGCGCGGGTGACTGAGCGCGGTTGGATGAATGCGGGTGGATGAGCGCAGGTGGATGAGCGCGGGTGACTGAGCGCGGGTGACTGAGCGCGGGTGGATGAGCGCGGGTGGATGAGCGCGGGTGGATGAGCGCGGGTGGATGAGCGCGGGTGGATGAGCGCAGGTGACTGAACTCGGGTGACTGAGCGCGGGTGACTTAGCGCGGGTGACTGAGCTCGGGTGGATGAGCGCGGGTGGATGAGCGCGGGTGACTGAGCGCGGCTGGATGAGCGCAGGTGGATGAGTGCGGGTGACTGAGCGTGGGCGGATGAGCGCGGGTGGATGAGCACGGGTGACTGATCGCGGGTGACGGAGAGCGGGTGGATGAGCACGGGTGACTGATCGCGGGTGGATGAGCGCGGGTGACTGAGCACGGGTGGATGAGCACAGGTGGATGAGCGCGGGTGACTGATCGCAGTGGATGAGCGCGGGTGACTGAGCGCGGGTGGATGAGAGCGGGTGGTTGAGGGCGGGTGAATGAGCATGGGTGGATGAACGCGGGTGGATGAGCGCGGGTGACTGAGCGTGGGTGACTAAGCGCGGGTGGATGAGCGCGGGTGGATGAGCGCGGGTGAATGAGCATGGGTGGATGAACGCGGGTGACTGAGCGTGGGTGACTAAGCGCGGGTGTATGAGCGCGTGTGGATGAGCGCGGGTGGATGAGCGCAGGTGACTGAGCGCGGGTGACTGAGCGCGGGTGGATGAGCGCGGGTGGATGAGTGCGGGTGACTGAGCGCGGGTGGATGAGCGCGGGTGACTGAGCGCGGTTGGATGAGCGCGGGTGGCTGAGCGCGCGTGGATAAGCGCGGGTGGATGAGCGCGGGTGACTGAGCGTGGGTGGACGAGTGCGGGTGACTGATCGCGGGTGGATGAGCGCGGGTGGATGAGCGCGGTTGGGTGAATGCGGGTGACTGAGCGCGGGTGACTGAACGCGGGTGGATGAGCGCAGTTGGATGAGCGCGGGTGGATGAGCGCGGGTGACTGATCGCGGGTGGATGAGCGCGGGTGACTGAGCGCGGTTGGATGAATGCGGGTGACTGAGCACGGGTGGATGAGCACAGGTGGATGAGCGCGGGTGGCTGAGCGCGGGTGGATGAGAGCGGGTGGATGAGAGCGGGTGAATGAGCATGGGTGGATGAACGCGGGTGGATGAGCGCGGGTGACTGAGCGTGGGTGACTAAGCGCGGGTGGATGAGCGCGGGTGGATGAGCGCGGGTGGATGAGCACGGGTGGATGAGCGCGGGTGGATGAGCGCAGGTGACTGAACTCGGGTGACTGAGCGCGGGTGACTTAGCGCGGGTGACTGAGCTCGGGTGGATGAGCGCGGGTGAATGAGCATGGGTGGATGAGCACAGGTGGATGAGCGCGGGTGACTGATCGCAGTGGATGAGCGCGGGTGACTGAGCGCGGGTGGATGAGAGCGGGTGGTTGAGGGCGGGTGAATGAGCATGGGTGGATGAACGCGGGTGGATGAGCGCGGGTGACTGAGCGTGGGTGACTAAGCGCGGGTGGATGAGCGC
Source organism: Somniosus microcephalus (assembly GCF_052327205.1). Lineage (NCBI taxonomy): Eukaryota > Metazoa > Chordata > Chondrichthyes > Squaliformes > Somniosidae > Somniosus > Somniosus microcephalus. Next base: position 106,612,929 of record NC_140995.1, on the reverse strand, counting down.
GGGTGGATGAGCGCGGGTGAATGAGCATGGGTGGATGAACGCGGGTGACTGAGCGTGGGTGACTAAGCGCGGGTGTATGAGCGCGTGTGGATGAGCGCGGGTGGATGAGCGCAGGTGACTGAACTCGGGTGACTGAGCGCGGGTGACTGAGCGCGGGTGGATGAGCGCGGGTGGATGAGTGCGGGTGACTGAGCGCGGGTGGATGAGCGCGGGTGACTGAGCGCGGTTGGATGAGCGCGGGTGGCTGAGCGCGCGTGGATAAGCGCGGGTGGATGAGCGCGGGTGACTGAGCGTGGGTGGACGAGTGCGGGTGACTGATCGCGGGTGGATGAGCGCGGTTGGATGAATGCGGGTGACTGAGCGCGGGTGACTGTACGCGGGTGGATGAGCGCGGGTGGATGAGCGCGGGTGACTGATCGCGGGTGGATGAGCGCGGGTGACTGAGCGCGGTTGAATGAATGCGGGTGACTGAGCGCGGGTGACTGAACGCGGGTGATGGAGAGCGGGTGGATGAGCACGCGAGACTGAGCGCGGGTGACTGAGCGCGGGTGGCTGTGCGCACGTAGATGAGCGCGGGTGGATGAGCGCGGGTGACTGAGCGCGGGTGGATGAGCGCGGGTGGATGAGCGCGGGTGGCTGAGCGCGGCTGACTGAGCGCGGGTGACTGAGCGCGGGTGGTTGAGCGCGGGTGGATGAGCGCGGGTGGATGAGCGCGAGTGGATGAGCACGGCTGACTTGGCGCGGGTGACTGGGCGCAGGTGACGGAGCGCGGGTGGGTGAGCGCGGGTGACTGTGCGTGGGTGACTGAGCGCGGGTGGCTGAGCGCGAGTGGATGAGCACGGCTGAATAGGCGCGGCTGACTGGGCGCGGGTGACTGGGCGCGGGTGACGGAGCGCGGGTGGGTGAGCGCGAGTGGATGCATGTGAGTGGATGAGCGCAGGTGGATGAGCGCGGGTGGATGAGCGCGGGTGGATGAGCGCAGGTGACTGAACTCGGGTGACTGAGCGCGGGTGACTTAGCGCGGGTGGATGAGCGTGGGAGGCTGGGCGCGGGTGGATGAGCACGGGTGACTGAGCGGGTGACTGTGCGTGGGTGACTGAGCGCGGGTGACTGATCGCGGGTGGATGAGCGCGGGTGGATGCGCGCGGGTGACTGAGCGGGTGACTGTGCGTGGGTGACTGAGCGCGGGTGGATGAGCGCGGGTGGCTGAGCGCAGGTGGATAAGCGCGGGTGGATGAGCGCGGGTGGCTGAGCGTGGGTGGATGAACGCGGGTGACTGATCGCGGGTGGATGAGCGCGGGTGACTTATCGCGGGTGGATGAGCGCGGGTGACTGAGCATGGGTGGATGAGCGCAGGTGGATGAGCGCGGGTGACTGATCGTGGGTGGATGAGCGCGGGTGACCGAGCGCGGTTGGATGAATGCGGGTGACTGAGCGCGGGTGGATGAGCGTGGTTGACTGCGCGGGTGGAGGAGCGCGGTTGGACGAGCGCGGGTGGATCACTGCGGGTGACTGGTCGCAGGTGGATGAGCGCGGGTGACTGAGCGCGGGTGGATGAGCGCGGGTGACTGATCGCGGGTGGATGAGCGCGGGTGACTGAGCGCGGGTGACTGAGCGCGGGTGGATGAGCGCGGTTGGATGAGCGCGGGTGTATGAGCGCGTGTGGATGAGCGCGGGTGGATGAGCGCAGATGACTGAACTCGGGTGACTGAGCGCGGGTGACTGAGCGCGGGTGGATGAGCGCGGGTGGATGAGTGCGGGTGACTGAGCGCGGGTGGATGAGCGCGGGTGACTGAGCGCGGTTGGATGAGCGCGGGTGGCTGAGCGCGCGTGGATAAGCGCGGGTGGATGAGCGCGGGTGACTGAGCGTGGGTGGACGAGTGTGGGTGACTGATCGCGGGTGGATGAGCGCGGTTGGATGAATGCGGGTGACTGAGCGCGGGTGACTGAACGCGGGTGGATGAGTGCAGTTGGATGAGCGCGGGTGGATGAGCGCGGGTGACTGATCGCGGGTGGATGAGCGCGGGTGACTGAGCGCGGTTAAATGAGCGCGGGTGGATGCGCGCGGGTGCCTGAGCGGGTGACTGTGCGTGGGTGACTGAGCGCGGGTGGATGAGCGCGGGTGGCTGAGCGCGGGTGGATAAGCGCGGGTGGATGAGTGCGGGTGGCTGAGCGTGGGTGGATGATCGCGGGTGACTGATCGCGGGTGGATGAGCGCGGGTGGATGAGCGCGGGTGGATGCGCGCGGGTGACTGAGCGGGTGACTGTGCGTGGGTGACTGAGCGCGGGTGACTGAGCGCGGGTGGCTGAGCGCGAGTGGATGAGCACGGCTGAATAGGCGCGGCTGACTGGGCGCGGGTGACTGGGCGCGGGTGACGGAGCGCGGGTGGGTGAGCGCGAGTGGATGCGCGTGAGTGGATGAGCGCAGGTGGATGAGCGCGGGTGGATGAGCGCAGGTGACTGAACTCGGGTGACTGAGCGCGGGTGACTTAGCGCAGGTGGATGAGCGTGGGAGGCTGGGCGCGGGTGGATGAGCACGGGTGACTGAGCGGGTGACTGTGCGTGGGTGACTGAGCGCGGGTGGAAGAGCGCGGCTGGATGCGCGCGGGTGACTGAGCGGGTGACTGTGCGTGGGTGACTGTGCGCGGGTGGATGAGCGCGGGTGGCTGAGCGCGGGTGGATGAGCGCGGGTGGCTGAGCGTGGGTGGATGAGCGCGGGTGACTGATCGCGGGTGGCTGAGCGCGGGTGGATGAGCGCGGGTGGATGCGCGCGGGTGACTGAGCGGCTGACTGTGCGTGGGTGACTGAGCGCGAGTGGGTGAGCGCGGGTGGCTGAGCGCGGGTGGATAAGCGCTGGTGGATGAGCGCGGGTGGCTGAGCGTGGGTGGATGAGCGCGGGTGACTGATCGCGGGTGGATGAGCGCGGGTGGATGAGCGCGGGTGACTGATCGCGGGTGGATGAGCGCGGGTGACTGAGCATGGGTGGATGAGCGCAGGTGGATGAGCGCGGGTGACTGATCGTGGGTGGATGAGTGCGGGTGACCGAGCGCGGTTGGATGAATGCGGGTGACTGAGCGCGGGTGGATGAGCGTGGTTGACTGCGCGGGTGGAGGAGCGCGGTTGGACGAGCGCGGGTGGATCACTGCGGGTGACTGGTCGCAGGTGGATGAGCGCGGGTGACTGATCGCGGGTGGATGAGCGCGGGTGACTGAGCGCGGGTGACTGAGCGCGGGTGGATGAGCGCGGGTGGATGAGCGCGGGTGACTGAGTGGGTGACTGTGCGCGGGGGACTGAGCGCGGGTGGATGAGCGCGGGTGGATGAGCGCGGGTGACTGAGCGCGGGCTGATGAGCGCGGGTGACTGAGCGCGGGTGGATGAGCGGGGGTGGATGAGCGCGGTTGGATGAGCGTGGGTGACTGATCGCGGGTGACTGAGCGCGGTTGGATGAGCGCGGGTGACTGATCGCGGCTGACTGAGCGCGGGTGGATGGGCGCGGGTGACTGATCGCGGGTGGATGAGCGCGGGTGGATGAGCGCGGGTGACTGATCGCGGGTGGATGGGCGCGGGTGACTGATCGCGGGTGGATGACCGCGGGTGACTGAGCGTGGTTGGATCAATGCGAGTGACTGAGCGCGGGTGACTGAGCGCGGGTGACTGAGCTCGGCTGGCTGAGCGCGGGTGGCTGTGCGTGTGTGGATGAGCGCGGGTTTATGAGCGCGGGTGGCTGAGAGCGGGTGACGGAGCGCGGGTGGATGAGCGCGGGTGACGGAGAGCGGGTGGATGAGCACGCGAGACTGAGCGCGGCTGACTGAGCGCGGGTGACTGAGCACAACTGGATGAGCGCGGGTGGCTGAGCACGGCTGACAAGGCGCGGCTGACTGGGCGCGGGTGACGGAGCGCGGGTGGGTGAGCGCGGGTGGATGAGCGCGGGTGGATGAGCGCGGGTGGATTAGCGCGGGTGGATGAGCGCGGGTGGATGAGCGCGGGTGACTGATCGCGGGTGGATGGGCGCGGGTGACTGATCGCGGGTGGATGACCGCGGGTGACTGAGCGTGGTTGGATCAATGCGAGTGACTGAGCGCGGGTGACTGAGCGCGGGTGACTGAGCTCGGCTGGCTGAGCGCGGGTGGCTGTGCGTGTGTGGATGAGCGCGGGTTTATGAGCGCGGGTGGCTGAGAGCGGGTGACGGAGCGCGGGTGGATGAGCGCGGGTGACGGAGAGCGGGTGGATGAGCACGCGAGACTGAGCGCGGCTGACTGAGCGCGGGTGACTGAGCACAACTGGATGAGCGCGGGTGGCTGAGCACGGCTGACAAGGCGCGGCTGACTGGGCGCGGGTGACGGAGCGCGGGTGGGTGAGCGCGGGTGGATGAGCGCGGGTGGATGAGCGCGGGTGGATTAGCGCGGGTGGATGAGCGCGGGTGGATGAGCGCGGGTGGATGAGCGCGGGAGACTGAGTGCGGGTTGATGAGCACGGGTGACTGATCGCGGGTGGATGTGCGCGGATGACTGAGCGTGATTGGATGAATGCGTGTGGATGAGCGCGGGTGGATCAGCGCAGGTGGATGAGCGTGGGTGACTGAGCGCGGGTGGATATGAGCGGGTGGATGAGCGCGTGTGGATGAGCGCGGGTGGAGGAGCGCAGGTGACTGAGCGCGGGTGGATGAGCGCGGGTGGATGAGAGCGGGTGGGTGAGCGCGGGTGGATGAGAGCGGGTGGATGTGAGCGGGTGGGTGAGCGCGGGTGGATGAGCGCGGGTGACTGCGCGGGTGGATGAGCGCGGTTGGACGAGCGCGGGTTGATGAGTGCGGGTGACTGATCGCGGGTGGAGGCACGTGGGTGACTGAGCGCAGTTGGATGAATGCGGGTGGATGAGCGCGGGTGGATGAGCGCGGGTGACTGAGCGCGGGTGACTGAGCGCGGGTGGATGAGCGCGGGTGGATGAGCGCGGGTGGATGAGCACGGGTGGATGAGCGCGGGTGGATGAGCGCAGGTGACTGAACTCGGGTGACTGAGCGCGGGTGACTTAGCGCGGGTGGATGAGCGCGAGTGGATGAGCACGGCTGAATAGGCGCGGCTGACTGGGCGCGGGTGACGGAGCGCGGGTGGGTGAGCGCGAGTGGATGAGCGTGAGTGGATGAGCGCAGGTGGATGAGCGCGGGTGGATGAGCGCGGGTGGATGAGCGCGGGTGACTGGGCACGGGTGGATGAGCACCGTTGGATGAGCGCGGGTGACTGATCGTGGGTGGATGAGCGCGGGTGACTGAGCGCAGTTGGATGAATGCGGGTGACTGAGCGCGGGTGGATGAGCGTGGTTGACTGCGCGGGTGCATGAGCGCGCGTGGATGAGCACGGCTGACAAGGCGCGGCTGACTGGGCGCGGGTGACTGGGCGCGGGTGACGGAGCGCGGGTGGGTGAGCGCGGGTGGATGAGCGTGGGTGGATGAGCACGGGTGACTGAGCGGGTGGATGAGCGCGGGTGGATGCGCGCGGGTGACTGAGCGCGGTTGGATGAGCGCGGGTGACTGAGCGTGGGTGGACGAGTGCGGGTGACTGATCGCGGGTGGATGAGCGCGGGTGGATGAGCGCGGTTGGATGAATGCGGGTGACTGAGCGCGGGTGACTGAGCACGGGTGGATGAGCGCAGGTGGATGAGCGCGGGTGACTGATCGCGGGTGGATGAGCGCGGGTGACTGAGCGCAGTTGGATGAACGCGGGTGGATGAGCGCGGGTGGATGAGCGCGGGTGGATGCGCGCGGGTGACTGATCGCGGGTGGATGAGCGTGGTTGACTGCGCGGGTACATGAGCGCGCGTGGATGAGCACGGCTGACAAGGCGCGGCTGACTGGGCGCGGGTGACTGGGCGCGGGTGACGGAGCGCGGGTGGGTGAGCGCGGGTGGATGAGCGCAGGTGGATAAGCGTGGGTGACTAAGCGCGGGTGGATGAGCGCGGGTGGATGAGCGCGGGTGGATGAGCACGGGTGACTGAGCGGGTGACTGTGCGTGGGTGACTGAGCGCGGGTGGATGAGCGCGGGTGGATGCGCGCGGGTGACTGAGCGCGGGTGGATGAGCGCGGGTGTCTGCGCGGGTGGAGGAGTGCGGTTGGACGAGCGCGGGTTGATGAGTGCGGGTGACTGATCGCGGGTGGAGGAGCGCAGTTAGACGAGCGCGGGTGGATCACTGCAGGTGACTGGTCGCGGGTGGATGAGCACGGGAGACTGAGCGCGGTTGGATGAGTGCGGGTGACTGGTCGCGGGTGGATGAGCGCGGGTAACTGAGCGCGGGTGGATCAGTGCGGGCGACTGGTCGTGGGTGGATGAGCGCAGGTAACTGAGCGCGGTTGGATGAATGCGGGTGGTTGAGCGCGGTGGACTGAGCGCGGGTGACTGAGCGCAGGTGGATGAGCGCAGGTGACTGATCGCGGGTGGATTAGCGCGGGTGGATGAGCGCGGGTGACTGAGCGCGGGTGGATGAGCGCGGGTGACTGAGCACGGGTGGATGAGCGCAGGTGGATGAGCGCGGGTGACTGAGCGCAGTTGGAAGAGCGCGGGTGACTGAGCGCTGGTGACTGAGTGCGGGCGGTTGAGCGCGGGTGACTAAGCGCGGGTGAATGAGCATGGGTGGATGAGCGCAGGTGGATGAGCACGGGTGGATGAGCGCAGGTGGATGAGCACGGGTGGATGAGCGCAGGTGGAAGAGCGCGGGTGACTGAGCGCGGGTGAATGAGCACGGGTGGATGAACGCGGGTGGATGAGCGCGGGTGGATGACTGCGAGTAGATGAGCGCGAGTGGCTGAGCGGAGGTGGCTGAGCGCGGCTGACTGAGCGCGGGTGACTGAGCGCGCGTGGATGAGCACGGCTGACTAGGCGCGGCTGACTAGGCGCGGGTGACCGAGCGCCGGTGACGGAACGCGGGTGGGTGAGCGTGAGTGGATGAGTGCGAGTGGATGAGCGCGGGTGGCTGATCGCGGCTGACTGAGCGCGGGTGACTGAGCGCGAGCGGATGAGCGCGGGTGGCTGAGCACGGGTGACTGAGCGCGGGTGGATGAGCGCGCGTGGATGAGCACGGCTGACTAGGCGCAGCTGACTAGGCGCGGGTGATGTAGCGCAGGTGGGTGAGCGTGAGTGGATGAGCACGGGTGGATGAGCGCGGGTGGATGAGCGTGTGTGACTGAGTGCGGGTGACTGAGCGCGGGTGGATGAGCGCGGGTGGATGAGCGTGGGTGACAGTGCGGGTGACTGAGCGCAGGTGACTAAGCGCGGGTGGATGAGCGCGGGTGAATGAGCGCGGGAGACTGAGCGCGGGTGGATGAGCGCGGGTGACTGAGCACGGGTGGATGAGCGCAGGTGACTGAGCGCGGTTGGATGAAGGCGGGTGACAGAGCGCGGGTGACTGAGCGCGGGTGACTGAGCGCGGGTGGTTGAGCGCGGGTGTCTAAGCGCGGGTGAATGAGCGTGGGTGGATGAACGCGGGTGGATGAGCGCGTGTGGATGAGCCCGGGTGACTGAGAGGGTGACTGAGCACGGGTGACTGAGCGTGGGTGGATGTGCGCGGGTGGTTGAGCGCGGGTGACTGAGCGCGGCTGGCTGAGCGCGGGTGACGGAGAGCGGGTGGATGAGCACGGGAGACTGAGCGCGGCTGGCTGAGCGCGGGTGGACGAGCGCGGGTGGCTGTGCGCGCGTGGATGAGCGCGGGTGGATGAGCTCGGGTGGCTGAGCGCAGGTGACGGAGCGAGGGTGGATGAGCGCGGGTGACGGAGAGCGGGTGGATGAGCACAGGAGACTGAGCGTGGGTGACTGAGCGCGGGTGGCTGTGCGCACGTGGATGAGCACGAGTGGATGAGCGCGGGTGGCTGAGCGCGGGTGACGGAGCGCGGGTGGATGAGTGCGGGTGACTGAGCGCAGGTGGATGAGCGCGGGTGGCTGAGCGCGGGTGACTAAGCGCGGGTGGATGAGTGTGAGTGGATGAGCGTGAGTGGCTGAGCGCAGGTGGCTGAGCGCGGCTGACTGAGCGCTGGTGACTGAGCGCGAGTGGATGAGCGCGGGTGGCTGAGCACAGGTGACTGAGCGCGGGTGGATGAGCGCGGGTGGATGTGCGTGGGTGCATGAGCGCGCGTGGATGAGCACGGCTGACTAGGCGCGGCTGACTAGGCGCGGGTGACTGAGCGCGGGTGGATGAGCGCGCGTCGATGAGCACGGCTGACTAGGCGCGGCTGACTAGGCGTGGGTGACTGAGCGCGGGTGACGGAGCGCGGGTGGGTGAGCGTGATTGGATGAGCACGGGTGGATGAGCGTGGGTGACTGAATGCGGGTGACTGAGCGCGGGTGGATGAGCGCGGGTGACTGAGCGCGGGTGGATGAGCGCGGGTGGATGAGCGCGGGAGACTGAGCGCGGGTGGATGAGCGCGGGAGACTGATCGCGGGTGGATGAGCGCGGGTGACTGTGCGTGATTGGATGAACGCGGGTGGATGAGCGCGCGTGGATGAGCGCGGGTGACTGAGCGCGGGTGGATGAGCGCAGGTGACTGAGCGCGGGTGGATGAGCGTGGGAGACTGAGCGCAGGTGACTGAGCGCGGGTGGATGAGCGTGGGAGACTGAGCGCGGGTGACTGAGCGCGGGTGGATATGAGCGGGTGGATGAGCGCGGCTGACAGCGCGGGTGACTAAGCATGAGTGGATGAGCGCGGGTGGCTGAGCACGGGTGACTGAGCGTGGGTGGATGAGCGCGGGTGGATGAGCGCGGGTGGATGAGCGCGCATGGATGAGCACGGCTGACTAGGCGCGGGCGACTGGGCGTGGGTGACGGAGCGCGGGTGGGTGAGCGCAGGTGGATGAGCGCGGGTGGCTGAGCACGGGTGACTGAGCGCGGGTGGATGAGCGCGGGTGGATGAGCGCGTGTGGATGAGCGCGAGTGGATGAGCGCGGGAGTCAGAGGCGAAATTATTAATATCACTTCATGATATGAACATATATGGGAAAATGTTCAGCCATGGCTCTGCCAAGAATGGCCAGCAACGTCTCCTCCAAGGGGGTAAGGTGAAGCTAGGAATGCGAGATGTGCTTCGTGCTTGTTAGAGGTTGCTGTTGGTGAATGCTGTGGGGTGGTGGGCAAAGTCGTGCATTGAGCAATGTGTGAGGCTAGTGGTGCAGTTGGCAGGAGATGGCTTTTGAAGATGCAGTCACTGACCTTGACCACTGGTCTAGGGTCATGAAAAGTCTTTGGGCACTGCAGCCAGGTCCTGGGGGCGACACTGCTGGCCGTGACGGCCTCAGCGATCTGGTCCCACATCCTTCTTTCTGGGGTGCCTCCTGGCACTCTGTGGGTAGAGGACCTGTCTTCCACTTTTGATCCCCCTGCACAAAGCTGGAGTGCTGCGTGTGGGACCCTGGTTGCCCTTTTCCTGGCCTGTTGAGCCATGTGTGTTAGTGCTGAAGCACTTTTACCGTTTTGTACATGCAGAAGGCAGTTCAGCTTTAAGAGCTGGAGACTGCCTAGTAAGGGATGACTCTTAATGGTATTTTTCAGAAGGCAGTTGAGCTCTAAGGGCTAGAGAATGCCTCTTTTTAAATGATTACATTTATTTTTCAGAAGGCAGTTCCCCTTTAAGGGCTCGAGACTGCTTTCTAAAATGACAGCCTTGCTTTAAGAAAAGGCAGCCTCGCTCCAGGAACACTATGGCCATGCTGCATTGGACCTCCTGCTGAGCGCACAGCCTGAAGCAGCAGCAGTCATTCAAATCAGCAAACAGCACCAAAATAACGGCGCTGCCTGCGATCCTTTTACGGACACGAGCAAATCTCGCCCCACGGTAGCACGCCTGTTTTCGGGCTTTATCAAATGTCTAGGCCATGGTTATGTAACTGAAAACACTGAGTATCAGGGGGAGAACAAAAACTACATTTCAGTGCTCAAGTCTTACAAATGGTAATAAATTGACAACATAAGACACCCACTGAATAATAAGGTACTGACTTAAAAAAATTAGCTTTGAATTATGAATACGATTGTTTTCAATTATTGCTTTAAATCCCCCAAACTGTGGCAGCAAATGTTGCTGCCTGTCAGGTTCCAGCTGCTGAGTCAGCAGTGTGTTTCACCGCGGTAAATAAAGCATCACACAGTTGGGTCTACCAACATTTTACAATAAACAATAATTTGAATAGGACTTGACAGCAAGAACTTTAAGCTCATTCCACATAAGATACTGACTGTAAAATTACAGAATACCCAATGTATGTCAGTGCCTTTACTGTAACTAAACATGTTTCTACAGCAGCAGCCAAGACTTGATACATGAGAATGTCTACCAAATGAGACATGGGGGGAAAAGTGGATACAGGGACAATCTTTTAATGTACAGACATCAATTATTTTTGGCCTGTCTTCTCTCTAAATTGCATTAACACAGTGCGGTTGTCTGTGGTATTTTCATCAGTTTCTCTTCATCCAAAGGTATAGTGCTGATCATGTAGGATAAATACATTCCCCAAACCAAAACCAACAGGCTCAGACTGTAACCGTGACTCTAAATAGATTATAAAATAAGTTAAAAGTGAGATAAAGAGGAAAAAAATGGCCTAGACAGGGAAAAAGGGGAAGGGGCTCACTAGAACACATACAAGAAATTGTAAAAATTACTTCAAAAATGGTGATCTGACAGGCTGAGGGAGACCTGTAAAAGTGCACAGCAGCTGAGGTCATGAACAACAGTTAAAAATTCTTTCAATACCAAAACAGCAAGAGGGCAGTCACAGTGGAAGGGAAAACCAGAAAAGATGCAAATGGGCTGGAAAATGAGGATGAGATAGTAATTATTTTAAATGACTATTTCCTCCACGTATTCGCAGGGAAGGCATGAGCAGCATGCTCTCTCGGAACAGATATCCCAAGTAAAATTAATGGCAGATAGAAGTCCTAGAGAGGCGAATCGGTCTCGAATCAAATAAATCCCCAGGGATAGATAGTATTTATCCCAGAGTTCTGAAAGAGACTAGGAAAGAGATTTGTAAAATGCTGACAATCATGAGGGAGCATTGGACACTGAGGAGATACCAGGAGATTGGAAGCATTCTAATGTGGTGCTCACATTCAAAACAGGTGACAACACAGACCCAAATAACTACAGACACATTAATCTTACTTCCAGTCCATTATCGGGAGTATGATCTGTACAATAATCTAGTGACCAGCAGTCAACCTGGATTCAGAGGGAGCAGGTCCTGCCTGACCAACCTCCTCGCCTTCTTTGAAGAAGTGAAAGCCCCAGTGGACTGTGGTAGGCTCGATGATGTGGAAGGCCATTCAGCCCATCTTAATTCATCCATCCAGAGAGATCCTGATGACCCCCCTGGATAATTTAAGAAACAATTAGATGCAACAATGGAGATACAGTAGCGTCTCTCTGGGTGGATGAATTGAGGTGTGCTGAATGGACCTCCTCATCTGACATTATCTTGTGAACAGCTGTTAGTTGTTTTCATGAAACCATAGATCAAATGAAGTAGTTTGGTTGGGCAGGATGCTGGTGTACTAATGTGCTGCACCTTGGAGTAGCAAAATATAATTTCTGCCCAATTTCTTGCACAGTTAGTTTGTAATCGTAGCTGGTCAGCTGAGGAAGTGGCAAGGTAGAGGTGAAGCTCATCCCTAGAGGAACAAAGAGCAAGTCAGCTCATACTTCATTCATACACTTCCTACCCTAGGTTGTACTAATTGGTCAAGCACAAATGTAGAGAGTTTCAAAGTGAGTGATGTACATGAGTTCAGTCCCAGCTCTACTCCAATCCTGACTGTAATTATATAGGGCCTTGGTGAGACCACACCTGGTGTACTGTGAACAGTCTTGATCTCCTTACCTTAGGAAGGATATACTTGCCTTAGAGGGAGTGCAACAAAAGTTCACTAGACTTATTTCTGGGATGGGGGATTGCTCTATGAAATTGAGGAAACTAGGCCTATATTCCCTAAAGTTTAGAAGAATGAGAGGTGATCTCAAGGAAACATATAAAATTCTTACAGGGCTTGACAGGGTAGATGATGGGAGGATGTTTCCCCTGGCTGGGGAGTCTCGAACTAGGGGGCACAGTCTCAGAATAAGGGGTAGGCCATTTAGGACTGAGATGAAGAGAAATTTCTTCACTCAAAGAGTTGTGAATCTTTGGAATTCACTACCCCAGAGGGCTGTGGATGCTCAGTGGTTGAGTATATTCAAGACAGAGATCGATAGATTTTTGGGTATTAAGAGAATCAAGGGATATTGGGATAATGTAGGAAAGTGGGGTTGAGGTAGGAGATCAGCCATGATCTTACTGAATGGCAGAGCAGGCTCAAAGGGTTGAATGGCCTACTCCTGCTCCTATTTCTGATGCTCTTGTATTCTGAACTGAGCAGTGCTAAGTGGGAAGATGCCAAGTGAACGTTGTGGTGTTTCCTTGCCATGCCTAAGACAGGCTATCCAACCTGCAGCCCTAGAACACAATGCGCGTGAAATTCGGTAGTGCCCCGTTTTGGGGCAGTAATGCTGGCGAGGTAGGACATCCTGCGCCCGGCGAGGAAGTCCCGCCCTGGCTGCGAAATTCACCATACCACCCCGCCCAGGAGGTGGAGCGCAATATCGGGCGCTCCACTTCCTGGTGAGGCGGTAACCGAGGCGATGTCGGGGCGTGAGCGGCAGCGCTTCGCGGAGGGCTGCCGCATTTCAACGCCCCTTCCCTTCTGCAGGGCCTCCGATGGCCCCAACAAAGCCACTAGGGTGACGTGGTGCAATGGCAGCAGCCCAGTGCCGAGACGCGGTGCCGGGCTGCGCGATGGTGGCCAGGACCATGCCACGGCACACCACGGAGGGCCGGCCTGGAGGTCGGCCCAAAAAAATTAAATGTCGGCGCAGGCGCACCTCCCCTTTAACTACCGCCCCGCGAGTGGAGGTCAGTCTGGCTCGCGACCCGCGAGGCTGACGCTGACACCGCCCGCAGCAGCCTTGCGGGGCACAGCCGAATTTCTGCCATGGGGCGGTAAGGGAACGTGGCGGGGTGCTAAGGGGTCGTCGCACACAGCGATGACGTCATTGGCGGAGGCGCGGCGCTTGCGGGTAGCACCTCAACAACACCCCGCTGAATTTTGCGGGAGGTGTTTTTCTCGCCTCCCCACCTGGCGATAACCTCTTTGCACCCCATTAACGCCCCCCGGAGGCATTAACAGCAGGCACAAAGGAGCCAAATTTCGTCCTCAATGTGACTCCTGGCAATCAGACCCTTGAAACCCAGGCAACTCAGTCCTATCTATGCTTATATTTCTTATATGAAAAATATAAGGACTATCACCTCAGGAGTTCCCCAGGAAATCAACTTTGGCCCCCTCATCTTCCTCATCTACATGCTGTCCCTTGGCAACGTCACCCGCAGACATACGGTCAGCTTCCACATGCATGTCAATGATACCAACCTCTAGCTCTGCACTACTTCTCTTGATCCCTTCGCTGTGTCAGTGTTGTCAGACTCGTCTGACATCCAGTCTTAGATGATCTTCCAGCTAAACATTGGGAAGACCTAAGTCACTGTTGTCAGCCCCCACCACAAGCTCCACCCCCTCACCACCTGTTTCTGGCCATTCTGTCCAGACTGTTTACAACTTCAGCATCCTGCTCAACCCTGAGTTCAACTACTGACCCTATATTTTCTCCATCGCCTACTTCCACCTCTGACCCAGGAGGCGGGTTGGCCATTTGAATATTTTAGTGAGGCTGGCAGCCTCTGATTTAATCTGCTTTGTAGGTTTAACATCGGCTGACAGGACCTCGAGAAACTCGACAACTGAAGGGAGGCGAGGAGAAGGTCCATGCTCCCAGTAGCAGCTGTAGACTCCCTACCTGGGGCTGTGGCCTGCTCTGGATTGCTCCCCACCAGACTGGAAGCCAAGCCTGTCAATCAGACTGACTTCCGGACAGGGAACCTGGTGAAAAAAAACTACGCCGCTGTGGAGTCAAAACTCCATAGCATGCAGGGCCGAAACTCCGCCCGCCTCCCCCCACCAGCACCACCCCTCCCCCCGCTCGCCTACGCAACCCACCCCTGTCAAGATCGGGGCCATTATGATCACCTCTATAAGGTAAATAATTTGAAATGTTTGACAAAGTAGAGCAAAGTAGGAGCAAATCTAGATACAGTACTAGATGTAAATCATTTGCTCTAGAAACTAAAGTCGGTAATTGGAGAATATTACGATTATGTATCACTGCACAAAACATAAACTTCAACAAAACCCATTCTATATCAAAATATATGTCTAAAAGGACAGTACTTACCCAAACTTAAATAATAAAAAGGAAGAGCAGCTAAATTTGTAGAATACTGTGGTAATATATACAGTCCGCCTGGCGGTTTATTCCATATGAACATATTTCTTGCTATATGTGAATACATCCTATCGTGTATGATCTGTGGAAGAAAATAATGTCAAATATCATTCAGTTTGATTTTTATAATACAGAAAGAAAGACTTCCATTTATATAGCGTCTTTCAGGACCACCAGACATCCCAAAGCAATTTACAGCCAATGAAATACTTTTGAAGTGTAGTCACTGTTGTAATGTAGGAAATGTGGCAGCCAATTTGCACACAGCAAGGCCCCACAAACAGTAATGTGATAATGACCAGATAACCTGTTTTAGTGATGTTGATTGAGGGATAAATATTGGCCAAGACACCGGGGATAACTCCCCTGCTCTTCTTCGAAATAGTGCCATGGGGTCTTTTACGTCCACCTGAGATAGCAGACGGGGCCTCCGTTTAATGTCTCATCCGAAAGATGGCACCTCCGATGTACTGAACTGTGCTCAAGTCTCTGGAGTGGGACATTAACCCACAACTTTCTGACTCAGAGTTTGACATAAATCTTGCACAAATTTCTAACTTTGTACTTTCCAAAGACAGCACTGCCCATTCCTCTTCTGCACTTCAGCGCATATAAGCTATTGATAGAAGAGAATGGAGGCTAGGGGGGTGCCCTGGACTCTCAAATGTGCTCTGGAACACGTGTAAGCTGCCCTATATTTTATGTCACTGAAGCAGCTCAGGATGGGAACTGAGATCCATATTGGCAGGTCTTCATAGCAGTTAAATTCTGCTATTAAAGTTAAGATATCTTCTATCGGGTAGCTTGTTTCTTTCAAATATAAATAGGGGTGTACTTTCTGCAGGAACTATTCTCCATAGCCATCTTGACTTGTTTAAAAAGCATTTAAAAACATATAGCATCTTCCGAGACGTACAATCAACTGCAATTAAATATTGCAATGTTTACTATTAATAAAGTGCAGTTACCAAAAACTCAAATATGTACCAGTAGCTGTGTTTTTAACTCTGTACAAAGTGCTGGGAGGTTAAAATAGTTGGGTTAATAGTATTAAATAGTAGATAAAGAAATTTCATATGAATGCATTAACACATTTGTTACTACAGGTAGACTATCCTTTATCCGAAAACCTTGGGACCAGCTGTGTTTCGGTTTTCAGAATTTTTCGGATTTCAGAAGGTTTTCATCTCCGTATCTGACAACAAACACTGTTGCTTAGCAACAGCTTGTAAACACTCGGGCCCTGCCATGGAAGCGTCTCTGAAGCTGTTGCTAAGCTACAGAGACTCTTTCCACAGCTTGACTGTTAAAAAAAATGCTAGGGGAAGAAAAAAAACCTAACAAAACGGCTGCTGATTTCTGCAGTTAGATCAAGGTTTCCGGCTCCCCCTGCTCCGTATCTGAATTCCTTGACTTAGCGGGGGTCTGGGGCTCGACTGCCGCCGCCAGTTGTGGGAAAGCCAGATATCGGCTGACTCCTACACTAAGCTGGCCCGCAAATCAGGTCGGGGGGGGAGGAAGAAAAGACTATCGGACAGGCCGCTGCAGCTATCGGACGGCTCGCTGTATTGTTGGGTTCACTCTCCCGGTACCTCCTTCACACTGCCCGGCTCGGCCTGCAATCTCCTACCCAGGAGGGAACTCTGTGACCCTCTGCCCTGCTCACAGGGAAAGGCAGAGCTCCCGGACCACTCCTGTCATGTTTGGCGCCACTTGGGTCATGTCGTGCGCACGACTTACGCTCCACGAAAAAACTTTCGGTTTTTAGAGGTTTTTGGTTTTCGGAAGTGCGGATAAAGGATAGTCTACCTGTAATATCATGGAGCACAATTTCAACACTAAAGAGAGGCTGAAAATTCCATTGAGAGTATATCTACATTTGCATAATTTGCTGATTAATTGTGAAATGCCCTCCACAAAGACTATCATATGAGGATAAATTCACTGATTCTGCACTCCTAGCAAGAAACTACACTTGAATGGAGTATAGGTCAGAGGTGGGACAACCACACTGTGGTGTTGATTCTACAGTCTGCACTCCCTTTGAGCGCAAGATTGGTGAATTTACTGCTATAATGTCCTCAGGACAGCACCAATTACATTGAAACAAAAGTACCATTCGCACTGGGTCCTCTCCATGTGTATCTTTCCCATATTCTGTCCTGACAGAAATGCTTTTCCCAGGAACTAAAAATCATCCCACTTACAGTGGTTTGCTTACTGAATTTCATGTCGTCTCACACCACACTATAGTACTTGTTACAAGTGGTAGAATACAAAATATAAGGTAGTAATAGATGGTGCAAGGCACTGAAACTTTAAATTCCTGTGTTTCAGAATGTTAGGACACAGGCTCACAATTGTGATGTCTTGCACTAAGAGTTTGCAATCTCAGCCATATCTGCAAACAATGGCACTAAGTGATGGTCAGGGGTCTTGACATCAAGAAGGGTTTGGAAAGTCAGGAAGACAGTCAGCCTGGGCTACTTTTGTGCATCTCATGTTATGGTAGAGGATAAGGAACAGATAGCTTGCCACCTTCTGGGACAAGTTATAGTTCATTCTATGAGGAGACCAAGAAGAGAACTGGGGAGAAAATTAACAAATTGGAAGTATCTCAGTTCACTTTGAAAATTATCTGGGAGTGTTAAAAGAGTCAGTGGTCTATGTTTTCTTATATCAGAAAACAAAGTCCACCCCCAAAAATTTAGTAGCACTTTGAGATTATTTTGGCCCCCTTATAAAGGGGGCTGATTGGGGTACTGTTTGGCCTCGTCTGGGCTGTTGGTGCTGGTAGGCCAGTGGGTAGCTGGCCAGAGCCATATTTCCTGCCCCATCTTCTGGCGCTGCCTGAGATGCACCCGTAGTGGCATGGACCACCAGTAATAATAAACTGGGGACTCTCCTCTGATCCCATGTACTCTGGCAGGACCAGCAACAGAGGCTCCTGGCAGGCGTGTCCCAACATATATGCCAGGACTGCAGACCCATCGATGTTCGGCCCTACCAGGGCACGCGTTATCACAGTTTCCAGACAGCATTAGAGTGAAGAGTTGTTAGGAGCTAGGTTTAAAATTGCAAGTTATTTTTTCAGTGACCGATTGTAACTTTTAGGCCAATTTCATAAATTGAGAATCAGGCCAGCCTATTTTAGACATAACATTGCTACACATGTGCTCTGTCTCAATGCATGGTCAACAGAAAGATGATATCTGAAATATAATTTAAAAAGCTCTAGTCATAGGAACTAATATGCTAACTCATATGTTGAAAACACACTTTCATTTTATTATAAATTTAATTAGAAGGCTATTGAAGGCTCGCGATAAAAAATGATTATTAACTTATGTGACTTTAACTGGAGCTTGTGTGAGTCAATTATGTTATTCAGATAGTATTTGCCTGTGGAACATATGTTTCTTTTAAAATGGAGCACCTTTCCAACCCGTAAGAAGCAAGCTTGCTTTATTAAAATCTATATATTAATAATAAAAACTGTATGTCCCGTCATTCGAAAGTCTTGTGTCAACATTGACTATGAGTTTCTCAATATTAATTGTGTTCGCACTTGTTGATACCTGCCCTGTCACATTTTTAATAAGATTTTCCAATTAATATGATGCTTTGTGACCCGCCAGTTGTGAACTCTGGTCATTGGGTGACACTGTGGAGCAGTGTATTTCTCTCCTCTCAGCTCTGAATTGGTGCCATATTGAATGTTTGGTGTGCAAGGTAAGAAACCAGCACAGTTAGTTCATTTTAAGAATATTTTTACGAGTATATATATTTGGTAATTCTTTCTTTTCCTATATCTGGGTAAGAAGTTTAAAATACCTCTTTGGCCATTGCTTTTGCTAGGCCTCTGATGGTTTCTGTCCCCTGATGACAGAAGAAAGTTTCCGTGCATGGTACTGTAGATTGCTGCTTCTTTCATTATTCAACATTGCTCTGCCATGAACAGCAGCTGGCCCTGCTCTGCAGATGTTAAGTGGGACACAGACCTGATCACTCAGCACTCATTGTTCTGTATTCTCCCTCCCTGCAAGCTATGCATTAAATCTGGATCTTTTTTCGTACCCTGTCTGCCCACAATGAGCAAAATATCAGGTTCTGCATGGAGGAAGAGCACTGCCTCCATCATCTCACTGAGCAGAATACTGAATTCCAAAGGAAGAAAGCTAATAATCCTTTTCCACCAAGTTCAGTGAATCAGTTCCCTGTGAAGGTAACTCACATGCAATCCCCTTCTCCAACAGGGCAGAAAATTGGTCCATGGTGAGTGATACCCATTTCTTTCTGAGAAAGCTTGAATAGATCAGAGCCTTGAAGATGGGAACTACTCCTTTAGTCCAACCCCCCACTCACGGGGGGGGGGGTAATTTTAACTTGGGGGTCTGATCAGGGTTTCCTACGCTTTAAGTCCAGTCTCCACAGCGGCGTGTGATGTCACTGACAAGTTCCCACCTTAGGTCAGCCTGATTGACAGGCTTAGCTTTCAGTCGGGCGGAGATCGCTGGAGAAGAGGCCACAGGACCAGGTAGGTCCAGGCTCCGCCCCTGGGAACTGGGGTCCGATCCCTGACCCCTGTGGATGGGAGCCCAATCCCCGATGTGGGGTGGGGCGGGTGTGGTTCTGATGGTGGGGGAGCTTGGGGATCCACAAGGATTGTTCCCCGAGGCTGTCCTCACCTCGCTGCAGCTGCTGGGAATCCCGAGGCCCGGGATCCCAGCCGGCCGCAGTTAAACCTGCAAAGCAGGTTAAATCTGAGGCTTCTGCCAACCCGCCTCCTGGGAGCGTGTTGGCTGTCCACCCCTTGTCCTGCCTGAGTAAAAGCCGGAAGCCGGCAGGTTGGAGCCAGCTTCTCGACAAGCTTCAATTTCTTGGGGCATTTAACCCCCACCTGCACCCAACTCCATCTGCTCGCCCATGTTAACATTCCCCCACTGACTTGAAAATGAGGGCCTGGGGAAGGCAGGCTACCTCCTCAAATCCTCCCACACCCCCACCCACTAGAAAAGAATCTCTAGGCCTCGGATAGGAAAGGAGAGCTAACAGCAACCTGCCCCTTGTCCCAAAGGAGTTTGCTACAATCTGCCTAATCTCTGCCTATCCCGTTCCCCATTACCGTCTCTCCTCCATCTCCTTCTAATCCTCCTGACTCCCTCTTCCTCCACCCCTTTCTCCCTCTTACTTGCACGTCCTCTCCACATCCCCTGTCCATTGTCCTCATCCTCCTCCTCCTACCTGCCCCATCTCCCCTCCTCTTCTCTCCTCCTCCCCTGTCCAACTTCCCTTATCCTCTTTTTTCCCAGCCACCCTCCCCATCACAGTCTCCCTCTCCCTCTTCACCTCCTCTCCCCTCCCTCTTCTGCTCCCCATCTTCTTCCTCTCCAATCTGCCGCCTCCCCTCCCCTTATCTACCTCCTCCACTTACCCCCTATCCAATTATCCCTTTGGCCCCTTACCCTGACTGAGCTGAATACTGCAGTGGGTCTTGACTACCCATGTGCAACACAAAGGGGGATCACTAATACTAAATAATAATTTGTATATATAATGAAACATTTATTTTGAATGATTCCTAACCTCTAAATGTTGTGTAACTCAAATGCTTTTGTAAAGTATTCCTCCCTTAAGCCTAAACAGAACAAAATAATTCTGACAGAAGTCATATTGCATCTGTTCTTCACGAATAATTTGGCAAGGACATCAATTAATCTATCCAGAAATGGGTTGCAGCGAGCTTCTTCTCTAACCCCGTGACATTATGGGATTAGATAAACTTTTGACCTTGGATGTGATAGGTATTTCTTCTTGTCAGTCTATCACTCTCTAAACTCTATCACTGTAACTCAGCAAACAGCATCAAGGTTGTAGCGTACTACTATTTGGCAATTTCATCTAAAATTGGACAGGCTACTACATTCATTCTACTGTTTCTATACTTAACAAAATCAGTCAAGTACTTTCTGGAAAATCATATTGAATAGATAGATAAAGTGAAATGGAAAACGTATGCACCACTCACCATGCAGCCTAAAAAATATTCTTTCCTCAATTTATTCTTCATAATGCTCAAAATATTCAGGAAAATATTTTAGTATTACACGTGAAGATTTCTGTGAGGGAACCTACAACGTGAAGATTTCTGTGAGGGAACCTACAACGTGAAGATTTCTGTGAGGGAACCTACAATGTGCGTTAGGCTGTATTTAAGTACCTCCCAGCAATTGGCTCAACAGCAGTTTTGTCATGATATTTTAGGAATAGGTGATCTGTCCACCTCAAACAGGGATAAAATGGAGAGAAACATCCCAAGAAAAGGTATTTTGTTTCTAAATAGATCTGCTTAGAAAGGACGCTGTATACGTGTGCCAAAGTAGGATAAGTGTAAAAACATTATGTGGAAAACCATTTGAGCAAAATGCAATGAAAACATAGATAAGAAACTGAAGGAATACATTTTGTGACATTTGTGGCTGCATAGCAGAAAAACGTTAATTTTAATAGAGACTTTGTTCATCAGGATTTACTATATAACAGGAATTTCTTGATTGAATAACAGCAAACTGGAAGGCACAATTTGGACAGACATTTATTTAACATTTCCCAGCCGTGTAAAATACTAGAACTCATTAAAGACATCAATTATCCATGATATCTGAAACTAATATCTTGATATTACAAATTGTGAAATCTGTGTGAATTGATCTTAAATATACCAATAAGATTCTACTAAACCAGGTTAAAAAGATGGCTGTGTTTTCTTCCATTTAAAAACAGGTTCCAGTTGCCTTTGTTCTTGTGAATAGCTTAATTAAGCGTTAAATGTAAATATCAGGTCCTATGTTTTGAGGATTCTAATGGGCTGATCCCAGCCATTCAATTCAGAATCGTTACTGTTAAATGAATTTCAATAATTGGGTAATATCAGATTGTGATTATGTGATGAAACTTGCTAACTACTATGGTGAAAGTGACAAAGGACTGTCCTAAAGTTACTGCATTTTATTTTTGTTGTGTAACACCACCAAAATGCACCTGTTTGTCTTCTTCAAAGAAATTAGCAAATAAAAGCAGGGTTTATCAACTGATTATTTTGTCCTTACTGAGTTCTGATGGATAATCAGGAAAAAGAATTGGATAAATACTTGAAGGGGAAAATTTTGCAGAGCTCTGGGGAAAGAGCAGGGGAGTGGGACTGATTGAATAGCTCTTTCAAAGAGCCAGCACAGGCACAATGGGTCAAATGGCCTCCTTCTGTGCTGTATGAGTCTATGAAGAACAAGTTTGTCACTCTCATATTTCAACCGAAACTTCCCACCTGAGGGATAAAGAAAAGACAACATTCTATTACTGCAGAGCATGAAAAAGCTGGACAGTCCGAATTCACTCTACCCATTCTCCGCAATTAGCCCTTCGGTAAATTTGATAAATTTGTACTCCCAGTGCAGAGCTTTATCCGTTGGGAGCACACGTTGAAAACTTGGATGGAGAGGTCAGCAGGTTCTGCAGAATTTTCTGTCCATTAATATTAAAAAATACTTTTTTTTTGTTTTCTTTCTAAGGGCCTGCTTTAATTCCAAGAGACTATTCTAACTGCTGAAGAAGGGCTGGCGTGAGATGAGAAGAAATAATTCACTGCGTTTTATAACTGTACCTGATTTTGTAAATAAATCTGATCAGTTTTAGCCTGTTGAAAGTCTGGTCTGTGTGTAGTATTTTCCATCTATCTGAAGTAAGTGTGAGAGTATGATTAATCCAGCAACAGTCTGACCCTTGGGATAATTGTTAATCATTAGGTCCACACACTCTGCGTGGCAGAAAGTGTAAAGATACAGATTCCAGATAGTAGGGGTCATGGTCCACTTATGGAAGCTGCTGTCAGGGAGTGGGAAAATGGTGCAAAAGGAGCCAAAACTGCAAGATCTGATATTAATTAAAAGCACGTAAATTGAACCACTCACCTCTAAAGTAGTTAATACTATTTTTTCTGCGGAAGAAAAATAAGCATCCCAAAGGAACTGTGTTTGTTGCCTAAGTGCCAGTATCTTCTCATGGTGTACAGATCTAGTTATTGAAGGAATCTACAAAAAAAAAACAAAGACAGAGAACAAGAGAATTAAATGAACATCGAGAAGAGTAAATGCTAATCTGGATTGATAGGAATACCAGAAATTAGTGCTTTAGATGTAACATATATATGAAGGGGCCACTGGGATCATAGAAGTATTGTATTATCTGGTTGTCCTTAGCTTCTGACAGCTGGCGTAATGGTTTGCTTTTCTTCCAAAAATTAAAAAGGTGCACCTTTTTACTCATCTCCTTTTACTTACTCTTGCTTAATGAACCCACTCCTCAAACCTCTCTTTCTTTCTCACATGCTTTTGTTGTCTTTCTCTATTCTATCAGTCTCTCAACTATTCCCATGAACTTACCTTTCTATTCATCCTAAGTGACATCTTACACACTCCTATCTGCCTTTTTAAATGTGTTGAAATCAAGATTCATTGCACTGTCTCTTCACACTAGATCACAATATACTTACAGATGAAGAAGGCAATTCAGCCCCACTTAATTCATCCATCCAGAACAAACTACACTCCCCTCACTGTTGCACCTAGTTGTTTCTTAAATGATTCCTGGGTTTTCGCCTCCAGCATTCTGCCAACAAGTTCATTCCAAGTATTGATCATTGTCTGTGTGAAAAAGGACCTCCTGATATCAGTTCCAATGTTACCTTTTATTGGTTTGAACCTATGTGCCCTTGTCCTTCTCCCACAAAAAATTAAAGCAATATTCCAAATTCGCCTTTTCCATACCATTTACTATCTTATATAGCACAACTGATTTAGTCATTCATCATGGCTGGATCACAGCAAGCACTAACGGGCTCTGTTCTCCTCTGCCAAAACTGCTCACTACTCCAGGCTCATCCCGGAATGCGAATATAACCAATGGCTTCTTTTCTCCACTACCAACCATCTCCTTAAACCCCCCTCCCCTGCCCTATCCATCCTCACCTCCAACAACAAATGCGAGGGGCTCATAGACTTCTTTGTCATTAAATTTGTGATCATCTATTCAGCTGCCTCTGCTGCATCCCTCACTTCCCCTTGCCCACCAAGCCAAGCTTCCCCCAAGGTTCCCTTCTGCCCTAGCTATGAACCCAAATTTTTCTCTAGTTTCTCTCCTTTCTCCCCTCATGCCATCTCCAAGCTCATCCAGTTCATAAAACCCACCGCCTGCTCACTCGACCCTATTCCTAGTAAACTGATAACCACCCAATTTCCCTTCCTGGCCCCCATGCTAGCTGATACTGATATTGTTATTTTCAGGTACTGTCCACCTCCCTTTCAAATCTGTCGCCATCAACCCCTCCTCAACAAACCCAACCCTCTGCCCTTGCAAACTACCACCCCAGCTCCAAACTCCCTTTCCTCTCTAAAGTCCTTGAACATGTTGTCGCCTCACTGAAACAGCCGTCTGTGACTGTTACCATGGTGCATTATTCCTCCTCATCCTTCTCAACCTATCTGCAGCCTTTGACACAGATGACTACGCCATAACCTCCATTGCCTCTCCTCCGTTGTCCAGCCGAGTGGGACTGCCCTCGCCTGGTTCTACTCTTACCTATCCTTAGCAATAGCTTCTCTTGCCATCACCGTACCGTTAACTCTGGAGCCACCCAAGGATTTATCCTTGGACCCCTCCTACATCTCATCTACTTGCTGCCAGTCAGCAACATCTAACACTGCCCGGTAGGCACATCATTCAGTTTTACATAAGCAGTCAGCATTTCTGACCCAGAGTCCATTTTTCCACATTTTCAGCCAGAAACCTGTGGGGATTCAAATTTCCTGGAATTAAAATGCCTTGAGTCACGGTGGCTTAGTGCTGTGCATGTATTATGACCTAATATGGTTCCTGTACTTAAAAAACGAGTTTGCTGGTGTAATCACTGACGACCTCTGAGAAAGTACTGGAATCGTTATTATAAATTCTGTCACATCGTTCAGGCTAACCTTGCAACCTGAAAGCTGATATTTTGCTCTGATCAACCCAGTTATTCTGCTCCATTCCAAATCCTGTTTATTCAGGTACAGGCACACCCAATTTTCCGTAACAACCTTTAAAAACACACAGGCGTTGGGAGTATTTAAGTTCAGTAAGGCTCCTTTCGTTAGTTCAGCAGTTTCCTATTTGACAAGAAAACCAAACTATCCACAATTAGTCTTCAGCGGCAGTTTTAAAAATAAATAATGTGATGCTCTTTCTTGTCTACTTTCCACCTCACTCACGTACAAGTGTTGTAAAATAGGATATTGCTCTGCATGAACAGCTGTGGCTCAGTTGGTAGCACCCTCGCCTCTGAGTCAGAAGGTTGTGGGTCCAAGTCCCACGCCAGAGGCTTGAGCACAAAAATCTAGGCTGACACTCCAGTGCAGTGCTGAGGGAGTGCTGCACTGTCGGATAAGACGTTAAACCAAGGCCCCATCTGCCCCCTCAGGTGGACGTAAAAGATCTCATAGCACTATTTCAAAGAAGAGCAGGGGGGTTATCCCCGGTGTCCTGACCAATATTTATCCCTTAATCAACATCACTAAAAAAACAGATTATCTAGTTATTATGACATTGCTGTTTATGGGAGCTTGCTGTGCGCAAATTGGTTGCCGCATTTCCTACATTAGTACAACAGTGGCTACACTTCAAAAAGTACTTCTGGCTGTAAAGCACTTTGGGACGTCCGGTGGTCGTGAAAGGCACTATAAATGCAGGTCTTCCTTTTTTTTCAAAATATTGCAGATGTTGGAAATCTGAAACAGAAACAGGAAACGCTGGAGATACTCAGCATGTCAAGCAGCATCTGTCAAGAAAATATGAGATAGTTGATGTTTCAGGTATAAACCTTTCCTCAGAAATGTAATTACAGATGAACAGCATTTAAGGAAAAGAACAAGGGAAAGGGGGAAAGGGAAAAACAAACACACACACACAGGAAATGACATAGAACGACCCTAGGGTTTATTTCTAGAGGGATAGAATTGAAAAGTAGGGAAGTTATGCTAAACCTGTATCGAACCTTGGTTAGACCACAGTTCTGGTCGCCATATTATAAAAAGGATATAAGGGCACTGGAAAGGGTGCAGAGAAGATTTACAAGGATGATACCAGAAATGCGAGGGTATACATATCAGGAAAGGATGAACAGGTTGTGTCTCTTTTCTCTCACTCTGTCTCACTCTGTCAACAACACTCAATTTCTCAGCAGTAATATGGGCAGGAGACAGAGGCATAATGAGAGAAATGAAAGAAATAAAAGGCATGCATAACACACTAAACGTGTGAGAAGAGTTAACGAGGGATGGGTCAGTAGAATGGGAACATGAGAAACTGACAAAATGGAGCCTGTCCTGACCCCCCACCCGAGCACTTTACAAGTCATTCTATGGCCCTGAAATTGCGGTCGGCGGCGTAGCTAAGGAGTATGCCGCCGACCTCTGAACAAAATCCGCACTTACCTGGTATGAGGCCCCCTTCGAAAACTTGCGTTGTTTTGCTGTGGAGTTGTGCGCAGCGTAGTGGCCCACAGATCCCAGGGGCACACTGTGTGTGTAAGCATACCTGGGATCCTGTGGGGCGGTGCGCCAATCAGGAAACAGAAATCTCCTATGCCCATTCATTTGGGTCAACTTCCAATATTTAGGCTATGCAAGGAAAAAATTAATCTCTAAATGGCAACACGCACTTAGAGCTTTGGAACTCATTGCTCCGTTTAAGCAATGTTGCGTTTAGCTGTGAACTTATTACAGACATGATTTTTAATGCACAAAAAATGAAAGTGCCCTAAATCCCTAAAACATTCCAAATATATCAAGTTCATTAACCTGAAGATTTATGAGAACCTGTCTTTAAAACAGTGCAATTAGCACTTGCTGTTCCCAGAAGGACAGTTGTTTATATTTAATCTTACTTTATCTTAACTATGGTATACAAATGTAAGAAGTCACATAACACCAGGTTATAGTCCAACAGTTTTATTTGAAATCACAAGCTTTCGGAGTGCTGCTCCTTCGTCAGGTGAAGTGGAGAGATGCATAAAGACACAGCTTATATAGTCAGAGAATAATGCCAGATGATTACAGGTAATCTTTCTAACTGCCATTTATCACACCTCGGCAGAGAGATAATCACAGCAATCAAAGGTGTGACTGGTGTCCAAACAGGTTAGTCAGGAAAACATTAAATCAAAGAACAATGAGAACAGGAAGCTTGAGAAACTCGGCATCACCACCAGCAGCAACCAAGGTACCACGGTTGAAACCACAGGGAAGTCCATCGTCAACTTGTCCGACCATACCCTTCAACCAGACAAAATTGAAGTTCGCAGCCGAGGGCTCAATTTCTGCCCCACCACCAAAATGGACCCCATCGGTCTCGCGGCAGACACAGAGGAATTCATCAGAAGAATGAGGCTCCGGGAATTCTTCCACAAATCCCAAGATGTCAGCAGCGAACCCAATGAGACAACCAATGATCCGGAACAGCAGACAGAGGGATCCGCAGTGCAGCAACCGAAGAAGAAAGAGTCAAATTGGACCCCTCCGGAGGGTCGCTGCCCTAAGCTTGACATGTATGCTCAAGCTGTCAGGAGATGCATCAACGCCACATTCATCAGCCGCACTCACAAGACAGTCCAGAATGTCACCCGAGCACAACGCAACGCCATCCACGCTCTCAAGACCAACCGCAACATCATCATCAAACCAGCAGTCAAAGGAGGAGCCATCGTCATACAGAACAGAACGGACTATTGCCAAGAAGCATACCGACAAATGGACAACCAGGAACACTACAGACAGGTACCCGCAGATCCGACCAAAGAACACACCCGCCAACTCAACAGACTGATCAAGACCTTCGATCCAGACCTTCAAAGCATCCTACGCGCTCTCACCCCACGTACTCCCCGCGTGGGAGACTTCTACTGCCTCCCAAAGATACACAAAGCCAACACGCCCGGACGTCCTATCGTATCAGGCAACGGAACCCTGTGTGAGAACCTCTCTAGATACGTCGAGGGCATCCTGAAACCCATCGTACAGGGAACCCCCAGCTTCTGTCGTGACACTACAGACTTCTTACAGAAACTCAGCACCCACAGACCAGTTGAACCAGGAACACTCCTCGCCACGATGGACGTCTTGGCACTCTACACCAGTATCCCCCACGATGACGGCATCGCTGCGACAGCCTCAGTACTCAACACCAACAGCCAATCTCCAGACGCCATCCTACAACTCATCCGCTTCATCCTTGACCACAATGTCTTCACCTTCGACAACCAGTTCTTTACCCAAACACACGGAACAGCCATGGGGACCAAATTCGCACCCCAATACGCCAACATCTTCATGCACAAGTTCGAGCAAGACTTCTTCACTGCACAGGACCTCCAACCAACGCTATACACCAGATACATCGACGACATTTTCTTCCTATGGACCCACGGCGAAGAATCACTGAAAAGACTACACGATAACATCAACAAGTTCCATCCCAGCATCAAACTCACCATGGACTACTCCTCAGAAGCGGTTTCATTCTTGGACACACGAATCTCCATCAAAGACGGACACCTCAGCACTTCACTCTACCGCAAGCCCACGGACAACCTCAGGATGCTCCACTTCTCCAGCTTCCACCCTAACCACGTTAAAGAAGCCATCCCCTATGGACAAGCCCTGCGAATACACAGGATCTGCTCAGACGAGGAGGAACGCGATGGACACCTACAGACGCTGAAAGACACCCTCGTAAGAACGGGATATGACGCTCGACTTGTCGATCGACAGTTCCGACGGGCCACAGCAAAAAATCGCATAGACCTCCTCAGAAGACAAACACGGGACACAACCAACAGAGTACCCTTCGTCGTCCAGTACTTTCCCGGAGCGGAGAAACTATGCCATGTTCTTCGCAGCCTTCAACATGTCATCGATGACGACGAACACCTCGCTAAGGCCATCCCCACGCTTCCACTACTCGCTTTCAAACAGCCGCCTAACCTCAAACAGAGCATCATTCGCAGCAAATTACCCAGCTTTCAGGAGAACAGCGACCATGACACCACACAACCCTGCCACGGCAACCTCTGCAAGACATGCCAGATCATCAACACAGATACCATCATCACACATGAGGACACCACCCACAAGGTACATGGTACATACTCATGTGACTCGGCCAACGTTGTCTACCTCATACGTTGCAGGAAAGGATGCCCCGGAGCATGGTACATCGGCGAGACCATGCAGACACTGCGACAACGGATGAACGGACACCGCGTAACAATCGCCAGGCAGGAGTGTTCCCTCCCAGTCGGGGAACACTTCAGCAGTCAAGGACATTCAGCCTCCGATCTTCGGGTAAGCATTCTCCAAGGCGGCCTTCGAGACACACAACGCAAAATCGTAGAGCAGAAACTGATAGCCAAGTTCCGCACTCATGAGGACGGCCTCAACCGGGATCTTGGGTTCATGTCACATTACATGTAACCCCACCTGACGTAGGGTCATCAAGACTCGAGTCGTCGTTGGCTTGTTCTCTCTACACAGATGCGGCCGGACCTGCTGTGATTTCCAGCAAAAAAAATGTCTTTTTGTCTGTTTTTTGTTTTTCATACAGACCCCAGCATCTGCAACATTTGACCCCTTGTGACCCCACCTCATTGTTCTTTGATGTAATGTTTTCCTGACTAACCTGTTTGGACACCATTCACAGCTTTGATTGCTGTGATTATCTCTCTGCCGAGGTGTGATAAATGGCAGTTAGAAAGATTACCTGTAATCATCTGGCATTATTCTCTGACTATATAAGCTGTGTCTTTATGCATCTCTCCACTTCACCTGACGAAGGAGCAGTGCTCCGAAAGCTTGTGATTTCAAATAAAACTGTTGGACTATAACCTGGTGTTGTGTGACTTCTTACATTTGTCCACCCCAGTCCAACACCGGCATCTCCACACCATGGTATACAAAGGAACATGGTTTTCAATAGTAATTCAGAGGACTCGAAAGATACAGAAACCGAAAAAGCCATCCTCTGTATACAGTTAGGTTGATCACCTGTACTGTGTATCAATAGTCTGTTCCGTATACTCCACTACGAAGTGTCTCTTGCTTACTCGAAACATGTTGTTGTGAACCAGAGGAGGAAGGAGGGTGACTGCTAACAAACAGAGGCTATTCTCTGCATCCCTTAGTTAAAACAGCGCCATGGTACCTTAGGAGTAGGTTGTCAGTTTGCTTTCAAAGCCATGGATGAAGAAAGCTATGGGGAGGTGGAGAGAAAGGAGTCTTGCCTTTAAATTCAGATATGCAAAGATGATGATCCTGTACCTTTGCCAGTGTTGTGACAATTTGGGAGGCATGTGTATTGTATTTTTATATGAATGTAGATATTCAGGTTTAATGTTAGAGTTAGGAAGGAAATTGCCTATCCTTATTAAACGTCAAAATTGAGACTGTAGTCTATCTATCTCCAAATTTCAGGGAGATTTGTAGATTTGACTTGTAGGCTGCAGAAACTAGGTTCTAGGTGCAAATCAAATTATTGGTTCCTTGAAGGACAATCAAACATCAGCATAGTTTGATGGCAGGTGTCATACGATGTGAATGCATTACATCTTAAATAGCTGCGCCATCAACGGAGCTTTGTTCTAAGTGGAGACAGGTATCAAAACAAACAGGCCATTGGGTGACTAGGAAACTACTGTTTGCATCTTATCTGCTTAAATGTTAGAAATGGTTAATATCTCAATTGCCTGAACATGGAGCAGAAATAATTTGATCATCAAATGAGTCGGCTTTAACATCAACAGGAAGGCAAACATATAACTGAAGATCTGTTCTGTGGTCCCCAGTTCCCTTCCTCGACCATGAGAGGAGCTATCAGATGCTCTCTGTGAGGGTGAACTCCCATGTAACAAGAGGCAGTTGAAAGCTAATGAAATTAACTACAAAGAGTCTGGACTGTCTCTGATCTTGTTTTGAAAGAATTTATCTTTTGTGTAAGTCAAGTGTACTACTAGTTTATTTCTGTGTCATTCTGCTTCTGTGTAATTACCTATTGGTTTTAGCATGAACATAATGGTCAGTGTGGTATTTACCAGCTTTTTGGAGAACTTAATGACCATCCCACATAGTTTCCACTGTAATATTTGCAGCCAGATTGTATACTTACATTAGAAATTATTAAGACATATGTACATAAAGAGCAATTGTTCGTATGCTGCGTTTATCAAAGAGAGATAGTTAATCAGCACGATTTTTTATAAGTTATCTATTTGTGAAGCTAAGGGTTAATAAAGACAATTGAATCATTTAAATTAAAACAGCTGTAACGATTAACTTTAAGTTCATATGTCCAATTCGATCACCATAGCAACAGAAACAATAAAAAGTCGGCTGCGATGAACAAGCTGTACACTGAACTGAATGGCATAAAAATGGTCATTGTGAGAAAATGCCCAGTTTCTAGACCTGTACAGTAAATCTGACCTTCATGGCCCTGTACTGTTCTTTTTTCATGACCTACATTGGACAAGGGTCTGCGTCATTGTTTCCTCTGGAATCAAACAATCTCAGCTTACCCGCAGCACTACTCTTGTTTCTCATAAATAGTGTATGAAAAATATAATTAAAAAGTCTTGTAAATCATGTCAGCAGCAGTCATTTTCATCTTACATCTATCAGACTGACAGAGTTGAATACAATTAAGATGGAATCCTTTTAGCTGATTTGAGCAGCACAACTTCAAATCCACCAAACATTTTAAAGATTTAAACAGTGAATTTTGTTTTATTTATTGAATTCTAAGAATGAATGAATGACTGCAACATTTAATTGTAGCATTTGGTTGCCGTGTTCACATTAGTTTTTTTCATCATTCTTTTGGATGTGGTTGTCGCTGGCAAGGCCGGCATTTAGTGCCCATCCCTAGTTGCCCTTGAGAAGGAGGTGGGGGCTTTCTTCTTGAACCGCTGCAGTCCATGTGATGACAGTGCTCCCTCAATGCTGTCAGGTAGGGAGTTCCAGGATTTTGAATCAGCAACAATGAAGGAACGGAGATAGATATTCAAGTCAGGATAGTATGTGACTTGGAGGGGAATTTGGAGGTGATGTGTTCCCATGCATCTGCTCCCTTTGGTCCTTCTAGGTGGTAGAGGTGGCAGGTTTGGGAGGTGCTGCCGAATAAGCCTTGGTGACTCGTTGCAGTGCATCCTGTTGATACTGTAAACACTGCAGTCATGGTAGGCCAGTGGTGGAGAGAGCGGATGTTTAAGCTAATGGATGGGATGTCTATCAAGCGGACTGCTTTGTCCTGGATGGTGTCAAGGTTCTCGAGTGTTGTTACTGCTACACCCTTTCAGGCAAGTGGGGAGTATTCCATTACATTCCTGACTTGTGCTTTGTAGATGGTGTAGAGGCTTTGGGAGTCAGGAGGTATGCCACTCACCACAGAATACCAAGCCTCTGATTTGCTCTAGTAATCACAGCATTTATGTGGATGGTCCAGCTGAGTTTCTGGTCAATGGTGATCCCCGCAGGGTGTGGATGATGGGGGATTTGGCAATGGTAATGCCATTGAATACCAAGGGTTTAGGCTCTCTCTTGATAGAGATGGTCATTGCCTGGTACTTATGCAGTGCGAATGTTAGTTGCCACTTATCAGCCCAAGCCTGGGTGTTGTCCAGGTCTTGCTGCATGCGGGCATGGGCTGCTTTACTATCTGAGGAGTTGCGAATGGAACTGAACACTGTGCAGTCATCAGCGAACATCCCCATTTTTGACCTTGTGATGGAGGGAAGGTCATTGAGGAAGCAGTTGAAGATGGTTGGGCCTAGGACACTGCCTTGAGGAACTCCTGCAGTGATGTCCTAGGGCTGAATGTGAAGGTGAAACACATTTATCTTGAGCAAGATTTTACTTTTCAGATATCCCAATAAGAATCCACTAAACCATGCTGTTATTTAGCTTGCTTCTGTTTAAAGAAAACTGTCTTATTTAGTTTAGATCTAAATAGAACTTTCGTCTTTCATCAAAACAAAACTTTGCCTGCAGACCTTTTCTTTGGGCCCATTCAATACTTGTAGATAGCTTTTTAAAAAACTAACCATTAGAGTAATGAGCTGAAACTGCCTGTTTCTGTCAGCCTCTGCACTCTACCAGAACCAGTAATAAGGCCACATATAGTTGTGAGTCTACTGGTCTATTTTCTCTGTCCTTGTGTAAGTGATACAGCAATTAGGGAAATGTCAGATAGCAGAGGGCAGAAATTTCCTGTCACAGCCTCCTGCATCACCTCAGTTCCAAGATAGCATTTAAAAAATTAAGATATGTATTGTACACTTCTGGTGCATCAGCAATTGTATCATGAAGCAAGAAACCTTTGCAGGGCATTTTTTTAAGGTAGTATTCAATTTTTTTATATTTATTACAAAATGTTATTTGTATAAAGCATTTTATTGGGTGGAGGAAGTCAAAACAACAAGTTGCACCGTTATAAAAATGAATGCAACTATTTGGGGTAGAGGTGGAAGAGCGCTCTTAGGAGAAGTAGGAAAAGAAAACAGAAAAAAGGAAACAACAAGCTCAATTTAATTTAACAGTAGAAATTCACATCTGTGCATTTTTTTAATTAATAGTTTAATGCATTCAGATAAAATTCCTCTGTTTGTTTAATGAAGTCGTTAACCTCTTTAAAATAAGTAAGTTAACGTTTTCATCGAAGGATCAAAGGGAGGAATTTTACTGGATGCATTAACCGATACATCAAATATAGCATACAGAGGAAATATAACTCCAGGAGCCAAGCTGCTTCAGATTGATGGGGTGAAATTTGCCTTCATGAAAATGAGCGACTGCCCCTATTTTCTGTAATTAACTCATTAATAAAACTGTGGAAATGTGTGACTTCTGAGAATGCAATTCCATTAGTTGGTCATTAACTGTGGATAAAAACATTCCACAGTTTTTAATTAAAAGACAAGTTTCAGGCCCTTGGGGTTGTTAGGCTCTGAAGAGATTGCCACTGAGCATAGTGATTGTGGAATTGGTTGAAGCACTTGGAAAAGAAATGGAACAAATTCCTGATTCATAAGCAAACAACAGGAGATGGATTTGGTGCTCTGCAGAAGGGATATAAAAATGATCAGATGGACTTAAATGGTGGGGTGAGTTAAATGGTTGAATGACTTTTCCTCATTTCTATCTACTTAGGTTCTTAAATACCCTTTCTGCACCAATCCTGAAAATTACAACCATTTTAACTTATTTAGAGGATATAGTGAATGTAAGATACATTTTATCTCAAAATATTTGGCACCAGAAACTTATTGAATAATAACATTTGAGCAAGTTGCATGATAGAATTGTATGTAATTTGATAACTATAATTGACAGTAATCAAAGAATACAAATTCATGGATTTTCATGCACGATTTGGTATAAAATAATCACCACTACTGTCAAACATGAGTTCTACAGCACTATACATTCATCTGCAGCTGTTGGACTTTCAGGTTTTAAAAATTTCTGTATATAAACTTCATCAGAATTTAATTTTTTAATAATTAAATTCTACCTCCTGGCACAGTTGAAATAATAAGCAAAACAGTAGAATACAAGTCAGAGGAAGTCCTGATCAAACTGTGCAGTGCTCTGGTAAGACCACACCTTGAATACTGTGTCCAGTCTTGGTCACTGAGGAAACAACAAGGGAGGTTCAAGCACTGGGAGCAGTGCACAGAAGAGCCACGAGGCTGATCCCCAGTGTCAGTGGTCTGAGTTATGAGGAAAGATGGGAGAAACTTGGGCTTTTCAACCTGGAAAGGAGGCATCTGACAGGTGAACTTCTAGAGAGTGTTATATAAGATAGGTAAGGAAATGGAAAAGGTTATTCCGGAATATTACTTCAAACTAAACTGTGGGAGTAGGACAAGAGGGCATAACTTCAAACTAGTAAATGCTAATTTTAGGACTGATATCAGGACATTCTTCATCCAGAGTGTGATCAACACTTGGAGTAAACATTCAGATAGAGTGGTGTAGGCAATAACCCAGGAATCATTTAAGAAACAATTAGATGCAGCAATGGGGGATTGTAAGGACTTTCTAAATGGATAAAGTAAGATGGGTCAAATGACCTTCCTCATTGTAAGTCTCTTGTCATCTTGTAACCAAAGGACTGCCAGGATCCTACTCTACTACGGTTTACAATTATGGTGATTACAGTTTATATACACTGTGTACCTGTCAGGCATTCCTGATCTAGATTTATTTTGGCGTATAGGAAGTATTTATTATTTATAGATGAGACATTAGGGGTAACATTCAACCTCGGTAGGGGTGGAACACTGGCAGAAGCAGATTGGCTGCCCGTTACACATGGTGCCCCATTGTCCTATCCTTTGACTATAATGCAAAGGACGATCGGGTGACATGTACAATGGGCAGCCAATCCGCTACCGCCAGTTATCCCCCGTGGTCGAAGTTTAAAAATTACCTTCATTATTGTATTGGGATTTTCTTTTTTAAAAACCACATTGGAAGTTTTAGAACTGTTATAAATTTCAGTCACAGAACAGGCCATCAAAAGGTTTCTGCAGATAGTAACCAACCACTTAGTGCTTCAAAAGATTAGGGACTTTAAGTTACAATGGGGTAGCTTTTATTTTCAGCAATGGCAGAAAACAGGAGGTGGTGGATCGGGCACCCGTTATACAACCCACCCGATATTCCTTTAAAAGAGCATTGGGCAGGGTGTATAATGGGCGGCTGATCCACAACTGCCCCTTTCTGCCACCGCCAAAAGTTAAAATGACCACAATGTGTGAATATTACTGTACAAGTACTCAACGCGTTTGCATCAAATTCTTTTGCTCTCTATTTTAACAGACGTGTTAACTAAAATAGGGGAGAAAGAAATGTTATATAAAACCATTCCGCTAATATATGCAGTTTTAAATCCTAAGGCTTTTAGGAACATTAAGGATACCAAGCTCTTACTCGGGCTAATGATTTGTTATTGCATAAATCCACTCAGAAACTGTCTCTACAAATTTTTTTAATGTAATATTGCGGTACTTGGGCAGGAAATCACACCATATGCAGTAAGTGTAGAAATTCATGGGATGCTGTGCTGTACCAAATTATATGTGCTAGCAATGACAAATATAGTCTAAAAATATAAATCTGTTCCAAACACATCATCAGCTTCAAAAATGTGTTGATCCCATTTACGTTATGTTGCTGTACAGAGCCAAATTTGCTATTTGTAAAGTTATCCCTGTTTCATCGACTAATTCTTTTAATTGCATAATATGACACTAGAGGGTGGTTTCATTGCTATTTCATCCTCCAGATTAAGGAACGTGTTGGCAAGTGCTGAGAATTAATTAAAACTTTGGCAACAAAAAATGGCTGCTTGCGTCAACAAATCATAGAAACTAGAGCCGCGAATTTCCCAGAGGAGGCGGGATGGTGGCGGGAGAGCTGGTTTCTGGGTTCTGGTCCCGTTCCCGGCTGCAGCCACTCTGTAAGCTGGATTTTCCCTGGATTAGCCTTGTTAAACCCGCCCTGCGGGCTTCCCGGCCAATTAACAGGAAGCGGTGCTGATGACGTCATTTGATGACGCATCATCAGCCGGTTTCCTTAAAGGGACCACGTCCACATTGAGTTTGACAGTTGTTCTGTCAGTGTTTGGCAGCATTGAGGTGCTACAAGCACTGCACAAAGGTGGACGCTTGCACCCAGGCTCTCCAATGACTCTCTCCATATGCTTATGGAGGGAGTCACAGCATACATGGAGGTTCTCTTTCCTTCCAAGGGCGGAAGAGACCTCCCTAGGAGATCAACGCAGTCTGGTTGCACATTGTACAGGAGGGCACAAGCAGGGATGTCGTCAGAGGTCCCTGGCTGCAGTGGCGCCAACCTTTTAATGAATGTTATCATTTATTGCAAGGGGAATTGTCGTTTATTGCGAGGGGAATTGAATACAAAAGTAGGGAGGATATGCTTCAGTTATACAGGGCATTGGTGAGACCACAACTGGAGTACTGTGTACAGTATTGGTCTCCTTTTTAAGGAAGGATGTAAATGTGTTGGAAGCAGTTCAGAGAAGGTTTACTAGACTAATATCTGGAATGGGCGGGTTGTCTTATGATGAAAGGTTGGACAGGCTAGGCTTGTATCCGCTGGAGTTTAGAAGAGTAAGAGGTGACTTGATTGAAACATATAAGATCCTGAGGGGTCTGGACAGAGTGGCTGTGGAGAAGATGTTTCCTCTTGTGGGAGAATCTAGAACTAGGGGTCACTGTTTAAAAATAAGGGGTCGCCCATTTAAGACAGAGATGAGGAGAAATTTTTTTCTCAGAGGGTCGTGAGTCTTTGGAACTCTCTTCCTCAGAGGGCGGTGGAAGCAGAGTCTTTGAATATTTTTAAGGCAGAGGTAGTTAGATTCTTGATAAGCAAGGGGGTGAAAGGTTATCGGGGGTAGGCGGGAATGTGGAATAATCAGATCAGCCATGATCTTATTGAATGGCGGAGCAGGCTCGAGTGGCCGACTCCTGCTCCTAATTCGTATGTTCGTCTGTATCTCAGTGGATCGCGAAATGTTACTGCAACGCCACACTCAAACTCACCCTGCTGTGCCACTCAACACATCCCCATCACTCTGCCTTCCATACTCTTCTCCTGCACATCCTTACTCACACCAACTTACCTTGCACCTCCACCCAACCCTATCTACTTTATCACTTTCCCCATCCCGCTAGCCACCCCTC
This sequence comes from Somniosus microcephalus, assembly GCF_052327205.1. Classification (NCBI taxonomy): domain Eukaryota; kingdom Metazoa; phylum Chordata; class Chondrichthyes; order Squaliformes; family Somniosidae; genus Somniosus; species Somniosus microcephalus. Next base: position 106,575,733 of record NC_140995.1, on the reverse strand, counting down.
ACACTCCCCCTCATCCTACTGCAAGCATACCCACTAACAACACACAAGAGTAGGCACTTGAGAGGTTTAGCCAATGTCCATGTGAAGTTTCTGGTAATGCGATGTCATACAGTGAAATCTATTTTTCCAAAATGGCCCCTTATTGGACAGATCTGAGTGCAGCCCGAGAAGTGTGTTAGTGAGTTCTAGTTAATGCTCAGACATAACTTCCCCTCCGCCCCACCCCCCACACCCCGCTAGAGTGGTGAGTGTGCAGGAATGGCTTGGACATTAAAGTGATGCTTTATGGTGCTGGTGTGGGATGGTGTCAACCTGGTGCATCATGTGGCAGCCAGGGTCAACAGAGTCAAGTGAAGTAAATCTGACCATGGTGATGCCATCGCTGGCCTCCCGGGCAGCAATGTTGTCAGGGGCTGATGCCCTGTGTCCAGTGCAGCATCAGGTGATGGTGGAGAAAGTTGGTGATGGTGATGTTGGTGTTGGGGCTGATCATGCAAGGATTCGGAGGACCAAGGTCTGATTTTTTCAAGGGCACCAATGTTGCTGCAATAGATGATAGCTGCAGGTGAGATGACAGAAGTGATCTGTCAATGGTGAGAGAGGTTCTCTCAATGAGGTGGCACTGGACATACAGTTGGATCTAAAAACTTGTAAGCTAAAGAAATCTCTATATGTATTACAAATGCTGTAACCAACCTTTTCTGCGCTCTGCAAGATGGCATCCTTTACACCACTTCTGCAGCTGTCAGCTTTTCAGAAACATCAGAGCAGACTCAAATCATGCCAGCTTGAGCTGGCATGTTCCCCGAACAGCGGGTAACCCGTGGGGGAAAACGTAAAATTACAAGGAAGCCTCAAAATAGTATTAAATTGGCTGTTAACAAGCCATTTAACAAGCTCAATTGTATCCCCTGTCGCTTGGTGTCGGGTCAGTTCTCTGCTGACAGACCTGACACCTGGGAGACTCGCGTGGAGGCGGGTTGACAGCGGGTTTCCTACCTGCTGTCAATCTTTGCTATTTTGACAGCGGACCCGCCTCCAAACCCGCCCTCTGAGCGCCGACAAATTCGCGGCCTAGATGATTGGGAGGCAATAATCATTAGAGAAAATTTTACAAATTCATGCAGTCAGCTTTGTGCATTGGGAGCACTTATCAGGAACTCGGGCCTGAAGGTCAGCTGGCCTCACAGGATCTTCTGTCCATTAATTTTAATGGATGAAGGATCCTCTGACCTCTGTGCCTGAATTCACGCAATGTGGTCCCCAGGCAGGAGCTCCACACAGGGGCACATGTTTGCAAATTCTACCCGAAGAAATTATCTGGCTTCATGCATGCACCAGATATTGGGAAGTTCTAAAATTAGTTAGCATTTTGAGATCTGCTGGCTGGCATTGAGGGATCCTGTGATTGAAACAAAAATAGTCAAGCAAACAGACTCAAACATCAGTAACTCCTCCCTTCAGTCCTTCTACAATCCACAAGGTTTTCAAATTCTAATCACTTCTTAGAGATTTAATCTATTGTATTCTTTTCAAATCATGGACTCTGCTGAAATATGAATCTTGGTCCTTCACCTAGGTTTCTCAATTTAAAATAATCATTTACAATGGCAGGAAAATTGGAATAATAGTTACCACTCATCTGCTTGGAATGCCTGGCGCACTATTAGTCAGTAACATATTCGCCCAACAACATGGACCCATTTAATCGAGTACACAGTTAAATTCAATACTATTCAACAAGTTTTCGATGCTAGACTGTCAAGTAAAAATGGTATCGGATTGTAAGAATACCATTAAGAACAACAGTGTATGAGCAAAAGATAATGGCCCAGAAATTCGGGTTGGGGGCTTCCCGCGGGTGCAAGCCCCCGACCTGCACTTACCTAGCACGCCGGCCGTTGAGCTGTGGGCCCGCGTGGGATTCCGATCCTGGGCCTCCTCCAACAGCCGGTGCGCAGTGCTTGCGTATCCCAGGGGCACAGTTAGTTCGATGCGTCCCCTGGGATCACGTGGGCCATGGAGAGCCAATGGTAGCAGGGAATGCTTCATTCATAAGTTTGATAGGAAGAGCTGTCAAACCTATAAATACTATAAGCCCCAAAACATCACTAAAACTTCAAATAATTTTTTTTTTTAAATCACATTTTTAAAATAACTATAAATTACATGAAATAACTATTTTAAACAATAATTTAAATTTTTGAAAAAATTAATTACATTTTCTAAAGGGGCTAAAAATAAACTTACCTTTCTTAAGTATTTAAAAATAATAAACCTGTGGAAAAAATGTTTTAATTTTAATTAATTCACCACTTACCTTGTTAAAAGCAGGCCTTGTGCCTGCTTTTTAAAAGTGTAACTGCTGGAGACTTACACTCCTGGAGAAACCTGCAAAAAAAACGTAAGTTCGATGCGCACGCGCTACCTCTCCGGCACACGCGTTCCACCTGTCAACCCCTTCTTTCAGGGGAACAGAAGTGCCGGTTTCCCGCGCCTGCGCAGTGCATGCACAAAACCGGCACTTTCGTTGGGCCTACGCGTGAGTACCCCGTGCGTACTCACGCGTTGGGACCCGAATTTCTGGGCCAGTAGTTTAAATAGAATCCAACCAATGAATAGCAGCAGGCAGTCAATAGGTTTCTCGAAGTGTGTTGACATGATCAGCATCTGCACATAATCTGCAATAAGAGAAGCTTCTAAGCGAATGTGTGCTATTCCTATGATGGGAAGTAGGTTTGCAGAGTTATATTAGTTATAGATTTACATACTGAAGAAATAGAATGACCTGTAAAGTAATTAAGTGGCAAACAGGTAATGGCTGAAGTCCATTTTTTTTCCTGTGTGTATGGCTGCGATTTTACTAATGGAGGCGGGTTGAGGGCGGGCCCGCTGCTCGGAGGCTTTCCGACCCGCTCCCGGCTGCCGTCTCCCAGAACTTACTATTTTGGCTTGATTGGCCTCGTTACGGCCGATGTGCGGGTCCCTCCAGGCAATTGCTTGGAGGCTGACAGTTTCTCGCGTCTGATGATGCGTTGTTTGGATGAAAATTTAAAGGGGCCATGTCTCCTTTGGGAAAAATGTCAATGGGATGGACTGGTGCTGTATTATATAGAAAGGGGAGTTGACAGCGTCTGTTCTGAACAAAATTTAATGGATGAAATTGCTGGTCATATTATTCCAGAAAGATATTTATGATTTTTTTATATATCAATTTATTATCTGACTATGAAATGAAAAAGATGCCAGATTTATTCCAATCACTGGTTTAGTAATATTAATGCTTTTTTCTCTTAAAGAAATGGAGGAATGGCAGCCCCAATAACTAAGGCTGCAGCCAGGTTCAATGAGGGCTCCCTCCATGCTCTTGTTGAGGGAGTCAGAGGACGTCAGGAGCTCCTCTTCCCTGAAAACGGAAGGAGGAGGACTCCTCAGCAAACCAAGGCAGCTTGGCTGCAAGTTGCTGAGGAGGTGAGCTCGAGGTCTATGTGCAGATGCACATGGGTTCAGTGTGGAAAAAGGTTTAATGATCTGCTGAGATCACCTAAAGTGTGGCCTTTGTGGAAGGAAATGGAAGTTCAAGATTGAGGGCTCAGGGTGATTTCCATGTAGTGTTGGTGGTGACACCGAGCGCAAACCACCGTTTATTGGACAGATGATGCCTGGGGTTTTGAGAATGTCGGACTTATATTCATCTCCATGTGCCAGCCACCTGTGGTTGAAGCGTAAGCTTACGCGAATCTGGCATGGATGAGTGCATCCCTTGCCTGACGGGCAGCAATGTGATCGCCTGCTGCTGGATTGGCCACATCCGGCCCCGCAAGGCGTCACTCCCCATTCTCTTCCTTTTCCTCGTCCTCATCCTCTTCATCTTCCTCCAAGGAGGCTGTGTGCTGAGCCACTTCTTCATCCGGCAGCACTAAGTCGCGCTGCTCTTCCTCAGAATCTGATGACCAGGACGAGAGGATGTAAATGGTTCCCATCCCGTTGTTATAGATTTCAGTTGAGGCGAGAAGCTTGCAAGCGCACACTCAGAGTGGCCTGAAATGATTCCAATCGGTTCAAACAGCAGATGTGTGTTAACTTGACCAGTCACAAGGCCTGTAGATTTGCAAAATCTTATCCCAAACCTCCAACAACAAAGTTGTTGCATTTGAATGCCTGCTATGTTACAGGAGCGCTTTTAAAGTTCTGCACCAATAATGACTACAGATCATGTCCTCCACCAACTCGACTCCTTGCAGCTGGACTGTTTCTGTCAAGACGGGAAACAGGAACCAGAGGCACGAAAATGGGAAACCTCTATCAAAATAGGATTATCAAGGCCTTTAACAGGCTCTTAACTACCTGTCCCACCGGGTGGAGTCGGGTCAGTTTAGGAGCAGCTGAACAGACACTCACGAAAATTGTGTGGGGGCGGGATGGAGGCGGGTTGGGTGTCTGAAGTCATTTTTTCCGATTTTAGCAGCTGACACGCCTCCAAACCCGCCTCCTCAGGGCTGTTAAAATTGAGCCCTATGTGTTTTCTCTGTTCCTTCCTTTTTAAATGTTGTTCATCTGTAATTTCCACTTCTGACAAAGGGTCCTCACCTGACATATTAACTCACTCTGCCCAACGGGAAAGGGGCAGGCGCACAGCTAAAATTGCTGTGCAAAAACTTACTGTCATGTTCCCACTCGATTTCTGCCCACCGCCATCTTAAGTGGGCCCTTTTTTTTTTAGGCAGCTAAGGCACCTGCCTGACTTAGACCGGCGCCTCATTAATACATGCAAATCATGGGTCTAAGCTGTCATTAGGACCCGGTAGCATTTTCACAGCCTACTGAGCAGGGTGACCATCGTGGGTGCCACACTCGGTAAAACCCAAGGGGGAAGAAGAGAAGGCCCTCTAAGATAAATCAAAAGCTTTCCTTAGTGGGCTAGGAGGAGAGGTGTGTTCCTCCAGGTCCCACAAGGAAAGTCTGGGCCTCTGCAGCCTTGGGTTCCCTACCCTTTCCACCCATGAAATGGTCTTGATTCCACCCCCACACTGTGACTTACCTTGGTGCTGGCAGGCAGCCTCCAGGCCCTGCGATTTTTGTCCTGCCCGAAGCTGGCCAGTTGCCTCTTTCTGCCTGTTTCAGGCAGACAGCTGGCAGGTGGGATGAAAATGAGGCCCAGGAGTTAAAATAGCCCAGCCCTCAAAATAATGATGTCTGCGAGTGTTTGCTGCTGGCCCCACCCTCCTCCTGTCTGAAACCTGCTCCCAGTTAAAATTATCTGCGTGCAACGCCATTGGAGATTGACTAGTAATATAATAAAAATCTTACATCTTTGTGCACCTTATGTCAACTTTTCAATTATAAATTCCTATGTCCACATTTATAATGGAAACTGTCTTTGTAAACTTGTCATGCTGTAATTACACTCTCCTACCAGTAGTGGTGCTGTAACATTTTTGCATTTCTCAACTTCTCCGCCTGCACTGTAAACGCCCAAGCTCCAACAAACTATTTCTCTGATTCCCAAACTGCTCTACATTTTGTAAGTTAGCTATAATAATAATATAAATACTATGATTTGCTAGCAGATCTCCCATGGTGTTGCTCATGGCGAGTCAGGGGATCCACTGTTTTATAACAATAAATAAAATATAGGGTGTTTATGCCATGGATAACATCAGGGCCGCTGATTTACAGAGACTAAATAAATATATTCTATTTTTACGAAAATGTATTCTGGGATTTTACTGGTGCTTTGGGGATTGAGTTTCACAACTCTGTACATTATTATTGTGAAAACTGTAAATGAGTGGCCTTTATATTTTCTATAGATCCCTTTACCTATGTATTTAATTTATATCTTTACCATTTTAAAACAGAGTATACAGGGGCTGTGATGCTGACACTTACGCTCGGTTTACACCTGCTAGTAACCTCCGCCACTGACCCTGGTTAGAGATTCTGGGATTAGGGAGAGGTTCCCTAATGGCTGGTATCCACTTCATTGGAGCACATCTGGGACGCCTGCCATATAGAACATGTTAGAAAGTTCATCGAAGCTGCTTGGGCTGGGGGCAGGTGTCAGGGCACCGCTGGAAACAAGTTATACCTGTCCCTGTGACTCCCTTTGTAAAGGGGCCACTTTAAACATTAAAATAAAATTAGCCTCCCAAATCTTCGAAGATCCAGGTCACGATCCCGGCCTGGACCTGCAGATGGTCCCCAAGATTGCCAGTTGTCAGGGATCTGCTGAACATACTCTGGGTCCCACTGAGGGCTCAGGATGCGGTAACTCCTGACTTAGAGAGCCCCTGGTTCCACCCCACCCTTATGACGATGGGCATATTTGAAGCAGGCAGAGGCCCCACTTCCACAAAGCCATTGTGGAGACTGCAGCGCAAGGCTTGCTCTGTAAAATCTGCTTCCTGGCCTCATTTCCAGCCATTATGGCGGAGTCCCGTAGGGCACGAGTATTCCAGAATAGCCGTGGATTTTTGGGGTCCTGTTATCCAGCAGTACTGGGGATGGGGTTTTGCTGTCTTTGGAGGCAATCTTGGCCTTTACTAACAGTGGGGGATGATCCTGGGCTTTGGCAGACTGGAGTGGTGGGGGGGGGGGTTCCTGGAGCCTGACAGTACTGCACTGGGGCTGCTGCAGTTTGGCAGCTTGGGGCGGGGGGTTCTTTGATTTGACATCAATGTGGAGGGGAATCTGGGATTTGGTTGAACTGTGGAAGACAGAGGTGAGATTTGGGACTTTAATGAAGGCATTGAAAAATTCAAAGCACAATTTAATGGATAAATGTAAATTATTGTGAAATAAGTATTTTTTGACATTTTTATTTTGTTTATACTCTGGATATTAGGTACTTCAGTTACTGAGAAAAACGATGGATGAACATTTTTCAGAAAGCTCAGGGAGGAGGTTGGGCCACAATGTTTGAGTGGGGTGTGAGTGTGTGTAGCAGATGTGTAGTTTTTGGAATGGAGTCAAGAGTGATATGATTGGTGGGGCCATAATGGGGGAGGGCTAGGTGCTAAATGCTGTTCACGATGGATGAGCTGTGGGAGCCAGAGGGCAAGGGGTAGGATTCTGCTTAGAGAGGTGAAGGGTCACAATGATGCTCAGTTACAGAGGGGGAGGACAAAGTCTGGAATGTTACTCAGTGGGGGAGTAGGGGTCTTTAATCAAAGGTGGAGGGGGCTACGGAGCAAGTTAACATGCCGGCAAGCAGGAGGATGCACGAGGCCCAAAACTGGGGAGAGTGTGGCAGTAGGGCTGGAATGTTGGGTAGGTGGGAACGCAAGTTACACGTGGGGCTGTAGGGGCAGTGCAACCCAGTGGGGTACAGGGGCTGAGTGTTTGCCTTGGCAAGTGAGGGTACAAGCAGGGTAGGCGAGTGAGGAAAGCAGGTAAGGTGGGCTGAAGGAATTTTTGCTGGGATGGAAAACAGTTGCCTATGGTCTGGGAGAGGGATATGAGGGCATTGATTTAAAAAAACTTTTCCTTTTAAATTTAATTTCTAACCTGCCTTGCTGACCTGTACCAACAATTTTGCACTGAGTGGTACTTCAGAGAAATAGGCTACTCCACAGTGATACTTGGTGGCCAGGGGCCGCAACTGCATGCAGAATCAACCTGTTTTTCTCACCATTAATTTTCACTATACTTTTTATCACGTATTGTTTTAGCAGCTAATATATAATGATATTTAACATTGAAAACTCCCATCACTGTGCCACCTACAGGCATAACTGGTACTGCAAGTAAATGTTGACACATATAATGCATTTTCCCTTTGACATAGTGCGGCATAGGACTTCTTGATGTATTTTCAAATGGTAAATTGCGACTCATTTTGATTTTAATATATAAAAGATACATGACAGAATTGACAAAAGCACACATTTCTTGTCCATCATACTTCAGACATTACACACTATCTAATGCAAATTTTTCTGTCACTTGACAAAAAGTAAACAGGAACAGAAAATATTGGCACTGTAATATTTGCAAGTTCTTAATCAACCTTTGCATAAACAAACCTGAAGTTCTGATTCTCGACCTAAATAGCAATTAACTTTTGAGTATTTATTTAGCAATGAGGCTTTGTAGCCTTAAAAGAACACACACCTACACGCAAGCAACAGAATTAGACATGGGGGGTGAATTTCCGTAAGGGTTCTTACTTATGCAGCAGAATAATGCACTCTGAATTACATGGTATAATGTTCCTTTTCTTATGAAACAGAATATCTTGCGACCTAACCTGAGCAGCACAACAGGAGGGCTGCTAGTATATAATGGAATGTGGAACTTAGAAAAGTTACAATTCCTGTTGGTTTTGGGAGAGTCCTGGCATTCTTTTTCCTGATTTGGGGAAGAGCTGAAGGATCTTGGTCTGGTGCTGAATGTTGTTCATTAAAGGTATCATAGGCTATTTATACTTACAGCTGAGTCCAAGGGGTCGATTTTCATTGACCCGTGGAGTCGGGATTGGAGGCGTGCGGGGGGGGTTAAAGTCCCGAATTCGGGTGTCCCAACACCATCCCGCCCCCAACCCGCCTCCATGTAAGTTTCAAAGGAGGCGGGTACCCGCCCCGCACTGGGACCCGCCTACCCGAGGTGGGAAGGGATTAGTGCCAATTAACTGCCTGTTAACAGGTAGTTAACAGGCAGTTTTTAGCTTAATCCCTATTTTAAAGCTTGAAGTGTGGGATTCCCGACGGCTCCAAATCACAGCAAGTTAGAGGAGTCGGGCTGTCGGGTTGAAGGACTTGGAGTGGTCGAGATGTCGGTGTTCAGGTGAGTGATGGATGCATGAGTGCAAAGGTAAGTGTGTTTGGTGTGTCTAAAGTGTGTAAAGAAGTTTAAATTACCTGTACTTACCTTTTCAGCCTTCCTCCCTCTAGGTTTCGGGAGTCCATCATCTAACCAGCACAGAAAGCTGAATGGCTGCAAACTGTCAAAAGTGACAGCCTGCAGCTTTCTGTGCCAGTGAGATTTCTAACTGAGTCTGTGTAGAAGGACTCAGGTTAGAAGTAAGACTGTCAGTGTTTGACAGCTTCAAACAGCTGTGAAACACTGATATTTCATCTGTCAAAACGTCTTGACAGATGAAATTTCAGTCTGTGATGTCACCTGTTGCCGGGTGGCCCTTAATTGGCCTGCTGAGCCCGCTGGGCGGGCTCAACAAGGTCAATCAAGTTAAAATCGCGTTGATTGGCCGCATCTCGATGGAGGCGGGACTACAACCCTGAAAGTTGTAGTCCCGCCTCCTTCCCGACTTCTGAATGTAAATCACCCATGTATGTATGTGCCACTTACAGAATTAATACAGTTTATACAGCACAGGGGGAGGCTATTTGGCCCATTCTGCCTGTGCTGGACCTTTGAAAGAGCTATCCAATTTGTCACACTGCCCTGCTCTTTCTATTTATCCAATTCCCTTTTGAAAGTTACAATTGAATCTGCTTCCACCACCCTTTCAGGCAGTGCATTCTAGATCATAACAACTTGCTGCGTAAATAAAATTCTCCTCGTCTCCCCCCTGGTTCTTTTGCCAATTACCTTAAATCTATGTCCTCTGGTTACCCACCCTCCTGCCAGTGGAAAGAGTTTCTCCCTATTTACTCTATCAATACCCCTCACAATTTTGACCACCTCTATTAAATCTCCCCTTAACCTTCTCTGCTCCAAGAACAATCCCAGCTTCTCTAGTCTCTCCATATAACTGAAGTCCTTCATCCCTGGCACCATTCGAATAAATGTCCTCTGAACCCTCTCCAAGGCCTTGAAATCCTTCCTAAAGTGTGTTGCCCAGAATTGGACACAGTACTCCAGCTGAGGCCTAACCAGTGTTTTATAAAGGTTTTGCATAACTTCCTTGATTTTGTACTCTATTCCTTTATTTAGAAATCCAAGGATCCCGGATGCTTTTTTAACAGCCTATATATTTTTTCAACCATTTAACTATGGTGAGAGAAGGAATGTGATGTGGTGTGATTCCTGTTAAAATTACTGATAAGGAGAACAGGAAGCTCGGTGCCTAGCAGCACCCATGTCTAACTTAACAAACAGAGATATTGCACATTTATTCGGGACTGCCTGAATGCATAGGGGGTAATACAAATCTAACCCACCAGGTGGGTTCAGGTCAGGCACCCATTTTACACTCTACCCGATTTTATTCTCCATTGACTGCCCCTTACACGCCTGGTGGGTTAGGTTAAAATGGCACCCATGATGTTTGTAGTTCAAATTAATGCTGAATTGGTGAAGATTTTCATTAATTTTTCAGGAATTCAGCCCCCATTTATAACTGTAAGCAAACTATTCCTATGTAGAACCAATACTGCAGGTTTACCAGAAAATAATTCAGAGATAATGGGAGATAATGAAACAAAGATAACTCGTTCTAGATTAAATATGGATCTATTTTATGGTCTATATCCAATTTTGGTTTAGTAGTTGAAGCTTGGTTAAGTTGTGTATTTTCCACTTGTTTTTAAATTTGTCAAGAATGATTATCAAGTGTTTCCCACTTGAGACTCCAATAATTGTTCTTTTGTGGGATCATTCAATACATTTACAGGTAATACAACCATTATATTCTGATGAATGTGTTACCTGTAGAAGGAGCCTCTCATCCCCAATAATTGCTGCTTTAGTCCAATCAATGATCTCTGAAAATGGCAGCTCCCATCCATTACTCAGTAATACTGGGATACATGCAGCCTGAAACAAAGGATATTGAAAAGTAAAATTACATTACACTCTTTAAAATATTAGCATCAACAAGTTTTAAATGAGCAATTACAACAAATTTTGAAGACAGGACTAGTTACTTTCCTTTTTTTAAGAAGCTCAGAATTAGACAGTTGTAAGAATGGGGGCACATTCTTCTACTCCGGTCATATAATTCAATTTTCAGCAAGTGAGAATCTTACATTTCTTGCAAGACTTGATTTAATCTCATGTGTGTGAAGGTTGAATCAGCTTGGGTGGAAACTTCTGATACAATGGGGAAAGAATTAACAACTGAGAATGCCACCTGGTCAAAAATAAGAAACTGATGTGAAATTATCTGAACAAATGAGGAATGCGTTGGGGACAGCGAGGGTAAAAAAAATATGGATGATTTTAATTACACTTAATTAAAATGAAGCATAGATGGAGATGTTTCAAAGTGGAGAGATAAATTCACAGAACTAATGCAGCACTGTTCCTTGATTCAGTGTGTTGAACAAGGGATCAGAAATAAGACAATAATTGATTTAATATTTAGTAGTGATGCTGAAATGGTATAAAATTTAGTGCTCAGGGAGTACCAGTAATCACAATTTAATTTAATTTAATAGTGTTGACATGAGTAACAGCTAGAGACAATCAAACTGATGTATGAGATTTCAGGAGAGCTGATGTTTAGGCCACGAAGGATGACCTGGGGATGATTAACTGGAACTTACACTGCAGACAACAAAGAAAAAGAAAAATAGGAATTATTTAAGTGTACAGTGGAGTGGATATACCTCATATCTAAATAGAAAATTAATATAAAAGCATAAACAAGGAAGACAAAATAAGCATAAAGGAAAAACAAAACTGTCTTAAGTGATTTAGGGAAATTGGGAAGGAGGAAGGTTGGGAATACATATGAAAAGGGAAAATGCATTAGGGGAAACAAGGGATTTTTGGATATATCTAGCAGGCAAAGTTTCAAAGAACAAATGTGGCACCTTAAGTATGAGAGCAATGAGATCTTTCAATATAGGAAACATCAGTCTTATGCATAAAATGATAACTTTTATAACTAAATTTATAGAAAAAATTCAGTAACAGGAACTACTTAAATTTAGAAGTAGAGGAAGTGTGTGTTGAATTCATGGAGAAAGGTGAGGCCAACAATAAAATGCCTATAAAGTGTGTATACAGATGAAGGAAGTCTCTGATTCAATCTCCAGTCTATGCTGAAGTTAGCCGATAGATGAGGTGTTACAGTTAGCCTCAGCACTCCTGGAGTACAGAGAGGAAAAATCAGCTAAAGTTTCTATTCCCAATGTCTGTCTAGCTAGAAGTGTGTATGTGTAAATATTGGGTGAGGTTTGGCCATGACACCCCCTCCATGGTCAGAAGCCTGCCAACAGTCATTACCTAGGCTTGCACATGGCCACTAGGGAGAGGTTTCAGAGTGAGAGTGGAGCCTGTGGAACCAAAGCCCAACAAAGAGTTAACACCTTCGGGGCTGGAGAAATTTGACAGATAAATGGAGAAATTTAAACAAAAACTGGGGTACGTTAATAATTGTGAAACACTAAAAAAGGATGGACTATAACCATGAGAACATAAATAAATTAACAGAAGGAAATAAATGCTGTTTTGGATTTTTTTTTGCTGTTTATTAAGCTCATAGGTGGCACTGAAAGAATGGAAAATAAGTATTGCTATTCCAATCTGTAAAAATGTTTGTAGTATAATCTTGGGAACTATAAATCTGTCAGATTAAGATCTATAGTGGGAACATATTTATATCTATATCTATAGTGGGAGTCTATTATAAAGAAAGCAATTCAAGAGCACAGTCCATAAGTTTAAGCCAATTTAGATCCAGGAAAGGCAGGTCATTTAAATATTAAAAGACATAACAGAGTAATTGTATGATGTCAAAATGATTGATAATATGACTTTCAGACAGCATTGGATAAGGTTCCACACAAGCTCGTAATTAAGGTGTAAACTCATGGGATCAAGCAGAATATTATAAATTGAACAATGATTTAACTAGATAATGAATCACAGGGCAATTATCAGTGATAATTCTAATTGGGGTATTATGCTTTTAACAATTCTGCAATTCAAATAGTTCACATCATTATTGATTTCAATGGGGATGCTCTGAGGAGAGGGATATGGTTCAATAAAAAGATACCAGCAGAAAATTAGTAACTGAAATTAAATATTGAAAAATTTAAAACAATTTCTATTTTGGCCTTAAAAATAATAATCAGTAAGGTGGATCAGGAAATTTCAAGGGGTGTAATAATTAACCATAACTGAAGATAGCATCACCAGGCAAACAATTCCAGGGTGTATATAGCTTTGTAGAAGCCAAGGAATCTAGGGATGTACTGCAGATATTCTATAGTGTATTGATCAGAGCCACATGAAGTACCATACTTACTGGAAGACATAGATGCAATTTCTATAATTCACTAAAGGAGAACAAAGATAGATATCGTGAACTATCAAAAGAAGCTAAGCAAACTCAACCTTTTGGCATTGCAAAAAGAGTGGCAGAAATTACCAACCTCGGCGGGTCCGTGGTGGGCAATGTTGGTGACAGATCTTGACCTTGCTGCTGGCTCTAGCCCGCTGTCCAAAATGATTTCCCCCTGATTGGGCTTGTTAAGCCCGTCCAACGCGTTTGCCGGCCAATTGAAGGAATCGGGTCTGATGACGTAATTTGATGGCGAATCATCAGCCTTAAAGGGCCCATGTGAAAATTTGACATTTGTGCTGTAAGTGTTCTACAGCACTGAGGTGCTTCAAACACTGACGAGCACTGCAGGGGTGCACAGCTGCACCCAGGCTCCCCCATGACTCCATCCATATGCTTATGGAGGGAGTCACAGCACGCAGGGAGGTTCTATTCCCTTCCAATGGGCGTACGTGACCTCCCGAGGAGACCAACGCAGCCTGGTTGCACATTGCACAGGAGGACACAAGCAGAGATGTCGTCAGGAGGACCAGGCTGCAGTGGCGCAAACCTTTCAATGATCTCAGTAGATCACGAAACGTTATTGCAGAGCCACACTCAACCTCATCCTCCTGTGCCACTCATCACATCCCCATCACTCTGCCTTCCCTACCCTACTCCTGCACATCCTTACTCGCACCAACCTACCTAGTGCAATCATACCAACTAACAACACACAAGCCTAGGTGTGTTTTAGCCAATGTTCATGTGAAGTTTCTGTTAATGTGCTGTCAAACATTGAAATCTTTATTTTCAACACTTTGTGTTCTTGGACAGATTTGTGTGAACTTTTGGAAGTGGCTTAGTGAGTTGCAGTGAATGGTGAGACATAACGGTATCGCCCCCGCAATGGTCATGAGTGTGAAAGGAATGGCTTGGGCATTGTAGGGATGCTTTATGGTGTTGATGTGGGGTGGTGCCAACCTGGCGCATCATGTGGCAGCCAGGGTGTACAGAGTCAAGTGAAGTAAATCTGGCCATGGTGAGGCCATCCCTGGCATCCTGGGCAGCAATGTGGTCGGGTGCTGATGACCTCTGTCCTGTGCAGCATCAGTTGATTGCAGAGAAGGTTGGTGTTGTTGTTGGTGCTGCTGATGTGCCTGGTGCTGCTGGTGGCGCAAACCTTTCAATGATCGTGGTGGGATTCTGAGGACCAAGGTGAGATAGTTTCAAGGGCACTGATGCTGATGTAATAGATGGCAGGTGAACTTGAGATGACAGAAGCGATCTGTGAATGGTGAGAGAGCTTGTTCCAATGAAGTGACACTGGATAGAGAGTTTATTCCAAACACTTGCAACCTACTCAATCTGTCTTCCAAATGCAGTAAGCAACAGCTTCTGAGTTTGGAAAGTGAACAGCTGTGAGATGGGAGCTTTTATAGCACATTTGCAGCTGTCAAGTAATGAGATGATTCCATGGTCATACAACTCCCAACCTGCTTACCTGACGTGATCCCCGAGCACCGTGGATCCCGTGGGCGACCTTGTAAAATGTAAAGGTGAGCTCCAAATACTTCTTAATGGGTTGTTAACCAGGTCATAATGACCTGACTTGCCTCCCCCGCCGCTGCGTGTCGGGTCTGTTCAGCGTTGACAGACCTGACATCTGGGAAACGTGGCAGCGGTTTGACAGCGGCGTCCCAACCTGCTGTCAAACAAAAAAATGTTCCCACCCGGCCCGCCACCGAATGCGCCCGCTGACCCTCCCCGAAAAATTCCCCCTATATGTGGTTTAAGTTTTAAAATCATTTGGATAATCAATCAGATAGACATATTTTATGAGGACGTGTTTTATGAGGAATCTGGAATAGCAAGCCAGTGATGATAGCTGTTAGCTGAAAATCTACAAACCAAATGTAATTTGAAGTGTAACGTCTTTGCAGAGAGTTGCGAGTCAATCAGTGTAGTAAGTGTTAACCCAGTTGCAACATTCAAAAATTACCAATTCAATACAGAGATGGACAAGGACCAGTTGCTAGAACAGGAAGTAGAGGAGAATGGTTTGTGTAGATCGCAAATGAGGTGAACTGACAGATTGAACAGTCTTTTCTCATTCCTACGTCCTTGTATTAAGTGCATAATTTAAATGTGTTCTGTTCTCTCGGCATCCTGGCCAACATTCTTGTCAACCAATACCACTGAAACAAATTAACTTGTCATTCATCTCATTGCTGTTTGGGGGATCTTGCTGGCTGCTACATTTGCCTCCATAACAGCCATTGGACTCCAATGTAATTCATTGTGCAAAGTGCTTGGAGATGTTTCTGAGAGATGTGATAGGCACTATGTATAAACAAGTCTGTTTTTTCTTTCTGCAGTTCTGAATTACAATTGTAAGAGTTTTCTTGCTCGATACTTTCTTCTGTGCAATAGTGGATAAACTTGATGTATAGTAATGACTTGGACATGGGTGTACAGGGCACAATTAAAACATTTGCAGATTACACAAAACTTGGAAGTATAGTGAACAGTGAGGAGGAGAGTGATAGACTTCAGGAAGACACAGACAGGCTGGTGAAATGGACGGACATGTGGCAGATGAAATTTAATGCAAAAAAGTGTGAATTGATGCATTTTGGTAGAAAGAATGAGGAGAGGACATATAAACTAAATGGTACAATCCTGAAGGGGGTGCACGAACAGAGAGACCTAGGGGTATGTGTGTTTAAATCATTGAAGGTGGCAGGGCAGGTTGAGAAAGCAGTTAAAAAGGCTTGCCGGATCCTGGGCTTCATGAATAGAGGTATAGAGTACAAAAGTGCGGAAATTATGATGAACCTGTATAAAACACTGGTTCGGCCCCAATTGGAGTACTGTGTCCAATTCTGGGAACCACACTTTAGGAAGGATGTGAAGGCCTTAGAGAGGGTGCAGAAAAGATTTACGAGAATGGTTCCAGGGATGAGGGACTTCAGTTACGTGGATAGACTGGAGAAGCTTGGGTTGTTCTCCTTAGAGCAGAGAAGGTTGAGAGGAGATTTGATAGAGGTGCTCAAAATCATGAGAGGTCTAGACAGAGTAGATAGAGGGAAACTGTTCCCATTGGCAGAAGGGTCGAGAACCAGAGGACACCGATTTAAGGTGATTGGCAAAAGAACCAAAGGCGACATAAGAAAAAACTTTTTTACACAGCGAGTGGTTAAGATCTGGAATGCACAGCCTGAAAGGGTGGTGGAGGCAGACTCAATCACGGCTTTCAAAAGGGAGTTAGATAAGTATCTGAAGGAAAGAAATTTGCAGGGCGAGAGAGTGGGACTAGCTGAAGTGCTCTTGCTGAGAGCCGGCCTTCTTCTGTGCTGTAACCATTCTATGATTCTAAACTGTAATTTATAACAGATGGGTTTCATTCACTATAATCTCAGCATGTTACTGCATCCAAATAAATTGCATTATTAACCAGCAAAGATCAACCTTTATAATAATTTAATGTATCTAACATTTTTATTAATTGTTTCTATAATCAGCATAATATCTAGATAGCGATTTCCAAAATAATCTGTGGCACAGTTCTGATGGACCTTTAGTGAGAATAATAGACTTGGGGTGAGGGTGGGGTTAGGCAGCACAGTAACACAGCACATTAATGCTGTAATATACGGGGCCACTGAGTGGCTAGGATACAAGCTGATGCCTTTGTGATTTCCCATTCGGCAAATTCTAGAATATTGGGGAAGTGCAAGGTAAAAGCTAAGAACCTCTCCCCAAAAGAGAGGAAAATCAATGATTTTGTCAATTTAGGCTGCTTTCTCACACTTCACAGTGCTGGTTCATTAGTGGGTTGCTTAGCTACCCTCTTGTCCTGAGAAATGCTGCAAAGATGCCAAAGCAAAGGAGAAACATTTACTTAGTATGGTGGTGGGATGCTAGAAAATTATCTGTAGAACAGTTCGCTTTCTGGACCAGAAGGTAATCGGTTCAAGTCCCACCTGGGAATTTTGCACTTGTATCCCATACTAATACCTCACATGATTAAGCCGCACTGCTGGATAACCCTGCAGTCTGCTGCTTTTCAACCTTGACTGAAGGAGAGACCACATGGGAACATTGGGTCATGGAGATTAATGTCAATAATACATGTTTAAATTTAACATGCAAAAAGAAGCAATTTTAAAATAGTATAAAAAATAGCTTCACAGTGGCATTAGTAGATTGTTATTAATCATTAACAAAGTCCTGTAAAGGTCCAAAAGAGTCCATTTGGAACCTCAAGGTTAAAATGATAACCATTAAATTTGACTGATTTATATTAAAGAATAGCTAATAATCTGTGAAACCCAGAGTAAGACATCCTTCTGTTTCTCCATTCCTTTACCTGAAGAGCCTCCAGAAATCGGAAAGAGCCCAGCCTCCTGCCTCTTGGGACAAGACAAAAGCTTGAATTGTGTAGCAATTCCTGGTATTCAAACCTACCGAGACAAAATAAATAAATGCAGTTAAACACTTCATTTCAACAAAAAAAGGTTTTAAAATCATGAGCACTATTTAATTGTTCCTTTTTTCTTGGACAACACAAAAGAAGATCTTGGTAGTTTCTGCTACAGCACCTTTGTCTTTACATATATCTTAACCAATGACTGACATATGTGACACCGAATGGTTTCTAGGTTCAATCTCAATAATCTCCACATCAATTAAATATGGGACGAACCTTTCAATTTTGGCTGGGGCATCAGAGGATCAGCCGCCAATTAAACAGCCCACCTGATTAACGTCAATGGAAAGGAAAATCAGGTGGGGTGTATAATGAGTGGCCAATCGGCGACTGCCCTTGCTGAAGTTGAAAGTTTTTCCCAGGGTGAAAAGACTTTGGGTTGGCTGCCAAATGGGTGTGAGATTGGCAATCCACTTGCTGCACCCGCCCAACACGGCAGTCAGGAGACCCAAACCACTTTCGGGCTATGGATGCCTCGTTGCAGCTCACTAGTTTCCTCGGGCGGAACTTGGCCAGCTATTCCATGCAGCCAGCTGGCAGGTAAGGTTTGATGATGGGATGGGATGTGATTGGTGGTGGTGGGGGCGGCACAACAGATGCCGAGGGGAATCAAAATGGGCCGACAGCAGGTCGAAATATTTTTGTGGGGCTCGGCACTTCTGCTCCTCCTGGCCCCACAAAAATCTTTTTTTAAAATACTGGAGAGGCCTCCAATGGTCCTTTTTAAGGTTCACAGGTTAGGCCTCTCAACGCCTGGAGAAATGGAACTGGCATATGACGTGCATGTTTTGCCCATTTCTCCTTGAAAGTTGCAATCCTGCATCAGGTGTAGCACGCCTATTTCCATATATAAACAGTCTTCTGCCTGTTTTGAGCGGGAATGCTGGGTGCCCATTTAAAGGTTAGTCTGAAAGTTGATTTGAGCAGTTAAATCAGTGCACAAGGTCTCCACCAGACTTTCAACTAACTGCTGGTCGACTATTTTTACAGGCAGGAAACAGGCCGCTGGCAGTTGAAGGCTTTGTCCATGGTGTTATAAAATTGGATATACCTGTAATTGCTTTCTGTAATCATCCTCTGGCAATAGAGCATGTATATTTTCCTTTATTTACACATAAGTATGTATGTCTCAGTTTTTAGATCTATAATCTGCAGTGCACAATATTCCTGTAAACATGAACATTCTCTGTTTCTTCAGTCATCATTATTTGTAGTCAATAGAAAGAAAATATTCCTCGTTAATAATTAATGAGTGTACCCTTTGGTTTGAGCCCTTTGAAGAACACAGTAGAATTTCTGCACAATGATCATGGTTAACTTATTTTCTAGTTCGCTAAAGGCATTATTAAAAAGAGACAATTCAGTCCTAGTGAATACTGTGTGCATTTCATTATGTCAAAAGTGCTGTTCAATGTCCTGGGAATGTACATGATTCAGTATTTTGGAACTGCTGTACAGATACATTTTGGGAATATTGTGCATTGTTCAATGCATATGGTTCAATGTATTGAGAATATTATACCATTCAATTGGTTTAGAAAGTTGTACAGTTCAATCTATTAGGAATACTTTATACAGTCCAATACATTATGAATGCTGTATGCAGCTCAATACTTTATAAATACTGCAGACAGTTGATTACATGAATACTGAAAACAGTTCAATAGGTTGGGTGTAGGCACACTGTTAAGTATATTGAGGCAGAAATTCCGGTCCCTACGGGTGTGTACACGCTGTGTACTCACCCGTAGGGCCAACAGAAATGCCGGTTTCAGGCATGCACTGCGCATGCGCTGGAAACCGGCATTTCCGATCTGTCAAGAAAGCTCTTGACAGATCCTCCGGCTGCGTTGGAGCAAGGCCTCTGCGGGTGGAGAGTTCCGTTTTTTGGAGACCCTCCACTCGCAGAAAACACTTACAATTCTTGCGCCTGGTAAAAGGCCTGCTTTTACCAGGATAAGAGTTGAAAGTTTTTTTTTTAAATTTCCACTGATTTATCATTTTTAAATACTTTAAAGAAAGGTTTATTTTTAACCCCGTTAAAAACTTTAATTTTTTTTTCAAAAAATAAAATTTTTGTTTAAAATTTATGTAATTTAAAGTCATTCAAAAATGTGATTAAAAAAAATTATTTAAAGTTTTACTATGTTTTTGGGGGTGATCTCTATTCATATATTTGACAGGTCTTCCTGTCAAATGTATGACTGGAGATTCCCTTCTCTGATTGGCTCACGTGATCCCAGGGACGCTGCGAACCGCCTGCACCTCTGCGATACGTGTGCCCTACGCACCGGCAGTTTGGAGAGGCCCAGCAACGGAACTCTGTGTCTCCCGGGAGCCCTCCGGTCCAGGTGCAGATTTTTTCAGATCGCAGCCCTCCGCCCGCGGGAGGCTTGCGAACGGAATTTCTGGGCCATTGTGAATATGCTTGGGGAGTTCACTAGATCTAGAGCACTGTGCATGGTTCAGTGTGGTGGGCCTACTTTATATGGTTAATATATTTTAAGAGTACAAATTGTAACTTTTCAAAAATACTGTACACAGATCATTGTACTTAAATTATTATACATGGTTCAATGGAGTAGGACTACTGTACATTGCACAATCTACTCTGAGTACTGTATTGGTCCAATAGATTGGGAATTCTGTGCACAGTTCTTTGTGTTGGTCTTACATGGATGAAAGGACTGGGAATGCATACAGCCTTAATGAATTCACAATTAATTGTAAAACAACAGCAACTTGCATTTATTTAACTTAAATAAAACAGCACTAAACAGGGATAGGAGACTAGGAGGGGTGACCAAACGGTTAGTTAAAGAGATGGGTTTTGAGGAGATTTTTAAAGGAGGGGAGAGATGTGGAGGGGTTTAGGGATGGAATTCCAGAGAGTAGGGTCCAGGAACCTGAATGCTCTGCCACCAATAGTAAGGGAGAGGGGAGGCACAAAAGGCTGGAGTCAAAGGAACAGAGAGGTGGGGGTGGGGCTGGATGAGATTGTAAAAGTAGGGTGAAACAAGGCCATGAAGGGTCTGAAAGACAAGAATGAGGATTTTAATTTTAAGGCATTGGAGATGGGCAGCATGGGGTGATGGGTGAGCAGGACTTAGTGCAGGACAGAATGGGGGAAAAATTCAGTATCGCCCCGTTTGGGGCGCCATTAGCAGCCGTGCGCAAAGTTTAACGCCTGGCACGAATTATCGCCTCCGAAGGCAAACTTGGCTTTTATCGCCCCGGAGGTGATTGGAGCGCTAAATCAGACGCTTCACACCTGTCTTAAGGCGCAAAGGCCGAGGAGCGAGGCGCTACCTCGGAGCGCTGACGAAGCTCATGTGATGTCAGCCAGCAATGGAACACAGACACACTGGCTCCGGCCAGTTCTTAAAGGGGAGTTCTAACGAAAGGTCATCGACCTTGAAACATTAACTCTGTTTCTCTCTTTACAGATGTTGCTTGACTTGCTGAGTTTCTCCAGCATTTTTGTTTTTATCTTAAAGGGGACGGTTGATTTTGCACTCCATCCGCAGCCTTGAATCTCGGCCTGGAGAAACCTGTACATCAAATCTGCTGGAAAGAACAATGGAGAGACCCAGGGAAAGAGTTCAGAGTGCAGCCCCCACAGTCTCTTCTAAATAGATACAAGGGCAAATCAAAATGAACCTGCAAAGTGCTGCTCAGTATGCAAAACTTCTTCACACAGCGTTGAATCTCTCCAGAAGTCTCTCTCTCTCTCAGAATGTGTGGTGCAAAAATGTCACCAACAAAAAAAGGCAGGAAGCGGTCGCCTTTAAATAGCGCTCCCCCAGTCCCTTCCTGACTGCAAAACGCTCCCCTCAACCTGTCAATGCTCGCGGCAGGCGATAAGGCAGGGGGCGCCACTCAATATCCGGTCCGGGGCGCTGCGCACTCGACTGACGTCACGATCTGCCGGCGCAGGAGATCATGGTGGTAGTGTTTAGTGCCGCCGCAAAATGTCTAGTTAATTTCGCGAGCGGCGCAAACATCGCCGCGCACGGGCGCTAGTTGCTTTGCGCCCCATTAGCGCCCTCTTAAGGCGCTAACGAGAGGCGCAAACAACTGAATTTTTCCCCCAATATGTGTAGCAGAGTTTTGGACAAGTTGAAATTCATGGAGGATGGAAGACTGTCAATGAAAGCACTGGAATAGTCAACTCTGGAAGTGCATAAGGGTTTCAGTGGTGAATGAGCTGAAGTAGGGGTGGAATTATTGACAAATGTGAAAATATTCCCTGTTAATAGACTAAGATAATGATAGCTAATGAATTGCAGGGTGGTCGTGTTAATAGGAATGTTTTTATTACAAAACACCTGTGAATTAAGAGTTTATATAAATAAAAGAAGATATC
The DNA here is from genome assembly GCF_052327205.1 of Somniosus microcephalus. Classification (NCBI taxonomy): domain Eukaryota; kingdom Metazoa; phylum Chordata; class Chondrichthyes; order Squaliformes; family Somniosidae; genus Somniosus; species Somniosus microcephalus. Next base: position 106,553,698 of record NC_140995.1, on the reverse strand, counting down.
TGCACTATTAATGATCACAGTGATCAAAATTTACTGTTTGGGTTCATACTTTTATATGTAAACTAGCTGAAGTGCCCGGTGGTGCCGAGGCTTTTTCGAGGGCATGTTGTTGTTGGAAGAGAGAGAGAGAGCGACTGGGGGAAAGAGAGAGAGCGACTGGGGGGAAGAGAGAGAGCGACGGAGGGGAGGGGGGGAGGGGAGGGCGGGGGGGGAAGGGAGGGCGGGGGGGAGGGCGGGGGGCCCCCCCGAGGGTCGCGGCCCCCACCCCCCCGAGGGTCGCGGCCCCCCCCCCGAGGGTCGCGCCCCCCCCCCCGAGGGTCGCGGCCCCCCCCGAGAGTCGCGGGCCCCCCCCCCGAGGGTCGCGCCCCCCCCCCCCCCCGAGGTGAAAACCGCCGATTGCGCGCGCAGCAGGAGCTGAGACGCGGCGTCTCTCTCTGGCTCGGCCGGCGGGCCCGGTTGCCAGGGTAACCGTGACGTTGACCAAGCCCCGGCCCCCGGCCGAGCCAGAGAGAGAGACGCCGCGTCTCAGCTGCTCCTGCTGCGCGCGCGGCCCCCCCCCGGAGGGTCGCGGCCCCCCCCTCCGAGGGTCGCAGCCCCCCCCCGAGGTGAAGACCGCCGATTGCGGCTGTGCGAGACGGCCGGCGGGGCCGGTTGCCAGGGTAACCGTCGACGCTCAGCAAGCCCCGCCCCCCGGCCAAGCCAGAGAGAGACGCCGCGTCTCAGCTCCTGCTGCGCGCACACCCTAGCGGCGCTGGGCTGAGGCTCGGCCCTCCAGCCTTCGAGTGGGGCCGGGAGGTGCCTAGCTCGGGCGTGGGTGCGGAGGAGATGCCGAGGCTTCTAGGCCTACCTGGAAAAACGGGGAAAGGTAGGAAAATTAATGAGATTAGATAAGTTAATTACTTTCTAAATCATTTTTTTTTAAAACAATATGTGTTTTAAAAGCAACGTTTTTTTTTAAGACGCAGAAAGCAGGAAAAAGAAAGGAAAAGTTTGGAATCAAGATGGCGGCGACTCACCTCGGTTCAGAAGGATAAGGCCCGGCCACACACGCACCGATTGGCCCGGCGGCACACGCCAGCAACCCGGCGTATGATTGGTCGAGCTCGAGGTCACTCTGTCGCTAATGAGCAGATAGTGAGATGCTAATGAGCGGAACGTTGAAGGTTTTTGGGATACCGCGGGCGCGATTTTAGCCCGGCCAAAACGTAAATACGCTTAAAACCGTCTCGGAAGCGTAAGCTTTCTTTGGAGGTAACGCGCGCGTAGGTACGCCCTGTAACTTTCGAGCGCATACCCGCAAGACGCACACGCGATGACAGACAGAATGACAGACAGAAGTACCGATTTATATATATAGACTAGCTGAAGTGCCCGGCGGTGCCGAGGCTTTTTCGAGGGCATGTTGTTGTTGGAAGAGAGAGAGAGAGAGCGACTGGGGGGGAGGGGTGGGGGGGAAGGGAGGACGGGGGGGGGAAGGGAGGGCGGGGGGGGAAGGGAGGGCGGGGGGGAAGGGAAGGAAGGGAAGGGGGGAGGGAAGGGAAGGGGGGAGAGGGGTGGGAAGGGGGGGAAGGGAGGGGGGAGGGGGGGTGGGGGGGAGCGCAGGGGGGGAGGGAGGGAGGGGGCCCCCCCAGAGGGTCGCGGCCCCCCCCCACCGAGGGTCGCGGCCCCCCACCGAGGGTCGCGGCCCCCGCAGAGGGTCGCGGCCCCCCCCGAGGGTCACGGTCCCCCCCGAGGGTCGCGCCCCCCCCCACCCCGAGGTGAAGACCGCCGATTGCGGCTGTGCGAGACGGCCGGGGGACCGGTTGCCAGGGTGACGGTTGACGCTCAGCAAGCCCCGCCCCCCAGCCGAGCCAGAGAGAGACGCCGCGTCTCAGCTCCTGCTGCGCGCGCACCCTAGCGGCGCTGGGCTGAGGCTCGGCCCTCCAGCCTTCGAGTGGGGCCGGGAGGTGCCTAGCTCGGGCGTGGGTGCAAAGGAGAAGCCGAGGCTTCGAGGCCTACCTGGAAAAACGGGGAAAGGTAGGAAAATTAATGAGATTAGATAAGTTAATTACTTTCTAAATCATTTTTTTTTTAAACTATGTGTTTTAAAAGCAACGTTTTTTTTTAAGACGCAGAAAGCGGGAAAAAGAAAGGAAAAGTTTGGAATCAAGATGGCGGCGACTCACCTCGGTTCAGAACGATAAAGCCCGGCCACACACGCACCGATTGGCCCGGTGGCACACGCCAGCAACCCGGCGTACGATTGGTCGAGCTCGAGGTCACTCTGTCGCTAATGAGCGGATAATGAGATGCTAATGAGCGGAATGTTGAAGGTTTTTGGGATACCGCGGGCGCAATTTTAGCCCGGCCGAAACGTAAATACGCTTAAAACTGTCTCGGAAGCGTAAGCTTTCTTTGGAGGTAACGCGCGCGTAGGTACGCCCTGTAACTTTCGAGCGCATACCCGCAAGACGCACACGCGATGACAGACAGAATGACAGACAGACAGAATGACTGACAGAATGACAGACAGAAGTACCGATTTATATATATATAGAAGATAATATAGCAAATTGTTCAATGGGTTAATACTCAATACGCCTCTTCATGTCAGCTATACTGTACATAACTTCATGAACTGCAAACAATACTGTGAATGATTCTGTAGATTGTGAATAGTTTACAGAAGAATTTGCAGAAAATCATGCGGCAGAGAAACTTTTGCGAAATCACAATCTGCTTGCTTAAAAACTGCAATAATCTTGAACAATGGAGACATTAAAAAGTGACATTATGATAATTCTTTTCAGCATTAATTTATTATCATGAAATAAGGGTTCCAAACTTTTCTCAGATCAAAAGAAGTCACAATTTTTGCTGTGTAAGGCATTGATAAGAAAAGTTGAAATTACCTAATTGCAGTTTTCAAGATTTTGGAGGGAATGAAGAAGCTGATCTAGGCAAATCTAGGCAAATTGATCATCATGACAAAAGGTTCAAATATCAGGGCAAACAAGACTAAGAATTGAAGCTAGTTGGTACATTTTTATATGAGGGGTATTAGCCGTATGGAACAAGTTACCAGGGAAGGCCCCTGAAGAAAACAGTACAGATGCGTTTGAGTCCTAATCACGTGTTTCTGGAGCGAGAATTGACTCAAGCAGGCAAGCAACTGGGGGTGAGATCCATCAAGGAGAGACAGTCTCGTTGGACCTAATGGCCTTTCCCTGTTCTTAAAAATTCTACATGCTTATAATATTTAGTCTAGAAATCCACTCAAAATCATTTCTGAAAATGAGACCCATATATTAGAAAAGATATGATCATTTTAGACTCTGTAAATCAAATGCCAAACAAAACAGAAAAGCTGCTTCTGTTGCCTTGTGGAGTGTTGTGCCAGTCTGTGCATGGAATTTAATCATCCGTTCGAAACTTTGCACTGACACTAGAGGTCTCTATAGGAACAGATTTTCAAATGATGCAGAAACTCCATAGCTACATATAAACTGGGAATGTGGTAAGTCTTTCTCCCTGAAAAGTTATTATTTTGTTATAAAGGAGTCTCCAAACAAGATTGTCATTTCTCAATTTCTAGTAGAGTGGTCTGTACTTCATAACTCTGAAATAATCAACACCACAATAACTGAGTTTACACTTAAAGAGGCATGGCCACAAATTCAGGGAGTTCTTGCATAATCTGAGATCCTGGAATGACCATAAACAACTTACTCTGAAATTCTCTTTCACACCTGCCAGAAAAGCCTGCACTACAACTGAAGCTATAGCTCTACATCTCAAACTATGTGATGCAATTTCACACAGATCTTTTTTTTAATGTTTTTAAATCACACATTATCATAGCACCCAAAGGTGTCAGTGTGCATTCCCATTACGAATCTAGTGAAATGCAAGTCACAGGACGATAATACACAGTAAAAATACAACATGAATAGTAAAAAGGAGATACAACATTACTTGATCCATAGATGAAATGTTAATTTGTGTTATTACTGTAGCTGCTATACTTTATGCAGCTTCTATAAAGAACTCTATCTGATACAAAAATATTTCTCAAAAGCAAATTTTCACAGATTTTGCACGTTTTTTACACTTCCTTTATCACAATGCCTTCTTAAACACACAGCTTGCTTTGGTTGGTTCTGTGAGTGGAACTGCAAAGCACTTCTTCAGATTTTTCTTCTAGTACAACCTTGGCAACAGGCAGAATTCTTCTGACAGGTCTGTGCAATTAGATGCAAATGATGGTCAAATCCACTGTACCCAGTTTTGCCAACCCACAAAATTAGCGAAAGTTGACCGATAGCTTTAAAAAAAAAAGTGAGACTCCAAACAACCCCAAAAATGCTTATGGCACATGAAAAAAAATAGTTACACTCAAAGTGCACAGGGACACAAACATAACAAGCTTCAGATATATCCAACATTACATCGCTGGAACTGCAAGAAAAAAACCTAAACTACACTAGAAATTGTGGATTTAGAAATTCCAAAGGGGAATTCAAGTGCTACAGCACAAGGTTTATTTTGCATGGGGAAGGGTCTGGAGAATCCTCCCCATGAATTTTGATTTTTAATACTTCGGGCAATATTTTCTTCCCCTTTACTCCCTGTTCTTGGGCGGTTTTGAGGTGAGTGGGCAAGAAATTGGCTGGAAGCAATTCCATTGGCTCCCTGCCACTTCTGGGATTTTCCTCTGTAATTGATGGTGGTTCCTGAATGCACACACCCATATGCCCAAAGCTTACAGCAGCGATATTCCTCCCTTGCCCCAAAGGTGGACTCTTGACAAGCTCACTCAGCATGCTCCCAATACTGTTTTCTGATAAATAATAATGGCAAAAATATGTAAATTATTGGATTAGCACATTGGCTAAAAAGTTAAAAGTACTAGAGAAGAATAATCAAGAGTGAGCTAAATTCTGGCTGTATCATTCTTTTTGTTTTAAGCATGCCAGAGTGAGACATAATATTGGGCCAGATTTTGCTCTCAAAATAACGGTGAGGCTAATGGCGCTTGTCGTTATTCATGGGTAAATGGTACAGCAACTTCAGGTGAGGAGCAGATACGCGGTTAAATGCCAAAGTCCAAAAGTTGCTGTCCAAGTTGTACTGCTCCACCGTTAGCTTTGTGAAAATGGCATCTTGCTGCCTGGCTTCCCATTGAAATGCATTGAAAGCTATGAAGTTGCTGTATTTGCACGGTAGATACGAACTAAATTCGCCACAAAGTTAAGTCTTAACATTTAATGACCTGCTAAGTGTTAATTACAGCCTATCAACATCTCTGGCACTGAAAATTAACTGTTACAAGTGTGGTGTCTCACTCCTTCAGGGATTCATTGCTGTTGATGATTTTAAAAAGTATTTTTACTTTTCCTTTCTGACTTTTTTTTTCTCTCTCAATCCAATGTTTCTTTCCCTCTTATTTCCATTTCAGTACCTGATTGGACATTGAATTCACCCACTCTAATTTACACTTCCCTCTCAGTCCTTGTGCTGTTTATTTCACAATCCTTCAAACTGATTGGTTAAGGAGACACACAGTTGTTCACTCAGGTCCCAGATGCTCTGTTTCCTTCGCTGCGACGTTATCAGCTCACACTTTCAGCAACTTGCCACGCAAAAAATTAAACCTGAACGTGCAAGGGCAAGTCTAACTAACTGCAAGCACCGTTAGATGCCCAGCTACAGCAAAATCTGGGTCATCATCTTCTCATATCAGTAAGATTACACACAGGTAGTTGGTGGCTTTCTGATTTCCTCTCTGACACACATTGTGCAATGCTAGGTGAGAAGTCTGACATTAGCATTTCAGTTTTCAGCAAATCAAACTATTTTTGATGCAAAATCCCATTATTTTGTTTTTACAATTTGAGGATGGCTACGAAGGTTTAGTACAGTTCCTTTATCAGTATTTTTGACCTATCGTTAGCCATAAGCAGCCATCTCTGATTTTTTTAAATTCGCTTATGGAATGTGGGCATCGCTGGCAAGGCCAGCATTTATTGCTCATCCCTAATTGCCCTCGAGAAGGCGGTGGTGAGCTGCCTTCTTGAACCGCTGCAGTCCGTGTGGTGATGGTAGTCTCACAGTGCTGTTAGGGAGGGAGTTCCTGGATTTCGACCCAGTGACAATGAAGGATCGGCCATATATTTCTAAGTCAGGATGGTGTGTGACTTGGAGGGGAACTTGGAGATGGTGGTGTTCCCATGTGCTTGCTGCCCTTGTCCTTCTAGGTGGTAGAGGTCGCGGGTTTGGGAGGTGCTGCCAAAGAAGCCTTGGTGAGTTGCTGCAGTACATCTTGTAGATGGTACACACTGCAGCCACGGTACGCTGGTGGTGGAGGGAGTGAATGTTTAAGGTGGTGGATGGGGTGCCAATCAAGTGGGCTGCTTTGTCCTGGATGGTGTCGAGCTTCTTGAGTGTTGTTGGAGCTGCACTCATCTAGGTAAGTGGAGAGTATTCCATCACATTCCTTACTTGTGCCTTGTAGATAGTGGAAAGACTTTGGGGAGCCAGGAGGTGAGACACTCGCTGCAGAATACCTAGCCTCTGACCTGCTCTTGTTGCCACAGTATTTATGTGGCTGGTCCAGTTAAGTTTCTGGTCAATGGTGACCCCCAGGATGTTGATGGTGGGCGATTCGGCGATGGTAAGGGGAGGTGGTTAAACTCTCGCTTGTTGGAGATAGTCATTGCCTGGCACTTCTGTGACATGAATGTTACCTGCCACTTATCAGCCCAAGGGTGAATGTCAGGGGGCATGGACTGCTTCATTATCTGAGGAGTTGTGAATGGCGCTGAACACTGTGCAGTCATCAGCGAACATCCCCATTTCTGACCTTATGTTGGAGGGAAGGTCATTGATGAAGCAGCTGAAGATGGTTGGGCCTAGGACACTGCCCTGAGGAACTCCTGCAGCGATGTCCTGGGGCTGTGATGATTGACCTTCAACCACCACAAACATCTGACGCCAGTAGTCTTCACAATGTTCGAGGCCCGGTATGTGCAGCCAAACCCCTCCCTCCACAATGGATACAGCCAACTTCACATTGATTTGTGCTAGGTTTTAAATGTGTGGCAATCAGCCAATAGGGGTGGGGCAGGAGGGAGACTGTGGCCCCGATTTTCCCCCAGCCGTCGGGCGGGGTTTCAGGCGGGCGGGGGCTGAAAATCCTGACTTTGGGGGTCCCGACACCATCCCGCCCAAAACCCCGCCCCACGTAAGTTTCAGGGGTGGTGGGTACCCGCCCCGCACTGGGACCCGCCGAAACCAGGCGGGAAGGGATTAGTGCCAATTAACTGCCTGTTAACAGGTAGTTAACAGGCAGTTTTTAGCCTAATCCCTATTTTGAGGGGTTTCGTGTGGGTTTCCCGACGGCTCCAAACCACGCCAGGTTAGAGCAGGCGGGCCGTCGGGTTGAAGGAGTTGGAGGGGTCGTGATGTTGGCGCTCAGGTGAGTGATGGGTGCATGAGTGTAAAGGTAAGTGTGTTTGGTGTGTCTAAAGTGTGTAAAGAACTTTTACTTACCTGTACTTACCTTCACAGCCTTTCTTCCTGTAGCCGTCGGGAGCCCATCACTCACCCGGAACTTAAAGCTGAACGGCTGTGAGCTGTCAAAAGTGACAGCCTTCAGCTTTGAGTGCCGGTAAGAGTTCTAACTGAGTCTGTGCAGAATGACTCATGTCAGAACTCAGACTGTCAGTGTTTCACAGCTTCAAACAGCTGTCAAACGCTGATATTTCATCTGTCAAAAACTCTTGACAGATGAAATTTCAGTCTGTGACATCACCTGTTGCCGGGTGACCCTTAATTGGCCTGCTGAGCCCGCTGGGCGGGCTCAACAAGGTCAATCAAGGGAAAATCGCACGGATTGGCCAGACGTCGAAGTAGGTGGGTCAAAAACCCGAAAGGGGAAGTCCCGCCTTCTTCCCGACCAGGTTCGGGAAAATCTACCCCTCAGACTCAAATATGTCAGGATTTTGTAGTGTGCATTGGTTTCTGGGACATTGCGCCAACTTCAGCTCTTATACTGGAATCAGTATCAGACTACCTACTAGAGTGAGGCTTTGCTGTTCTGTTCTAGGATTTGTTTGCTTAGTTCATTCCATTATTGGTGTAATGTCACTACTGGCATTAGCTTATCAGATGTGATGGCAAATGCATGTAATGGCTTTTTGCACTTAGAAATAATTTGAGTTGCTGAAAAACAAAATGTAACATCAAATGTCTTGCCTGACAGTGCAATGTGATCTGTTCTCCAAACCAATGTTTCTAAACCAAATATCAATGAAGGTTGGCTGGCTCCATGAGTTAGCAAATTGTCTCTTCACCTCTGGGGGGCTCGACTTTCAAACCAGTCCAGACTGCTGGAAAACAAAGTAACCTCTCTCTCTGATGAGGGGATGTTTGGTACAGTGGATTAGAACATTGCACTCTCACCTCTGGGACCTGACTCAAATGATGAAAATCTCCCTCTAATGGAGGGCAAATTATTGCAGAGGGTCAGAATATTTTCTTTTCAACTCTGGGACCATATTATGAAGCCTGTCCACTTACATGATGAAAGTCTTCCCTCTAAAGACCACAGGGTCAACAAGAAATGAGTTTGGGCAATTTCAATAAAGTGCCTGGTAGACATAAAAACATGGGCAAAAGATCCATTGGTCCATTTAGACAACCCTTCCGAACCTCCCATTAGGTTTCTTACAATTCTAAAACTACTAGTGCTGAATCCTATTTACCAACAGGAATTCAGCCTGCCATGGTATTCTGTTTCTGCTAGTAATTTCTATTACCCTCTGACTGAAAAGATATTGGCCTGTATTTTCCGATCCCTTCGGGTGTGCACAAGCTGTGTACACACCCGTAGGGGCCTCGCAAGTGCCGGTTTCAGGCATGCGAAGCGCATGCGTTGAAAACCGGCACTTCCGATCTGTCAAGAATTCTCTTGACAGATCATCCGCCTGCCCTGGAGAAGGGCCTCTGTGGGTGGAGAGTTCCGCTTTCTGCAGAACCCCCGCCCGCTGAAAAGGCCTGCTTTTACCAGCATAAGAGTTTAAAAAAGTAAAAAAATTTTTTTTTTTCACTCATTTACAATTTAAAAATACTTTTAAAAAAGATAAGTTTATTTTTAGCCCCGTAAAAAACGTTATATTTTTCAGAAAATTAAATTTGTTTATAATATTTAATGTAATTTTAACTAATTTTAAATCCGTGATTGACATGAATCTTGTCATTCATGTGAAAATGACTTATGAAATGATACTGGGCAGCCTGCTGGTGGCGCTGTCCAGGGAGAGTATAAATACTCGGGCATGGGCCCAGCTTGCTCAGGACATTCTTTAACAGGGACTAGTGAAGGACACAACTAGATCTCCATGTTGAAAAACAGTTGATTAAAGCCTTGTTTAATACTTAGACCAAGTGCTTAGTAGTTTTCTTATGTCAGTAATGTTTTAAATTTTTAAAAAATGTTTTAGTGTGTTTTTTGAGTGATCCCCATTCATACTTTTGACGGGTCTAAGCTGAGACACCTGTCAAAAGTGTGAAGGGGGATTCCCTTCTTCCATTGGTTCCCCATGGCCCACGTGATCCCAGGAACGCTTGCAAACCACATGCGCCCCTGGGATACCTGGGCCTCTGCGTGCGCGGACCAGCGGAAGTGTCAGGACCTACGAAGCCAGCAGGTAAGTTCGTAGATTTTTTCTAGATTGGAGGCATCTGCAAGCAGGAAACCTCTGATCGGAAAATCTGGGCCATTGTCTAAATTTGAGTGCACAGCACAAAAGAAAGTTTGTTTAGCTTATTTTTTAATTGAGTAATTACTTTATACATAATAATAGGGTTCAAATTGAAATGCTGGACTGTTTCATCAACACAAACCTAATTTCTGTAGGTTTGAGCAAATCCATCTGGAAGTATTAAGTTAGGTTTCTATTGGCACTGCTCTTGTTATTCACTCAATGGCACTATTTACATGGAGGAGCCCATGCCGACTAACCATTACATCAGCCCAAGCCTTTGTTCTTTATGGAATTCAGTAACAGCCACGAAGAATAGATTGATTACTCATGATCTTGTCTTTCACAGGTGTTAAGAGTTTTAAATAACTCGAAATATAAAGTGAAATTGTCTGAAATCAAATACACCCAATACTCAATTGAGATTAATGCATTCCACCCCAATTACACAGCAGAGGAAGATCTATTTTCTGGCAAGGATTCTGTTTAACATATTTAGCACTTAGGAACTTGGAGCAGGAGTAGGCCATTCAGCCTGTTCCGCTATTGAATTAGATCATGGCTGATCTATATCTTAATTCTGCCCACCTGCCTTGGTTCTGTAACCCTTAATACCCTTGTCTAACAAAAATGTCAGTTTTGAAATTTTCAATTGACCTAGCCTCAACAACTTTTTTTTGGGGGGTGGGGGGGGAGAAGAGTTCCAGATTTCCACTACTTTTTGTGGACACTAACCTTTTTTAAACATTCTCACCAAAGTTCCAAAAATTGGAGTCAGAATTGAATGGTATGTCTGTTAATACACACAGAATTCAAAACAAAATTGTAAAATTTAGAAGTATTAAAACTATGGAGGTGTATGGTATAATAACTATCATAGGGATATGGTTTGGACAGGATGGGGAAATTAATAGGTTCAATGTGAAAATAGAAAGGGATAATGAACAGTTAAAGATAAAGGTGCTGGACTTGGAAAAATATATATTTCAGTGAACTAAGAAGGGATCTGACCCAAATTAACTGGGGAGAAAATTTAGCAAATCTCTGCTCAACCTTCTGAACTCCAGGGAATATAAACCACATTGAAGCAACCTGCCCTCATAATTTAACCCTTTAAGCCCTTGTATAATTCTGTATCATTCTTGTAGTACAGTAGATTAATACAATCCATTATGGTATCTGAATCAGATTGAGATTTGTCTGAGCTGACCACCTTATGTATCAATAGAGAATAACACAATCCCTGTATTTTCTAGGTAATTCTTTTTGCACACTCTGATAACAACACCAACATTGTGGTTATCATGTTTTGTTCACACTAGCGTCCTTAATGTAACAAGGCCACAAGGTTTCCTCTACTCTGCCTCAATAATGTGCCACAACATAAACATCAGAAAAGTACGTCCCATTGCACTCGTGTGACTATTCTATTTCCCAGACCAGCCATTCTTGTATCCCGTGAGTGAGACTGTTAATTTATGGGCAACTGTATGTTGTGGGCTTGTGCCAGGTGGAACTGGCTGAGACTACCCAAACTCATTTAACTTGTAAGACTTACAGCTGGCAGAGACAGGAGATGTTCATCCCATCAGCCTGGGCTATATTCCAATCCTGGTCCCAGAGGTGATAGGACAGTATGTTAACCCACTGCAGCAACCAACTCTGAGAAGAGCCGGCACAAATGTATTTTTTGGGTCCAATTCAGTCACAAAATTGGGTGGCATTAACCTAGTGTATTTACATAAACCATCTTTCAGAACTATCTGTGGCTGACTTGAACAAAAATGGTGTACACTGGACAGAATGCCTTCATGGCTCTCGTGATGTGGGTGAGGATGGTGAAGCTGTTCTTCAACTTTTATCTATAAAGAATTGCTAATTACAGTACTGCTTTTGTTGGACCTTGACACCAATAGTATTTCAATGAGGGTTTTCTGTATTATGCAATGAACAGCATCAGGAAATCACAGATTTTAAGAGGCTTGTGTTTACTGTGGGTCAATTATCAATTGTAAATTGACATAACCCTGAAATGTGTGGACTGCTGCAATCCAGACACCTGAGATTTTCTTGCATGCTGCACAGAAATGCCTGCCCTCCAATCAGTGGGCTCGATTTTAATTCCCGAGTTGGGTTGCGTTGTGGGCAGGTTCGGGAGCCGCTTACGACGGGAACAGCTGCAGAGTTGCAATTTTATTTTAAAATTAAAGTACCTTGCTAATTTCATGGAGGCGCGCTGGCCGGTCCAATGAGTGGGATCGGGTCGGCTGGCTGCCTCTGATGACGTCACAATAGCAGCTCCTTTTAAAACTGCCATCCAGCCTGAGCCTTTCCATTGTGGTTTCCTGCACTTCTTTTCAAAGCTATGCATGGCCCAGAAATTCGGGTCGGGGGCTTCCCGCAGGTGCAAGCCCCTGACCTGCACTTACCTTGCGCGCCGGCCATTGAGCTGTGGGCCCCCGTGGAATTCTGATCCGGGGCCTGGTCCAGCTGCCGGCGCGCAGTGCTTGCGGATCCCAGGGGCGCAGTTAGTTCGATGCATCCCCTGGGATCACGTGGGCCATGGGGAGCCAATCGGAGCGGGGAATGCTCCATTCATAAGTTTGACAGGAAGAACTGTCAAAACTTATAAATACTACGGCCCCAAAACATCACTAAATCTTCAAATAATTTTTTTTTAAATCACATTTTTTAAATAAACTATAAATTACATGAAATAACTATTTTAAACAATAATTTAAATGTTTGAAATTTTTTTTTTTTTTTTCTAACGGGGCTAAAAATAAACTTACCTTGCTTTAAAATATTTAAAAATAATAAACCTGTGGAAAAAATGTTTTAATTTTAATTAATTCACCACTTACCTTGTAAAAAGCAGGCCTTACGCCTGCTTTTTACATTTCTAAATTCTGCAGGCTTACGTTCCCGGGAAAACTTGTAAAAAAGACCGAAGTTCGATGCACACGTGCAGCCTCTCCTGCGCACGCGTTCGAACTCTGAACCCCTTTTTTCAGGGGAACGGAAGTGCCGGTTTCCCGCGCATGCGCAGTGCATGCAGGAAACCGGCACTTCCATTGGGCTTACGGGTGAGTACCCCGTGCGTACTCACCCGTGGAGACCCGAATTTCTGGGCCATTATCTTCCAGAGGCAAGGCAGCTCCTCGTTTTAACGATGAGTCCCTCCGTTCTTGTGGATGCTGTCAGAGGGTGCAGGGAAATTCTCTTCCCTCCTGATGGCTGAAGGAAGCCTCCTCTGCAGACCAAGGCAGCCTGGCTGTGCATTGCTGAGGAGGTCAGCGCAAGGTCCACATATGCACGCTCATGGATCCAGTGCCGCAAAAGGTTTAATGATCTTGTGAGAACATCAAAAGTGAGTATCCCATCTCACTTGCCTTCACTCTGCTTCCCTTCTCTTCTCATCACCAGCACTCTGCTTTGGAAGCCTCCTCCTTCACATCCCACCTTACTCTTACTTCCCTTGCACCCTTTCCTATCCATCTCTGTCTCTGCACTGAATCACTTCAGCATCCTGCCTATGCACCTTTTAGACTCGCTCTCGCTGTCATGCAGTGACAACAACTAACAACGCACAGGGAGCTACCTTCCTCTTGGCACCTTACCCCATCTTCGTCTCACTCAAAGCTTCTATGGTAGGGATTAATCACACTCACTCCATCACTGTGGCTGAAACACCACTTGTGTCCCTCCTTGCAGGAAAAGATAGCCCACTATAAGAGGGAGAGAGCACTGACTGGATGAGGAACACCTACCCTTGCAACATTGACCAGTGCTGAAGAGGCAGCAAACGAGATTGTTGGAGGTGGCGAGGACCTGGAAGTGGGCGATGGAGAGATGGGCACACTAGAGGAAGCTGGTGACATAATAGTTTCATCCCTCTCAGAAAGCAATGCAATATGATGTTCATAGAGAATCGCTCTGTATCAAAAGGATGTCAGATACATCAATATCAGATGTCTAATTCAAGCCTTTACTCTTCCACAGGTCCATTAAGCGCCCCCCCTCCCCATGATCCAGGACGAAGACCCAGGCAACTCCTCAGAGGAACCTGAAGCCTCTGAGGGACCAGCATCACAGGACTCCGCGCACCCAGCAGCAACGCAGCAATACACACCTCGGTGGGGCCATCGCGAGTTAGAGTCGTATTGCCACCTGGTCTATCACAGCGCACAAGTGAGCATCAGTAGGTGGTGGAAACAGCGACAGCAGTGGAGAGTCCTCTGCGGAGGTCGCAGGACTCTCCTAGCTCTGCTGAGCTGCATGCAGATGCTGTGCCTCTGGGGCCATTCAGTTCGTGAAATACAGGAACAAGTGCAGGTGTCTCTGGAAGGGTTTGCCTCCAGGGTTAGTGCGAGTGTGGAGAGAATGGAGGAGTCCATCTCTAACAGCACTGCCATGGTGGAGGCAATGGCGCATGAACGCACCACCATGGATAGGATGGCAACCTCCATGGAAAGGATGGCTACCTCAGTGGAAAGGATGGCTACGACCACGGAGGAAATAAGCCACCAGAGTCAGGAAAATATGGAGACTGTTCAGAATAGACTGACATCTCTGGAGGTGCGACGGGCAGCTATTGACGCCATGGCAGAGCTTCATGGACGTCCTTTTGAGGAGAACTGCCAGTGCAGATACGGGTCCTCATGGTCCCCCTGATGTGCAGCAAGGTGCTCTCCTGCCACTTGCCAGCACTGAAGTGTGGCTGACCCATGAGAGGGATGTTGTTGGCAGGATAGAAGGAAGTGTGGGCTGCTCTCAAAGCTCTCACACGACCATGCCACTGCGGAGCCCTCGGTCAGAGACCCACTTTGCAGAGACAACTGAGATGGCCGTTTCAGCCCCTGCACAGCCGCAGGAAGAGCAGACTGTTGAGGAGCCCTCCCAGGCTCCCAAACCCAGAGGATGCCCACCAAAGGCATCTAAGCAGGCACAGCATCCTAGTCAGCAAGGTGCCTCTACATCTGCTGAAGCCATAGGGGAAGCACCACATAGAAGCACGCATAAGAGAAAGATTAAGCACCTGTAGTCACAAGGGGACTCACTTGGGTGATGTTTCTTTTTTTTTCTAACTGTTGTTGGTATATTTTGTCATGTGTTAAGATAAATTATGTCAAACAGTTGATTGTGTGGCCTATGTGTTCTGGGAAATGGCAAAAATGCATTGAGGGCTCAGGGCGACTTGCATTTGTAATGCTGATAGTAAAAGTGAGAGGAAATAAGAGGGCATAGCAGAGATGAAGTATGATGTTGGACAAGTGTCGCCTGCAATTACAGAGCCATATGGTGGCCACCTATGGTCAAAGGGTAAGCTTATGGCAGTGTGGCATGGCAGTGTGCATACCCTGGTTGATGGGCAGCAGTGAACTGAAGGGATGCTGCATTGGTCACAACAGGGCAGGCAAAGCTGCCCTCGTCCTCCTCCTGCTCCTCTTCCCAGGAAGATATGTGGTGAGCCACGTGGCTGCTACTCCCAGCCCCCAATTATGTGGACCAGGATGAGAGGGCATAAATGTTTCCTATCTCCTTGCTATAGATTTCATTTGAGGTAACAAACTTGCAACCACACAGTCAAAGTGGCCTGAAATAATTCCATTCATGACACACTGCAGATGAGTGTCGGCTTGAACAGTCAGAAGGTCAGTAGATGTGCAAAATGTTATCCCATACCTACAACAGCAAAGTTGTTGCATTTGAATGTCAGCCATGTTTCAGGGGCGTTTTTAAAGCGCTCCACCAATGCATACAAATCATGTCCTCCAGCAACTCGTCTCCTTGAGCCTAGCCTGTTTCTGACAAGTCAGGAAACAGGAGCCAGAAGCAGGAGAATGGGAAACCACTATCAAAATAGGATTAGCAAGGCAGTTAACAGGCTGTTAACTGCCTTAATTAGCTGTCCCACCGGTTGGAGACGGGTCAGTTTGGGAGCGGCTAAACAGACACTCGGGAAAATCGGGTGGGGGCGGGATGGAAGCGGGTTGGGTGTCTGAAGCCATTTTTCCCGATTTTTGTTTTCCCCCCCCCACCAAATCCGCCTGTCAGGGCTATTAAAATCGAGCCCAGTGTCTCCCAAGCAACACAGCTGAGATGACAACAACTTGCATTTATATAGAAACTTCATATAGCAAAAGGTACTTCAGAGCTCGGATCAGACTCAAGCAGGAGCATGAGGGGGACTAGGAGAGGTTGCTGAAAGCACTATTGAAAAGGAGAACATGAAGGTTGGGAGAAATATGGCAAGGCAGAGGGGTTTAGGGAGTGAATATCAGAGTATAAGGGTAAGATGGTTCAAAGCTCTGCCACCAATGGCGGAGAGGGGAAGTAGAGTACATTATACAACCATGCGGAGAGAGCAGGGTAGTGAGATTAGTTCTGGGTTTCTCCAGCAAAGATTGTAAACATACACAGAAACATAGAAGATAGAAGCAGGAGTAGGCCATTCGGCCCCTCGAGCCTGCTCCGCCATTCAATGAGATCATGGCTGATCATCCAAATTCAGTACCCTGTCCCTGCCTTCTCTCCATATCCCTTGATCCCTTTAGCCTTAAGAAATATATCTAACTCCATATTGAATATATTTAATGAATTGGCCTCTACTGCCTTCTGTGGTAGAGAATTCCACAGGTTCACCATTCTCTGGGTGAAGAAATTCCTCCTCATCTCTGTCCTAAATGGCTTACCCCTTATCCTTAGACTGTGACCCCTGGTTCTGGACTCCCCGGCCATCGGGAACATCCTTCCTGCATCTAATCTGTCTAGTCCTGTTAGAATTTTATAAGTTTCAATGAGATCCCCTCTCATTCTTCTAAACTCCAGTGAGTATAAGCCCAATCGACCCAATCTCTCCTCATACGTCATTCCTGCCATCCCAGGTAACAGCCTGGTGAATCTTCGCTGCACTCCCTCCATGGCAAGAACATCCTTCCTCAGATAAGACGACCAAAACTGCACACAATACTCAAGATGTGGTCTCACCAAGGCCCTGTACAACTGCAGCAAGACATCCTTGTTCCTGTACTCTAACCCTCTCGCTACGAAGGCCAACATACCATTTGCCTTCTTAACCGCCTGCTGCACCTGCATGCTTACCTTCAGTGACTGGTGCACAAGGACACCCAGGTCTCGTTGCACTTCCCCTTCTCCCAATCTGTTGCCATTCAGATAATAATCTGCCTTCCTGTTTTTGACACCAAAGTGGATAACCTCGCATTTATCTACATTATATTGCATCTGCCATGCTTCTGCCCAATCACCCAACCTGTCCAAATCATACTGGAGTTTCTCGGCATCCTCCTCACAGCACACACGCCCACCCAGCTTTGTGTCATCTGCAAACTTGGAGATATTACATCTAGTTCCCTCGTCTAGATCATTAATATATATTGTGAATAGCTGGGGTCCTAGGACCGATCCCTGTGGTACCCCACTAGTCAATTCAATTCAATTCAAATCGCTTTATTGGCATGACAAGTTACATCTTATGTTGCCAAAGCATCGAAAAACATTCATGTTTGTTCACAAAAATACAGATCTATCCATACAGTGTATAAACAGATATATCCCTGAGTGTATAAATATACTTTCATATAATTTATATATACTCTTTTCTTATATTTAGTGGTTGTCCCTCTGTTTATGGCAAGCTGTAACATAGTGTGCCGCTAGTGTTACACAATTTCTCTCTTCCCCTAGTAGGTATGGGAGTTTTTGGTCGTCATTCAAATTTCTGAAATCCGGGCATATTTTTGTGAATCTTGGGTAGAAATTCTCCCTTATGCCCTGATATTTTCTACAAGCTGTGAGGAAGTGCATCTCTGTCTCCACCACTCCCTGACTGCAGTGAGAACATATCCTGTCCTCTCTTGGTAGCCGGGTCTGCCTGTGTCTACCTTTTTCGATCGCCAGGTTATGTTCACTAAGTCTGTACATTGTCAAAGTTTTTCTCAGTTTGCTATCCTTTACCATGGTCAGGTAATCAGCCATGTTGTATTGTCTGTTTAGGGCCAAGTAGCAATTGAGTTTGCTTTGGGTTTTTGTTGTTTCTGCCCAATATGACAGATATTTTTCCTTTTGCTTAGCGACGATTGTGTTGGGTCGAATTCTTTGTGTTACGCTGTGACTGTCCTGGGGCTGGTTATTCTTAGTAGTTACTTCACTGAGTCCCAGGACTAGTTGACTGAGGGTATTCTTCTTTATGGTCCTCTCTTGGCATTTCAGGGCTTCGTAATGATAGCATTGGGGGTTGCTCATTTTTAGGTGTTTCCAAAATTTGGTGGCTCTTTTTTGGATAGTGATTATTAATGGATATTGGCCTAGTTCTGCCCTGCATGCATTGTTTACGGTTTTCCTTTGAGTCCGGGGGATACTTTTACAGAATTCTGCATGTAGGATCTCAATTGGGTGTTTGTCCCATTTTGCAAATTCTTGTTGTGTTAGCGGTCCCCACACCTCACTGCCATAGAGTGCGATTAGTTCAATTACTGATTTGAAAATTTTGAGCCAAATGCTAATTGGGATTTCTATTTGGATTGATTTTTTAATGGCATAGAAAGCCCTTCTTGCTTGCTTGCCTGCCACTCGGAAAAAGACCCGTTTATTCCAACTCTTTGCTTTCTGTCTGCCAACCAGTTCTCTATCCAAGTCAATACCTTGTCCCCAATCCCATGTGCCTTAACTTTGCACGCTAATCTCTTATGCGGGACCTTATCGAAAGCCCTCTGAAAGTCCAAATACACCACATCCACTGGTTCTCCCTTATCTATTTTACCAGTTACATCCTCAAAAAATTCCAGTAGATTAGTCAAGCACGATTTACCTTTTGTAAATCCATGTTGACTTTGTCCGATCCTGTCACTGCTTTCCAAGCGCTCTGCTATTACATCTTTTATAATGGGCTCTAGCATTTTCCCCACTACCGATGTCAGGCTTACCGGTCTATAATTCCCCGTTTTCTCTCTACCACCTTTTTTGAATAGTGGGGTAACATTAGCTACCCTCCAATCCATGGGTACTGTTCCAGAGTCTATAGAATTTTGGAAGATGACCAGCAATGCATCTACTATTTCTAGGGCCACTTCCTTAAGTACCCTAGGATGTAGATTATCAGGCCCTGGGGATTTATCGGCCTTCAATCCTGTCAATTTCCCCAACATCATTTCCCTACAAATACTGATTTCTTTCAGTTCCTCCCTCTCATTAGACCCTATGTTCCCCGACGTCTCTGGGAGGTTATTTGTGTCCTCCTTTGTGAAGACAGAACAAAAGTATGTATTTAACTGGTCTGCCATTTCTTTGTTCCCCATTATAATTTCCCCTGATTCTGACTGCAAGGGACCTACGCTTGACTTCACCAATCTTTTTTTCTTCACATACCTATAAAAGCTTTTACAGTCAGTTTTTATGTTCCCTGCAAGGCAAAGAGGGGCAAGGCTGTGAATCCGAAGACGAGGAGGAATATTTTTACGTTGGTGCATTGGGAGACAGGAAGGCAATGGAGGCCACTGAAACATGCAATGTATTGGACCAATTATGGAGGGACCACATCGCAATAAGCAAAGTAAAAGCTCACTTCACCCAGTGCACAAAGTCAGTTCTAAATTGAAGACACTTCTTGCACAGATTGGCCCAGGCACAGGTATTGCAGCTGATCTGTGGGTTGGATATCTGGCGTGACCGGCGCCATTAAAGGGCTGTTGGGAAAGTTAAGTGATTGCATGGGGCCTCAACATACATGGGAACACCATCTCCTCCAAGTTTGCTGTCAAGCCACACACCATGCCGACTTGAATATAGATCACCGTTTCTTCAATGTTGCTGGGACAAATTCTTGGAACTCCTAACCGCATTGTGGAAGCAGTTTTCTCACATGGACTTTAAAAAAAATTAATTCACAGGATGTGGGTGTTGCTGGCAAGGCCGGGATTTATTGCCTATCCTTAATTGCCCTCGAGAAGGTGGTGGTGAGCTGCCTTCTTGAACCGTTGCAGTCCGTGTGGTGAAGGTACTCCCACAGTGACTTTGTCATAGTGGTTTGGTACAACTGAGTGGCTTGCTTGGCCATTTCATAGGGCAGTTAAGAGTCAAACATATTGTTGTGGGTCTGGAGTCACATGCAGGCCAGACCAGGTAAGGATGGCAGATTTCCTTCTCTAAAGGACATTAGTGAACCTGGTAGGTTCATGGTCACCATTACTAGCTTTTACTAGCTTTTTATTCCAGATTTATTTAATTAACTGGCTTTAAATCCCCCAGCTGCCGTGGTTGAATTTACGTCTCCGGATCATTAATCCAGGCCTCTGGATTACTAGTCCAGTAACATAACCACTATGCTACCGTTCCCGGTGAGAAGGCTCATCACCACCTTCTCAATGGCAACCAGGGATGGGCAATGAATGCTGGCCTTGTTAGCGACGGCCAGCTCCCAGGAACGAATAAAAACATTAGTCTCTTTTTGTCATTCTCGGACTGGAAGAGCAGTCTGTAGCATTGCCAGTGGCCCAGAACAATACAGCACCTCCCATCACTCTCATCAAGCACCAGAAGTGCTTCAAACATCCTGGGGTATACAATTAGTTAGCCTGAGGAGGTACTATCAGGTTAGCCAGAGTCTTGAGGGATTAATTAAGAAGGGGAAAATAGAATATGAGAGTACGCTTGCAGGGAACATAAAAACTGACTGTAAAAGCTTTTATACATATGTGAAGAGAAAAAGATTGATGAAGTCAAGCGTAGGTCCCTTGCAGTCAGAATCAGGGGAATTTATAATGGGGAACAAAGAAATGGCAGACCAACTAAATACATATTTTGGTTCTGTCTTCACAAAGGAGGACACAAATAACCTCCCAGAGATGCCGGAGAACATAGAGTCTGATGAAAGGGTGGAACTGAAAGAAATCAGTATTTGTAGGGAAATGGTGTTAGGAAAATTGATGGGACTGAAGGCCGATAAATCCCCAGGGCCTGATAATCTACATCCTATGGTACTTAAGGAAGTGGCCCTAGAAATAGTAGATGCATTGCTGGTCATCTTCCAGAACTCGATAGACTCTGGAACAGTACCCATGGATTGGAGGGTAGCTAATGTTACCCCACTATTCAAAAAAGGTGGTAGAGAAAAAGCGGGGAAATGCTGGAGTCCATTGTAAAAGATGTAATAGCAGAGCACTTGGAAAGTAGCGACAGGATCGGACAAAGTCAACATGGATTTACAAAAGGTAAATCGTGCTTGACTAATCTACTGGAATTTTTTGAGGATGTAACTGGTAAAATAGATAAGGGAGAACCAGTGGATGTGGTGTATTTGGACTTTCAGAAGGCTTTCGATAAGGTCCCGCATAAGAGATTAGCATGCAAAATTAAGGCACATGGGATTGGGGGCAAGGTATTGACTTGGATAGAGAACTGGTTGGCGGATAGAAAGCAGAGAGTTGGAATAAACGGGTCATTTTCCGAGTGGCAGGCAGTGACTAGTGGGGTACCGCGAGGATCGGTCCTAGGACCCCAGCTGTTCACAATATACATTAATGATCTGGACGAGGGAATTGGATGTAATATCTCCAAATTTGCAGACGACACAAAGCTGGGTGGGAGGGTATGCTGTGAGGAGGATGTTGTGAAACTCCAGTACGATTTGGACAGGTTGGGTGATTGGGCAGAAACATGGCAAATGCACTATAATGTGGATAAATGTGAGGTTATCCACTTTGGAGTCAAAAACAGGAAGGCAGATTATCATCTGAATGGCAATAGATTGGGAGAAGGGGAAGTGCAACGAAACCTGGGTGTCCTTGTGCAACAGTCGCTGAAGGTAAGCATGCAGGTGCAGCAGGCGGTTAAGAAGGCAAATGGTATGTTGGCCTTCGTAGCGAGAGGGTTCGAGTACAGGAACAAGGATGTCTTGCTGCAGTTGTACAGGGCCTTGGTGAGACCGCACCTTGAGTATTGTGTGCAGTTTTGGTCGCCTTATCTGAGGAAGGACGTTCTTGCCATGGAAGGAGTGCAGCGAAGATTCACCAGGCTGATACCTGGGAACGCAGGAATGACATATGAGGAGAGATTGTGTCGATTGGGCTTATACTCACTAGAGTTTAGAAGATTGAG
Source organism: Somniosus microcephalus (assembly GCF_052327205.1). Classification (NCBI taxonomy): domain Eukaryota; kingdom Metazoa; phylum Chordata; class Chondrichthyes; order Squaliformes; family Somniosidae; genus Somniosus; species Somniosus microcephalus. The sequence continues at coordinate 106,531,841 of NC_140995.1, read as the reverse complement.
AGGGGATCTCATTGAAGCTTATAAAATTCTGTCAGGCCTGAACAGACTAGATGCAGGAAGGATGTTCCCGATGGCCGGGGAGTCCAGAACCAGGGGTCATAGTCTAAGGATAAGAGGTAAGCCATTTAGGACTGAAATGAGGAGGAATTTCTTCACCCAGAGAGTGGTGAACCTGTGGAATTCTCTGCCACAGAGGGCGGTGGAGGCCAGTTCATTAAATATATTCAAGAAGGAGTTGGATATATTTCTTAAGGCTAAAGGGATCAAGGGATATGGGGAGAAGGCAGGGACAGGGTACTGAATTTGGATGATCAGCCATGATCTCGTTGAATGGCGGAGCAAGCTCGAAGGGCCGAATGGCCTACTCCTGCTCCTATCTTCTATGTTTTTATGTTTGAGGTGAAGAAGGGCAAGTGGTAGTAGCAGAAGAGGTGGAGGATGCTGAGCCTGGGTGGTCACATCATACCATCAATAATACCCTGCACTTTAGACTTGCCATCTGGTAAAAGTGCACAGCTCTGTTGTACAGCCGGCTGCTTTCCACTGGGAAAGTAATGAAGGACTTCACCATAGCAAATGAGCCACCTGCTTTATGCATGGGTGGACTGCTGATTGTGCAATTTGGAGTTATCCCCTGTTGTTGCTTGAAAAGAACTACTTGAGTAAAATTTCAAAGCATTGGTCATTTTGACAGCCACTGGCAGAGTTGACTTTATCCTGGAATTAGTGTGAAGTTCTGGCTGCAGGAAATGGCATATTTCTGTGACTGCCTCCTTTGTGAATCCTAGGCAGTAAAGGCAGATCTCCTTCGAGGTGTCAAGGTAGGTCTTTGTCTGCACATGAGTGGTTGGTTATGGACAGGTGTGGCAAGACTGCCTTAGGTGTAAATGCACTTCCCTCTCATCCCTCCTCTTCTATAACCAGCAAATATAGTGGTATACTAGACAGCATCTTCAGAATTGTGATTGGAACAACTGAAATTAAAGATGGCTGCAAGCCATAGTTGGCAAATAGGTGCCAAAAATGCAAAAATTACATCATAAGGAAAATCAACTACAAATACCATTAAAATTACAAAAAGACCTCAAGCAAGTACTGTAGCAAAAGGAAGTTGTAAAGTTAATAATGAAACTCCTCTTTAAGGCTGCAATACTGTGAATGGATAAAGGTGCCTTCACTGTGGTGCTCAGGTGACGAATGAATGGAAAGGACAACAAGGATTAACAGAAAGAAGAGTTGAGAGTAACAGATATGAGAACTATCATGGTGGTAAAAATAGCCGGCAGTAGCCTGTAATTTTAATATGGAGCCAGGAAATGCAATCCTACCCTCCGCCCCCACTCCCCAGCTCCACATTCAGTTAAGAGTTTTTTTAAAAACCTTTAGGTGGAGGCCTGCAGCGGTCCCTTTTAAGGCTGCCTTGACCGTATCCCAATCACTCCCTCCCTCTCCCAATCACTCCACACCTCTCCTAGTTGCACACCTATCTCAATAACTGCCCCTCCAGCTCCCAATTGCTTCCCCCCTCTCCGCCCCCCCCCCCCCAGTCCTGGTCGCTGCATCTCCCTCTCCCAATCACTCCCCCTTGGTTCGGCTGTATGTAGACATTGTTTTCCTGAATGCAGCCGGCCTGATGCCAGCTGCATTCAGGGCAAACCAATATGGTAAAGGGGGCATCAAAGAGGCATTAGGACCCTTATTTGCATATACAAAGGGACCAACACCTGTTTCAGGCAGGGGCCCTCAACGCCTCTTTTGATGCCTATATCAATAACAACAAACAATTTGCATTTATATAGCTCCTTTAAAAGTAGTAAAATGTCCAGGTGTCGCCACAGTTGCAGCTCACAATGTGCACACGCACACCACCCACCATATTGGATGCATTGGCGCCCATCTTATATGCCTATAAAACGGGCACAGCATCAGTGAATTTCTAGGCCGAAATTTTAATGTAGATTTTTGTCAAAAAAAAAAGTTTATGTTTCTTATTACATTAAATTATAATCTGCCCGTATACTCTCAAATTTAATGGCTTTAAACTTGGTTTAGAATCATTTCATTTTAACAAAATTCCTGGTGACTCAAAAATTCTTTTATTCAGCTGGAGTTAATGCCATTAAGCAGTGTAAATCAAATTTTGTAGGTATAATGCTGTCAACTACAAAAGTAATTAAATACAGATATCTCTGGGCTATAGTGCTTCTCAGGCAAAGACAATCAGCTGTCACCAGAATGTGATCTTCCTATTCCACTTAGTCGACTATCAGATTAACTGATGCATTTTTAGAATTTGAATAGCCTAAATCCTGCTCAACATGTAATTGCTTTTAAAAAGAACAAACTCTTCGGGTAATTTTAAGCTAACCTGCCCAGTGGGAAACTGACAGGATAGAATCGACTGCCCGATTTTATTTTCTATTGGCTTCAAAGAAAAGTAAAATGGGATGTAAAACAGGTGGCCGATCCATTCTTGTCCTTTTCCTGCTTGTCAGGTTAGATTAAAATGATCCCCTAGGTTCTCCAGCCCAAAATAAATGGCAAATATGGAACGTGTTCCAGTTCTGCAGCGTTTCTATGCAGTTGTTATTCTGTACAATACAGCACAGCATGCGTTGAATTACATAGAATATACAACATAGAAACAGGCCACTCGGCCCAACTAGTCTGTTCTGGTATTTATACTCCACACAAGTCTCCTCCCATTCCATCTACCTCATCTCGGCCTTTCAGCATATCTTTCTATTCCTTTTTCTCTCATGTACTCGTCTAATTTCCTTTTGAAAGCATCCAAGCTATTTGGCTCAAACACTTCCTGTGGTAGTGAGTTCCACACTCTGAGTACAGATTGGATTTATTAGTAACTATCTTGTATTTATGGCCCCTAGTTTTGGATTCTCCCACAAGTGGGAACATTCTCGCCATATCTACTCTGTCCAACCCATTCATGATTTTAAAGACCTAGGTCACCTCTAAGTCTTAGCTTTTCTAAAGAAAAAAGCCCCAACCTAAATGTGTGCTTGCAATTGGCACAGGTCCAGAAATGAGGGGGGGAGAAAAGATTTCTAGCTATCCTGCCTCCGTTTCCTCCATGTCCATCAATGAGGCACCCAAACACATAGGAACCTTACAAAAGTGGTGGTGATGCATGCCCCGGGACCCTCCTGATTTCGGAGGGTCTAAGTGGCCACCTGGGAGCAGCCCAACATCAGGTAAGTTAATCATCTTCTATTCCCACAGGATCTTTTAGGCTTTGGGACCTTTTGGCTGTTGCTCACCTGCAGCAGTTAGAATGCCCTGAAGCCAGCACCTAGGACTGCAGCTGTGGTCCTGTTTTCACCCTCCGTTCCCAGTGCAAAACCCTTCCAGGTTGTGTTAAGGCTATAATAATACCTTTGGACAATAAATTTGGGTGACCTGCAGCATTCACAAGCACTTGAGTGTGCTGCTACACTCTGGTGCCTGGTGTAAAGATGGAGAGAAAATCAGTTTTGCAATGTGCATTAGAAAAGCCTTGTACTTACTTGGAGGAACAGCAAATTGGACATTTAAATGGATTAGCCAGGGTTATGGGGAATTGTTCTCTTTTTTCCCCCACAAATTTCTTACTTCCATTTTGTCATATCTAGCATGAAAAATGTAGAGAGTTCCCCCAGTGGCTTAGTGAGTAAAGTCATTATCCACTGTAGTACTGTCATGTGGACCACAAGATCCCAAATTTGATCTGTGGTCCATGTTAATCTAGCTGGTCTGAGACAGGGTTGCAGTTTGGGCACTGCAATTGATCTGAGCAACTTGAACTAGGAAGGAAAAAATAAATCGGCCAAGGCTCCTGTTCCTGATTACAATCCAGTGACTCCTGTTAGCAAGTGAGACCATGCATGGGCATCAGATAAGAATGGGATTGGGCTTGGCTATGATGCCCACCATGGTCAGGTAGCACTGCCGATCACTGCTCAGGCTCACGTGGAGAATGGTCAGTTGGTCAAGGTACCTGAGAGCTGTCACTGGCCATAGAACCATAGCCAACAAAAGAGAGAAAAGGTGGAGAAATGTACAAATATTTGTTTCTACAGATGTTATGAGAGTTATAATCAAATGGCTTTGCAATGCATCCCAGCACATAATTAGCCTCAAATTGATCGGATACTTTTAATGAATGGCTAATAATCACCCCGCAAAAATCCACCTTTCCTTACTGACACTCCTTCACCGTATACACATATTTCATGTTTCATGTCCAGCATGCATAAAATGCGCAGAAAAGTTCAGTACTCAAAAGGTTAAAAATATTGTTGGAGGTAACCTGAGAATTCTGCCAAATGCAGGGTACATTACCAAAACAAACAAAGCTTTCACAACAAGGGCTTGTTTCCTCCAAGCATCTAAAGGGCAGGGAGATGCATTGACCTGTGCTCTGCAACTTTCCAGGTACAGGTATAAACAAACACAAACAAAGCAGTGCTTATGTACTGTTGGATGTTCCAGTCTGGTACTCCTTAAAGAGAGTAACTGATTGCACCAGTGAGCTGCTCCCTGTCAACCTGAAGTTTATTTGCATTATATGGAACTCAGCATTTGTCAATCTGAGGAAGCAGGCTCACCACTGGCTGTCAATTCAGGTGCGATGGAAGTTTCAGTGCTGCATTTTCTTTAAAATCTGCAGCACTTTCAGGATTTCCTTTTCACATTTTGCTAGTGTAAACATATACAGTTGAACAAAATGCCCATGGTGCTGCATTCAAAAGCATTTCACGGCTGTGTCTTGATTTTGTCTAAAAAAACAGATGTAATTCAACTCTAACTAACTGAGTGTAAATATTCAATTAGGATTAAAACAAAGATCAACAGCAACCTACGTTTAGAAAGCGCCTTTTACGTAGAAAAACATCCCAAGATGCAAAGTCACAAAAAAATAGATGCTGAAACAAAAATTGAGATATTAAATGGGGTGAGGTAACACTAATCTTTCTGTTTTAAAAATCTGTTGCATCTCTAACTTTTTCCAGTTCTGATGAAGGGTTATCGATCTGAAACATTCACTCTGTTTTTCTCTCCACAAATGCTGCCTGACCTGCTGAGTATTTCCAGCATATTCTGTTTTTATTTCAGATTTCCAGCATCCGTGGTATTTTGCTTTTGTATGAAGGAAAGGTTTTGGAGGCGGACGCTGTAGTCAACCGTGTCAAAGGCGGCTGCAGAGAGGTCAAGGAGAGACAATGCAGCACAGTCATAGTGGATGTCATTTGTGACTTTGATTAGGGCTGTTTAGGTGCTGCGGCAGGGATGGAATCTTGATTGGAGAGATTCAAACACGGTGTGCGGGAAAGGTAGGCATGTTCAAGATCTTTGAAGAAGAAAGTGAGGTTGGCGATGGGGCAGTATTTTATAAAGACAGATGGGTCAAGGGTGGGTTATTTGAGTGGGGGGGGGGGTGGTTGATGATGCCAGTTTTGAATGAGGGGACAATACCTGCAGAGAGGGAACCATTTACAATGTCAGCTACCATGGGGGCCAGGAAGGGAAGTTGGGAGGTGGGTCTTGCGGACAAGATGAGCTCACAAGGGAGATAGGTGAGAAACTAGAGTAACATGTGGATTCAGGGCTAGGGCAGGAGAAAAGGGTTTAAGAAGATGACTGGTTGTGAAGAAGGGGGCAGGGGGAACCTTTTGCTTTGTGGTCAAGAGGAAAGGGAGGAAGCAGCAGAGGAAGCTGAACGATGGTCTCAATCTTAGTGGCAAAGAAGTCCATGAGCTACTTGCACTTGTTGGTGAGGGTGGGGAGGGGGGAGGGTGGAGAGTGTTGGGTTAAGGAGATGGTTGGTAGTGGAGAAAAGAAGCCAAGGTTATCTTTGCTCTCCAGGATGATCTGGTTTTGGCAGACAAGAGTGAGGTCTGATAGCGTTTGAGGTGGTGCAGCCTGATCTGATGGAAACCAGTTGTGCACCAGATACACTCAAGTCTGCATTCCTTGGACTTAAAGGAGTGAAGATGAGGGCCATACCAGGGGGATTGACTGGGATGGGAGAGAGTAAGGGCAGGATTTTCATTGGGCCGTGGAGTCAGGATTGGAGGCGTGTGGGGGGGGTAAAATCCCGAAATCAGGGGTCCTGACCCCATCCCGCACCCAACCCACCTCCATGCCAGTTTCAAAGGAGGCGGGTACCCGCCCCACACTGGAACCCGCCTACCCGAGGCGGGAAGGGATTAGTGCCTTCAGGCAGTTTTTAGCCTAATCCCTATCCCTATTTTTAATGCTGAAGTGTGGGATTCCCGACGGCTCCAAACCACGCCAAGTTTGCGAGGTGGGCTGTTGGGTTGAAGACTTGGAAGGGTCGAGATGTCGGTGTTCAGGTGAGTGATGTGTGCATAAGTGCAAAGGTAAGTGTGTTTGGTGTGTCTAAAGTGTTTAAAGAAGTTTAAATTACCTTTTCTTACCTTTTCAGCCTTCCTTCTTTTCGGTCTCGGGAGTCCCTCATCTCACCAGCACAGAACGCAGAATGGCTGCGAACTGTCAAAAGTGACAGCCTTGAGCTTTCTGTGCAGGAGAGATTTCTAACTGAGTATGTGTAGAAGGACTCAGGTTAGAAGTAAGACTGTCAGTGTTTGACAGCTTCAAACAGCTGTGAAACGCTGATATTTCATCTGTCAAAACGTCTTGACAGATGAAATTTCAGTCTGTGACGTCACCTGTTGCCGGGTGGCCCTTAATTGGCCTGCTCAGCCCGCTGGGCGGGCTCATCAAGGTCAATCAAGTTAAAATCTCGTGGATTGGCCACATCTCGATGGAGGCGGGACTACAACCCCGAAAGTTGTAGTCCCGCCTCCTACCCAACTCCTGAATGAAAATCCAGCCCTAAATGTTTTATTGGGGACAAGGGCATGAAAGGTGGATTTGAGGGAGCGGTTGAGCAGATTGACAGCTGCAGAAGTATTGTGGTGAATGGAGGGTCAAAGGCTAGTCAGTTGGGATTTAAAAGGTTCAAATAGACGCATCAGTTAACAAGGTTAAAAGATTATTGGGACAAAAAGGAAACTGTAAACTTTATATGCATCAGTTCCACTGGGGCTATCTAACTCGAGAGAACCAATATATACCACAAAACAGTTAACCCCTAGACTCCCATTAGCTTCAGTGAACCTTATGGGCAGGATTTTCATTCAGGAGTTGGGTGGGAGGCAGGACTACAACTTTCGGGGTTGTAGTCCCGCCTCCATCAAGATACGGCCAATCCACGCGATTTTTCAAGAGGTTTTGACAGGTGAAATATCAACGTTTCACAGCTGTTTGAAGCTGTCAAACACTGACAGTCTTACTTCTAACATGAGTCCTTCTCCACAGACTCAGTTAGAAATCTCTCCTGCACAGAAAGCTGAAGGCTGTCACTTTTGACAGTTCGCAGCCATTCTGCTTTCTGTGCCGGTGGGACGACGGACTCCCGAGGCCTAAAGGAAGGAAGGCTGAAAAGGTAAGAAAAGGTCATTTAAACTTCTGTAATCACTTTAGACACACCAAACACACTTACCTTTGCACTCATGCACCCATCACTCACCTGAACACTGACATCTCGACCCCTCCAAGTCCTTCAACCCGACAGCCCGCCTCGCAAACTTGGCGTGGTTTGGAGCCGTCGGGAATCCCACACTTCAGCATTAAAAATAGGGATTAGGCTAAAAACTGCCTGTTAACTACCTGTTAACAGGCAGTTAATTGGCACTAATCCCCTTCCCGCCTCAGGGATGCGGGTCCCAGTGCGGGGCGGGTACCCGCCTCCTTTGAAGCTGGCATGGAGGCGGGTTGGGGGCGGGATGGGTTCGGGACCCCCGATTTCAGGATTTTAACCCCCCCCCCCCCCCACGCCTCCAATCCCGACTCCACGGCCCAATGAAAATCCTGCCCTATGTCTCCATAAGGTGACTGATTTTATTCATTTACAGCTCTTGCAATGTGATGCTAAAATACACATTAATGTAACCATAAGAAAGCTACTCAGAGTTCAGGATTTGCTTTATTACTGTAATATTAGCCATTCAATTATGCATCTGAAACACAATTTCACAAATATTCTGCTGTAAAAATATATTAAAAACAAAATATAGAAAAAAAGACAACAAAAGAATGTTAAAATTCATTGTAATTCTTAACTGTTTTGTTTTTAATAATGAAACCCCCTCTTTAACAGGGTAAGATTTCCTCTGCTTGCTATGTGGAGTGATATTGTAAATGTGTTTGAAGATTTCTTCTGTTTAGTATTTGTCGCAAAATTGTAACTGTTCTTTTAGAATGTGTTTATAAATTCAATAAAAGTGACCAATAGTGATTTTTACATTAATTAATTAAATTAATGCATTTATAGTTTGCTACAAATAGTGACTAGAGAATATCTACCCCAACGTCACTAACTATACATTAAGACATAATATTACTGAAAACAATGGCCTAGAAATTCAGTGGGCTGCGCCACCCGTTAGCACCTTAAGAGGGCACTAAGTGGGTTGGAAGCCACTGGCCACGCCTCCCGCTAAATTTAGCGGGACGCTAATGGCGGCACTAGCCGTTAGCGCTGCGCCGCTACCAATGACGTCTTTAAGAAGGGGAGGAAGGCCTGCAGTACCGCAACACGCCGTGCCGCAGCATGTGGTGCTGCGGCACGTTGCGCAGCGATCTTCAGCTGCAGCGCCCCAAGAGGGATTCAGGGCGCCTCCAGCAGCGCTGCGCTTCCCTCTAGGGCGCGTAAAGTGAATTTCCGGCGGGCGGCCGCAACTACTTCCGGGGCGCTACTTTTAGTGCCCTGGCGAGGCTGGCGCCCCAAATGGGGTGCTACTGAATTTCCAGGCCAATTTGTTTTAACTAATTTCAACAAATTATTTGAGGTTACAGGTAAAAGATAATCCATAAAATTGAAATCCCGTTGCTATTTGTCCCACTCTATAGAACAATCCATCTGCTAAAGCAAAGATTAAATCACAATAAAATAAATCCCAGTGAAATAAAAAAAGACTTGCATTTATATAGCGCTTTTCATGACCACCGGACGTCCCAAAGTGTTTTACAGCCAACAAAGTACTTTTGAAGTGTAGTCACTGTTGTAATGTAGGAAATGCGGCAGCCAACTTGTGCACAGCAAGGTCCTACAAACAGCAATGTGATAATGAACAGATAATCTGTTTGTTATGTTGATTGAGGGATAAATATTGGCCAGGACACCGGGGATAACTCCCCTACTCTTCTTCGAAATAGTGCCATGGGATCTTTTACATCCACCTCAGTTTAACGACTCATCCGAAAGACGGCACCTCCGACAGTGCAGCACTCCCTCGGCACTGCACTGGATTTATGTGCTCCAGTCCCTGGAGTGGGACTTGAACCCATAACCTTCTGACTCCGAGGCAAGTGTTCTACCAACTGAGCCACAGCTGACACTATAATAAGACATTATACAGTAATACTGCAATTTCAAAATGCTTGATTCCTTGAAGAGACTCAGTGGTATTTCTTCACCACATATCTGTTATGAATTACATAGTCCTTTTATTCTAAGCAAATCAAACTCACTTGAGAGTAACTGTCAACACACCAAAAATCCTTGTTGATTAAAACAACAGGAATAATCAAACAGATCGCAGACTCTAATAGTACTTTCATTAGTGTGTAATTGTACCGACACTGGGCTGCTTGCTATGTATAGAAGTTGAATTTTTCTGCCTGAAATTGTAGTTCCTTCAATTGAAGCGCCAATCGCAACAAAAGTTTTCCAGCGGTCCACTGAATATATTTTAAAATGTTACCTTTTAATAAACTCTTGTAGCTAAGTATGCATAAATCAAGATGGGCCAGATTTTCTTCTTCAGCGTAACAGTCTGACATGCCAAAATACTTACTGCAAATTAACAGGTAAATGAATAAATGAATAGATGGAAAATTGCATGCGTCTTGCCCCCAAATTTACAGTATGTAGTACCTCTGCCCCACCAAGCTCTTCTGCTCAGGTGCTGAAGAGGAAAGCCAATCAATTAGATCATGGAGGCATGGAATAAAAATGACCGTTTGGGAACTGCAATTCAAAACCGTGCAGGTGGCTGCCATATTCAGAAAGCTCCATGACTCAGTTGTGAAACTGGTAGCATTTGGGCCTGAGGCAGGTCAGTGAATTTAGTCATTTGTGCTTAGCAGATTTTCAAGATGATGAACAGTCAACCTTTGAAAAAGGTGGTAAGCAGTTCATAGGAAATAACTAGGGTTGCCACCGTTTAAGCCCAGTCATAAACTGGTCAGAGGCTGGATATGGGCGTGGTATTTAAAAAAGCATGCTGAGCAGATTCGCAAAACAGGCCTGCTCATATATGTGAAAAGGAGAAACAAATTGTTCTCCCACATTTACAAATGTGAAATGGGTCTGCTTGTGCATGTCACACTGCAGCTTTTAAATGCAGTAATTGAAAACTGGACTTTTGCTATCTGGTTTTCATTTCTCAAAATTACTGGTTGGCCAGCCCAAGGCCAGACTGATTTAAAATTGGAGGGGTGGCTCTCCTAGACAGCAATCCACATTAAAGAAAAATTAGACTTAAATTAATTGGAATGTGACAACTGATCTAATGATCAATTAATCCACAAACAGTAGTTGAGGTGAATAGCATCGATGCATTTATGGGGAAGCTACATATAAGTACATGAGGGAGAAAGGAATAGAAGGATATGCTGATAGGGTGAGATGAAGTCGGGTGGGAGAAGGCAGGAGTGTAACATAAAGACAGAAGCATAGACCAGTTGGGCTGAATGGCTATTTTCTGTGCTGTAAATTCTATGTACTGTAATTCTTTGTAATCTCTAATAATTACTTTGTAGGAGTCTACGTACTCCTAGCAAAAAATACTGAACTCGGAGAGGTTCAACAGAAAAGGTTTAATTGTTGAGGCTGCATGCTGAACACAAAATGGAGTCAGAGACTACACAAAGTTCAACTCTGTCTCATCAGTGCACAGCTTCGACTGCTCCTCCCCCGCTCTGGGCTTAACTATATTGCAGATCGAGTTTCTTAAAGGTGTGATCCTTCTTAAAGGCATGACGCCTGATTTATAGTCTACGGACCGGAAAGCGGATTGTGTCTGTTCTGTGATCGGTACGCCACACAACTCCCCCCAGAATCCACTAGTAGGGAGTGTACGAACCGGCGTGGCGGCTTGGTGGCACGGCCGGAACGGCTCTTGGCGGTTGGTGTCGGGAGCGGGGTGGTCGGACGCGTCGGGCTCTTAGGCGGTCTGCCCCGCAGTGGGGGTTGGCCCACTTGAACGGGTTCGTTGGGCTCTAGGTGCGCCAGCTTGAGCCGGTCGACCAACACCATGTCAGTTCTGCCGCCCACTTCGAGGAGGAAGAACTTGTTCCCCATCTGGAGTACCTTGTAGGGTCCGTCGTATGGGGGCCGTTGAGGTCCTCGGTGGGCGTCATGGCGCACGAAAACAAATTTGGCCATGTGCAGGCTAGGTGGTATGCGGGTTGCTGGTTCGCCGTGCCGGCCAGTGGGTACCGGAGCAAACTGTTGTGCTCGGTTGGCGAAAGCGCGGCGTTGCTGGTCAGCCGACCAGGGGGTCGTGGCGGTGGGCAGGAACTCTCCGGGTACGCGCAGCGGCTGGCCGTACACGAGTTCCGCCGCCGAGGCCTGCAGGTCTTCCTTGACCGCGGAGCGTAGGCCGAGTAGCACCCACGGGAGGCGGTCGATCCAAGCCTCGTCCTCGAGGCTGGCGCGGAGGGACGCCTTCATGGACCTGTGGAATCGCTCGCACAGTCCGTTGGCTTGGGGGTGGTAAGCCGTGGTGCGGTGAACGGCCACCCCGGGGTTTCGGGCGATGGCGGCCCACAGATCAGAGGTGAACTGCGGGCCTCTATCTGACGTCCTGTCGGAGGGGACGCCGAACCGAGCGACCCAGGTACCGATGAACACCCTCGCGATGTCGGCGGTGGTGGTGGACGTCAGTGGAATGGCCTCGGGCCAGCGGGTGGTACGGTCCACGATTGTCAGCAGGTGCGTGTGACCTTGTGATGGCGGCAGGGGGCCGACGAGGTCGATGTGGACGTGGTCGAACCTTCTTTCTGGCACGGTGAACTCCTCGAGTGGGGCTTTGACGTGTTGGTGGATTTTGGCACGCTGGCAAGCTATGCAGGATCTGGCCGAGACACGCACATCTTTGCGCAGGCCGTGCCAGACAAATCGGTTGGCCACCAGTCTAATGGACGCGCGGGTGCCGGGGTGTGAGAGGCCGTGGACGATGTCGAACACCTGTTTTCGCCAGGATGCCGGGACTACGGGGTGGGGTTGCGCCAAGGAGGTGTCGCATTTGACTGTGACGGCGGACGGGCCGCAGGCGACGTCGGTCAGTCGCAGCCCTGGGAGGGTTGTGGGCGCAGAGAGCAGATCGGGGTCGGTGCGTTGCTCCGCTGCCAGTTGAGCATAGTCCACTGCCAGGTGGACGGCGGGGCGGGATAGGCAGTCGGCCACCACGTTGTCTCGACCGGAGACGTGCCGGATGTCCATGGTGAATTCGGACACCGCGGCGAGCTGGCGTTGTTGCCTGGCTGACCACGGGTCCGCAGATTTCGCCATCGCGAATGTCAGGGGTTTGTGGTCGACAAACGCGGTGAAGGGGCGGCCCTCCAGAAGAAATCTAAAATGGCGGACTGCCAGGTACAGTGCGAGGAGCTCGATGTGTTCCTGCTTGGAGGAACTAGCTACCAGGATGTCATCCAGGTAGACAAAGAGGAACTTCAAGTCCCGGAGGACCGAGTCCATGAGCCGCTGGAAGGCCTGGGCCGCGTTTTTGAGGCCAAAAGGCATTCGGAGGAACTCGAATAGTCCAAAAGGGGTGATTATGGCCGTCTTGGGAACGTCCGTGGGGTGGACTGGCACCTGATGGTAACCGCGCACCAGGTCGACTTTGGAGAAGACTGAGCGGCCGGCCAGTCTAGCCGAGAAGTCTTGAATGTGCGGTATGGGGTACCGATCCGGTGTGGTGGCGTTTTTTAGGCGCCGGTAGTCCCCGCAGGGGCGCCATCCCCCGTCGGGTTTGGTGACTATGTGGAGTGGGGAGGCCCAGGGGCTGTTGGAGCGGCGGATGATGCCGAGCTGTTCCATTGTGGCGAACTCGGCCCGCGCGATCTCCAGCTTGGCCGGGTCCAGCCTGGGGTAGGGATGAAGTGTTCTACCCCGTGCTTAGCAACCTTCGCGGAGAAGGTCGGGTTGGTGAGGGCTGGGAACTCAGCCAGGAGTGCTGAGTAGTCGTCCGTTGAGCTGGCGCGGCACTGCCATGCTATTTCGGCGGGTTGGGGGGGGCCATGGCGCCCGGGACAGGTGACATGGTGTCCCTGTCCACGAGGCGGCGCCGAGGCATGTCGACCAACAGGCCGTGGGCGCACAGGAAATCCGCACCGAGGAGCGGGGAGAGCACCTTGGCGGTGATAAATTCCCAGTGGTAGCGGCGGCCTGCGAGGTCGATGGTGACGGTGCGGGTGCCGTACGTCCGGATGTCGGTGCCATTGGCGGCAGCCAGCGCAGGGCCGCCTCGCTGGATCTCGAGGGCGGACGCGGGGATGATGCTGCGCTGCGCGCCCGTGTCGCATAGGAAACGGTGTCCGGAGGCGCTGTCCGTAACGTACAGCAGCGTGCCTGCTTGCCCCACGGCCATCGTGTAGGCCGGTGTGGGGGCGGTTGGAAACGTGCAGGGATGGCTGCAGCGGCGTGCCCGTGCGCCGAACCGGGTATGGAAGTAGCAGTAGCCATGGGTCGGAGGGCTTGGGGGACGTGGGGGCCTCGTGGCCGAGCGATAGAGGGTGGAGCGCGCGCCGACGCTGCGGAGGCCAGGTCGGGGGTGACGGCGTGGTTGGAGCTGGCGGACAGGAGCTTATCGGCTTCGTCGGCCAGGGCCTCGACGTCCGTGATGCTGGATGCCACGATCGCCGGGCGGATGCTGGGAGGTAGTTGGCGGATAAAGAGCGTGCGGAAGAGGGAGCCAGGCGGTTTCTCGTTGGTCAGAGCAAGCATGTGTGAGAGCAAGTCTGACGGCGTGGAGTCACCGAGGCCCGGGAGGTCGAGGAGGTGGCAGTTGCGCACGAATTGGGAGGCTGTGAATTTTTTAATGAGCGCGGCCTTGAGATGTGCGTACTTGCCTTCCTCCGGAGGGTTTTGTAGTGTTGTCCAGACTTTCGTGATTGTGGAGCTGCCCAGGGAGGCGAGGAGGTAGTTGTACATCGTTGCGTCGGCGGTGATGTCGCGGAGTCGGAATTGCGATTCGGCTTGAAGGAACCAGGCGGTGGCCAGGTTCTCCCAGAACTCCAGCAGCTTCACAGAAACTGCGTTTGTGTCAGCCATGGTTATGCTTAGGAGTCGTCCTGAGCGTCGGGGTCACCAATGTAGGCGTCTACGTACTCCTAGCAAAAAATACTGAACTCGGAGAGGTTCAACAGGAAAGGTTTAATTGTTGAGGCTGCATGCTGAACACAAAATGGAGTCAGAGACTACACAAAGTACAACTCACTTTCATCAGTGCACAGCTTCGACTGCTCCTCCCCCGCTCTGGGCTTAATTATGTTGCAGATCGAGTTTCTTAAAGGTGTGATCCTTCTTAAAGGCATGATGCCTGATTTATAGTCTACGAACCGGAAAGCGGATTGTGTCCATTCTGTGATCGGTACGCCACAACTTTCCAGTTTATTCTTGCAGAAAAGAAAAGAATATTGAAGCCATGAAATTGGGAGGTGTAGTGCTGGCCATTAAGGCCGGTTTTGCGGAAAAAAATGGCAGCCGCCTCATTCCGCCCGCTTCAGAACACAGCGGCCGCCATTTTGGACAGGTCAGCAGCGTTGCCGTTGCCTGCGCTCACCACCCATATTTAAATTATGCAGATCGTGATGTCTGTCGGCATGCAATGCCTGAATTGGCGCACGACCTGTGATTTTTGGACATCGCCGCTCTTGATACCGCCCTCTCCAAACCACGCATGGAAGAACGTTCGTGCAGCAGTACAACAGAGACTCTGCCAGCGCGTCTTAAAGGGACACACACATCATTCAGGTAAGTTTTTAGATTTTTGCTTTTGGAGTTTTTTTTAACATTTTTATTGGAGTAGTGGCTTGATGCAATACATTGTTAAGGTGTGCAGGGAGTGCTGCTGGATGTTTCCAAGGCTTTGGCTGTTAAAGGAAGGCCTCTGAGAACACCACTTGCTCCCAGTCCTGGGGGCTCAGTTGCAGTCCCCCTTGGGCTGCAACATCACATGGAGATGAAGCAGAGACAGCAAAGGATACAAGCTGCTCGCAGAGGGAGGAGGAAGCAGAAGAGGTGGAAGCAGGAAACCCAGACAGCCCCTTTCTGGCCAGGATCGAATCATCCGCCTGCGCTACCAGTGAACACAATCTCAATTCCCCTTTCAACATTCATCCCACACCTTACCTACCCTCCGTTACTGACTATCACAGCATCCTCTTGGCCACAATGCTGAAATAAAAGCCACCATAAAGCAAACGTTCCAATTCAATTTTATCAATATATGCATCCAATATTACATCAAAAAAATCAACTAATCACCCTTGTGCATTCCCTGAATGGCTGTCTTGCATGTGCCTTTGCCTATCATAGTGATGTCACACAGTGCTACCCCAGTAGCTGCAGCATGGCTGGTGGAAGGCTGCTGACTTTCAGTGGGGGACACTGCAGATGGCCGAGCAGGACGACCTCGAGGAGCTAGTGGCTGGGAGTGTGAAATCGAGGGACAGTTTCTTCTTCTTCATGATATTCTCCCTCTTCTTGGTCACCCACTGGCTGGGCAAGCTGGATTTCTTGGGTGCCTGAAATGAGGAAGCCAAAAGGGTAGGGTTGTGGTGAGGGGAGGAGGAGGGGGCCGGGGTGGGGGGGGGGGCGGCGGATGGTAAAGCAAGAAGTGCATGCTTACACTATGTGCAGCTTGTAAATCAGAAGAGATTGTGGGATGAGGGGGTTGTGGGATGTGAGAAGGAGGATAACTTATGAGGATACCGGCCTCTTGTATTCTTTCAGCCCCACCACTGGCCAAGGGCTCAGCCATGCCCCTGCCAAGAATAGTCAGCACCATCTCCTCCAAGGGGGTGAGGTGAAGCTAGGAATGTGAGGTGTGCCTCGTGTTTGGTAGAGACTGCTGGCAGTGACCGCCTCGGTGATCTGGTTCCACATCCTTCTTTCTGGAGAGCCTCCTGGCCTACTGTGGGTAGAGAACCTCTCTCCCAGTATTGACCCCCTGCACAAAGCTGGAGTGCTGTGTCCAAGACCCTGGGTGCCCTTTCCCTGTTGACAAATGGCCTGTTGAGCCATTTGTGTTGGTGCTGAAGCACTTAAAGCATTTTTTACGTGCAGAAGGCAGTTTAGCTTTAAGAGCTGCAGACTGCCTAGTTCTGAAGCATTTTAATTTTATTTTAGCAGAAAGCAGTTCAGCTTTAAGAGCTAGAAACTGCCTTGAAAAGGAGCCTGCTAGCTTTAAGTAAAGCCAGCCTCGCTCCAGCGACGTGAACTTAGGCCCCCTGCTGAGCACACAGCCTGTCAGCAGCGCATCAGTCGCTAGGCTGTGCGCTACAATCACGATAATTAGCAGGCAGCACCAAATTGACATGCTGTCTGAAGGGACGGGGGCATATCTCTCATCGTGGTGTCCGCACCTGTTTTCGGGCCTTATTGCATTTCACCCCCTAAGCATCTTGCCTGTGAATAAGTTTACTGGGACCCTTGGTCTATTTTTCAGTTCAGAGTGATTAGGCTTACTCTTATTGTACCCTTTAAACAGCCTGAATTGTTCGTGTCTTGATCATCAGGTAAATACATTTCAAAGGCAGAAGGGGCTATTGTGAAATTTCCGTACTGGAAAATCAATAGTGGCAAAATGTTGTTTTTCATTCATTCTCAGGATGTGGGCATCGCTGGCAAGGCCAGCATTTATTGTTCATCCCTATTTGATCTGAGAAGGTGGTGTGATAAAACTGAGTGGCTTTCTAGGCCACTTCAGTGGGTAGTTAAGAGCCAACCATGTTGGTGAAGGACTGGGTAAGGCCAGCAAGTTTCCTTCCCTAAAAAACATTAGTGAACTAGTTGGGATTTTACAACAATCCGACAGCTTCATCGACACTTTTACTGATACTAGCTTTTTATTTCCAACTTAAAAAAAAACCTGCCATGATGATGTTTAAACTCACATTTTCTGAATCACTAGTCCAGTAACATAACCACTACAGTACCGTACTCTGTACATTGGAACGGAGCAGGAGGCTTCACAGCAGAAAAGGTCTAGCAAACTATACAGACTATTTAAAACAAATTACTCCTGGGGCAAAATTCTGAGAAAAACTGATTTGGCCATATACAATTTTCAAAGAACATTTTCCTTTCCACAGTGAAATTAAGTAGCTGTCCATTCGCAACTATTCAGTGGAGCATTATAAACATAATGCAACCCATTAAATGTGTTCGAAACACATCAACTTGGATGTACAAATAAGACAGGTTGCAACTTCAGTTCATTAAAGTGTTAGGAATATCTCTTAGAATCTATTTATATGGTACAGAAGATAAGACAGAGCACAAAATCTACTTTTTCTGTTGACACCAATTGTCCTTGCTTGTATGTACTGTACTATAGTACCATTGTGCACCCGCGAGCCCTCAGTAATCAGACATGAGAGATCTGACGTTTCACGCTACTCAGAGCCTCTCTCTTTTTTCTCCAATCCCTCTGCAGCTCAGACTCTCTGAAAAGTCTCCTGTCCTTTGAGGTTAAATTAATAGTCCATGCTCTTACAAATAATTGGTAAAAGTATTGATAAATTCATATGAAATCCTATTCTTCCAGCCCAATCTAAAAGAAAATGGCCTGGAGTTCTTGCACATCGGAGCTCAGCATCATTTTTAGAGTTTACTGCACTGATTAACACATTCATATAAAATTCCTTTGTGTACCATTTTAATCTGCTGTTAATCTGTTTATTTTAAATGCATTATGATGGTGTTAAAATATCACACAAAGGAATTTGCATAAATTTGTTAACCAGTCTGCTGCCACAGGATAGATCCCCTGGTTTACATGGGAGTGGGGAGTAGCTTTCAGTTATTGCTCTAACCAGCAATGCAACACACATTTGAATTAAAAGTCAGAAAATATGCTCCTCCCATGACTCAGTTGGTAAACTCACTGCCCAGTGTTGAACTGAGCCATAAAGAGCAGGAAGACTCCCAGGATCAATCCCCAGCCTGTACAAAATTGACTGGTCTCAGCCATGATGGCAACAGGGAGTACTGGAGCTTGAGACCTATAGGGCTGGAAATCCTTCAGCGCTCGGTTTTGGGCACAATGCATGCCCAAAGCTGGCCTGAAATTGGGCTTTGGGCCTCATCTAATTAATCTGGGATAGCTGCCAGGGACCATCGCGCCTGTACAGGCAGCTTGCCGCCTTGTGGTTTGATTTTTGTGCCACCCATCTCTGCAGCAGTGGCCCCCAGGTAAGTGCCAGGGAAGAGGGGGGGGGGAAGGGGTTGGGGCAGGCAAAGGAGAATGGGTGGGGTGGTGCCAAATGTTTTTTTAAAATTCTTTTTGAACTCATCTTTGTTGGCAGCGGCAGCTTAGGCCACAGTGGCTACTGAAAAATTCTGAGTGGGGCAGGCCCAACTCCTGCAACGCTCATCGCAGACCAATTTTGGTGAGGGGGCCTAAAACGGGCACTAAGCCCCTTATTTACATAGGCAAGGGACCTAATGCCTGTTTTAGGTGGCCACTAGGAACCCCTGATAAAATGGCACCACCTAATTTCGGGTCAAATGTTTTTCAGGTGTCCTTGGGCGCAGGATATTGGTCCCCAAAATTGGGCCTTGTTTCACCCATTTTACACCTAATTTCTACCCCATTGTACCTTCTAAGGGAAATGTGAATAAATATTTTAAGCAGGGGCAGATATAGGGCTATATGGAAAGAGTCGTAGTAGGATCAGATTTGGATTGCTCCAGCAAAGAGTTGGCACAGACACGATGAGCTGAATGGCCACCTTCTGTGCTGCAAGCTCTTTTAGTTTTGTAAGTTCCTGTATGTGGATATCAGCTGAGGCTTGGCTGTTATGTCTCCCAAAGTCAAATAGCCTGCCAGCATTCATAATCTAGACTCGCGTATGATGAATATCTTGTTGGTTGAGGTACTGGAATGCTTGTGGCGCAGCATGGGTAAGTGTCTTTAGAAGGGATTGGGAGAAAATTGGAAGGACAAAATGGTAAAATATAAAATGGAATCAAACCCCCCCAAAAAAGCTGTAATTACAATCAGGTGTTTAAAACAACCATATCTTCATCTTAGAAAGCCTTAGGTGCAAACTAAAGCAAATTGCTCCTTTAAAACTTATCACAAGTTCTATTTAACATAATACAAAATGAAAACAGCAGAGTTCTATTTAACAGAATACAAAATGAAAACAGCAGAATACCCAGCTGAAAGACTTTCATAACTCACTTATTACTTTATCAGGTTGATCTTTTTCATTTGTGTTACAAGCTATGTGCTCTGCTGTCCGCTTATGTGGTTTCTCTGTATTTTTCTTCCTTAAGACACAATTATGTGCTTTGACCCTTAGTAATGAAAACAGAATTGCTCAATAAAACATCTTTCACCCTATGCCCTGATTAAAGGATTTGACAGAAAACAAATAACTTGGTGTAGACTGTTATCTTTTAAATAGGTCTTGTTTGTTCGACTATAAAGCACTGATTCATTTTTCCTACAATAATTTGCTCAGCTGCCTTGGTCACAAAGCTTGTATATTTTGTGCTCTATTGGGTGCAGTGGGTACATATACACAGAAGCCTGCAACTGCGTCTTGCCAAATTTAAACAAAGTATGACATACAGCGAAGAAACAATGAGCCAAAAGAATTTCCTAATGCGCTGCCAAAACTGACCAATTCCTGGAAATGGGTAAGAAGCTCCACAAGTCTTCCAGATGTGTGTGTTAGTGTGAATTGTAGTATATTCAAGGAAGTCATGTCTGTAATGCCAGTACTATGTCATGTCTGTAATGCCAGTACAATGCTCACCTTATACTGCATCTGACACATGCTGTCTCCTCATGCCGGTGTTATTCATTGCAATTTCAGTAGCAGCAAGTGATCTCTGTTATAGCAGACATATACGGCTGACATACCTCACAGGTCTGGTCTCTAATCATGTCTTTGAGCCTTCTTGTGTGATGGTACCAATAGCTTTGTAATTTGATCAATAAAGTGTTTCAAGCCTGACAACATAATACAAACAGAATTTTTACTCTAGCAGTGCCATGGCTAAATTATGTCATTGTTTTTAGTTAATAAACAAAGTCACATAATTTAATCCCTGCGCACCTTTGATGATAGTCCAAGATCTCCCTACATCAAGCTACAAAATAGGTTGCAGTAAAAGCTACCAGTGGAAATATTGGCAGTGCACAGGACCAAGGCTAGGCACCAAAATGGCACCTTGGAACTTCTGCAAAATATATTGTAAGAAATTATGGGTTCAAGTCCCACTCCAAAGGCTTGAGCACAGAATAGTGAGGGAATACTGCACTGTTGGAGGTGCCGTCTTTCAGGTGAGATGTTCAACTGAGGCCTCGTTTGCCTGTTCAGGTGGATGTTAGAGATCCCTCGACACAATTGAAAAAGGAGCAAGGGAGTTGGGCCAACATTCGAAAGACAATCCAATTGATGCCACCAAAACTGGTCAATTTATCTAATTTGCTATTTGTAGGATCTTACTGTGCGGAAAATGGCTGCCACATTTGCCTACATTGTAGCAGTGACTCCACTTTATTAGCTGTGAAGCACTTTGGGATGTCCTGGGGACATGAAGGATGCTATATAAATGCAAACTCTTTCTTTCATAATATACATGTCTATACTAATTGCAAATGTTGGAAATCTGCCATAAAAACAGAAAAATGCTGGATAAACAACAGTTTTCTCAAAGGGTTACTTTCGAGACATTAACTTGCCTATTCTCTGATGGATTTTCTGTATATTTTCAGCATTTTCTGTTTTTATATATGGGCATATGTACTGTTTACAGGTTTTTATTTTTTTGTAAGATATACATGTTAAGACATAAGCGGTGGGGGACATATAGGGGGAAAAATTCAGTTGTTTGCGCCTCCTGTTAGCAATTAAGAGCGCGCCAACTGGGGCGCAAAGCAACTAGCGCCCGGGCGCGGCGGTTTGTGCCACTCGTGAAATTAACTAGACATTTTGTGGCGGCACTAAACACTACCGCCCCGATGTCCTGCGTCGGCAGATCATGACATCAGTCGAGTGTGCAACGCCCCGTTAGCACCCCGGACCGGATATTGAATGGCGCCCCCTGCCTTACTGCCTGCCGCTAGCAACGACAGGTTGAGGGGAGCGTTTTGCTGTCAGAAAGGGACTGGGGGAGCGCTATTTAAAGGCGACCGCTTCCTGCCTTTTTTTGCCAGTGACATTTTTGCACCACGCATTCTGTGAGAGAGAGAGACTTCTGGAGAGATTCAACGCTGTGTGAAGGAGTTTTGAGTACTGAGTAGTACTTTGCAGGTTCATTTTGATTTGCCCTTCCTTGCTTCGCCAGCGCTCTGAGGTAGTGCCTCGCTCCTCGGCCTTTGCGCCTTAAGACAGGTGTGAAGCGCCTAATTTAGCGCTCCAATCACCTCCAGGGGCGATAAAAGCCAAGTTTGCTGTCGGAGGCGATAATTAGCGCCAGGCGCTAAACTTTGCGCACGGCCGATAATGGCGCCCCAAATGGGGCGATACTTAATTTTTCCCCCATAGACTCGTATAGGCTCATATATAGGGTTGCTCCGTTTCCGAGCCACCGACTTCATACCTCTCCCTGGCAACTGTCTGAGGCTGAACCAGACTGTTCACAATCTTGGCGAGATGAGCTTCTTGCCACATATTCCGCCATCACTAAGACCACCTATTTCCATCTCTGGAACAACGCTCAACTCCATCCCTGCCTCCGCTCATCTACTGCTGAAACCTTCATCTATGCCGGTGTTACCTCTAGACTTAACTATTCCAATGCACTCCTGGCCAGTCTCCCATGTTCTCCCCTCCGTAAACTTGAGATCATCCAAAACTCTACTGCCAGTGTTCTAACTGATGGAGCGATTGCTCCACCATTGACGGCCGTGCCTTCTGTTGCCTAGGCCTTAAGCTCTGGAATTCCCTCCTTAAACCTCTCCGCCTCTCTTTCCTCCTTTAAGATGTTCCTTAAAACCTACCTCTTTGACCAAGCTTTTGCTCATTTGCCCTAATATCATCTTATGTGGCTCAGTGTCAAATTTTGTTTTATAACACTCCTGTGAAGCACCTTGGGACTATGTTAAAGGTGCTATATAAATACAAGGTGGTTGTTGTTGCCATGATTCTGGTTTTTGGCTGAATGGGTTTTTTTTTTCAATTTGAAATGGACAGACCATTTTTGAGCTTATTGTTTTGTTTTTCCATAACACAAGTAATTTTAGAGACATCAGGTATTTACTTTCATATGAAGACACTGACCAGGATTTTTCTGTGGTTGGATGGCAGTAACGTGCTGGCATTACTTGTATCTAGCATTATGTGGTGATAATGATGGAAAATGTGATGTATGATGGCACTCTGTCATTACTGTCTACTTTAAATACGCCTGCCCATATTTTGGCAGGCATATTGAATGTCCACTGTCGCTTCTGGCAGAAAGTTCAGAAAGTGTCTAAAATCCACCAAAGCAACATAATTGAAGTGGAAAATCTGCTGCAGCATCTCCTATATTTGAAATCCTGTGGCTATGTAGTTAATTTGTAGGCTGTCACTTTGTACCCAGTTTCTCAGCCAGTTTCTCAGAGCCTCCTTTGCCTTTTGACTCTTTGCAACCAGTCCTTGTCTAAAAATAGCTGCTCTCACAGATTAATTTTGTGCCTTCCTCAAAGAACAAAATATTTAGCCCTGGGAGCAGGTCAGCTGCCCACACAGTAAGGGAGAACTTAAGACTAAGAAAATGAATAAACTGGGTGACAAAAATACCTCCTCTGAATCCTCAGCTCAACCAAAATCATATTTGCTGGGTTACATTGAGATGCAGCAGATGTAATATGTATTGGCCCAGAAATTCGGGTCTCCGTGGGTGAGTACGCAGGGGGTACTCACCCATAGGCCCAATGGAAGTGCCGGTTTCGTGCATGCACTGTGCATGCGCGGGAAACCGGAACTTCTGTTCCCCTGAAAGAAGGGGTTCAGAGGTGGAACGCGTGCACTGGAGAGGCAGCGCGTGTGCACTGAACTTACGTTTCTTTTCCAGGTTTTTCCGGGAGGGTAAGTCTCCAGGAGTTACACATATAAAAAGCAGGCCTGCTTTTAACAAAGTGGTGAATTAATTAAAATTAAAACATTTTTTCCACAGGTTTATTATTTTTAAATACTTTAAAGAAAGGTAAGTTTATTTTTAGCCCCGTTAGAAAATGTAATTAATTTTTTCAAAAATTTAAATTATTGTTTAAAATAGTTATTATTTTATATAATTTATAGTTATTTAAAAAATGTGATTTTTAAAAAATTTATTTGAAGTTTTAGTGATGTTTTGGGGCTTATGGTATTTATGGTTTTGACAGCTCTTCCTGTCAATTTTATGAATGGGCATTTCCCTGCTACCATTGGCTCTCCATGGCCCACGTGATCCCAGGGGACGCATCGAACTAACTGCGCCCCTGGGATATGCAAGCACTGCGCGCCGGCAGTTAAAGCAGGCCCAGGATCAGAATCCCACGCGGGCCCACAGCTCAACGGCTGGCGCGCTAGTTAAGTGCAGGTCGGAGCCTTGCACCCGCGGGAAGCCTCCGACCCGAATTTCTGGGCCAATATGTTTTAGTTGGAGGGTGGGGAAATTTTCACTTAAAGTGCTTTTGCATTGTGGCTCCCACATTTTTTCAGTATGGGAATTGGAAGTAGCCTGTGTGTTCTTCCCCTGTTTAAATTACAATCATCGGGGGCTAGTTTCGAAGCAGGTAAATAGGGAAAGAAAACTGACACAATCTTTATTTGCTTCATGGTTAAAACCTCTTCTCTTGAAGACAAATTAATCTAGTGGTTCTTTTACCATCTCATAATGAAAGACCGTGTCAGAGTTCTGGTGAAACCACATTCCTATTATTTGCTCTTTGTCCCACCTGTTGCCCTGCCCAGCTGCCATTCAGTTTTGGATTTAGAAAAGGATGGCAACCAAATTCATAAACATTCTTTACACTGCATGAAGGAGTGAGCCACAAATAATTGGCAGTTGAATAGAAACTGTTCAGGCTCATTAAATTCATAACTTGTCCGGTTTGGCTGAGTTTTGACCACAAGGCTTCAAGTCCTATTGGTAATGAATTCTGAGTCTATCAAAGAGGCAATCTGCCACATCCCTTTCCAGAATTCAGGAACTTCTTGATTGTTGGCTTCCTTGGATTATTGCTTTGGGAATTACCGGAGTCATCTCTACATGTTACACTGATTGGGTTTTAAATAAAGGTTTTTTCATTCTGTTATTTTGAAAATATAGGAACACTTTTGGTGGTTTAAAAGGCTAAGGGAAATTATGGTTTAAAAAAAAACATGGGTGAATACTCCCACATAGGGAAATTCTGAGGATGTAGATTGTAGGCCAACTGTATTTGGCTATGAACAAAACTCAGCAGGGAGTACGTTACAAAGACAAATGGCTTTCAATTGCTTTGTAAAAAGACCAACTATGCATGCAATCACTGCTGGCTAGCATAAATGCTCCACAAAGACTTCCCTGTCTGATTTGATTTCAGTGGAGCTAAACACTTCACACTTCTGGTTGGACGGAATGTCTATTCTCAAGATTCACAGAGTGGCCCTCAAGCTGACTATTATTCTATTACAGTAGAAATTAAACACAAAATATATGGGGCACGCAAAGCATCATCAAAATCCATAAATCACACCGTTACACAGATTTTAAGACACGTAAACATGTGGTTATAATTTTGCACTGGTGTGAGTGATATTTTACCAGCTAATGTAGAAGTTGCAGGTGCATTTTTACACCATTTTTGCTTTAAATACTTCAGATTCACAGTACCCCCTCTACAGTGCTGTTCTCCTTTAATAATTTTTGATCAATGTCATGAGTATAAATATCATTCTGTCTGAATCACCCTGCATTAAACATATACTACACACTGGAAACCATCAGTAAAATTACAGTACAGCTTAAAAAAAACAAATACAAATTAAACAACATTTATTTTATTTGAGAAAACAATACCAGAATTCAAGGCTGGAATCTTGGGTCAGATTTTGTTTATAAATTATTTTGAAAATCAAAACCTTTGCTCTCATGGATTAGAACACCATCAGAAACCCTTGGTTAAATTCCAGCTTTCTAACTTCTTCCCAGGTATCTATCACTCTGTGTAATAGAAGAGAAAGCAGTATATTTTCAAGTCTTGGTAAGTAGGCTCGGGGATTATACATAAGCAATGTGCTGATTTTAAAATAAAAGCAGCTATTGCAGCAGATACCTATAAGTGCTTTACTGTAATGAGGATTAATTTTACATTTTATTTCAAGTTCAAACTAAATAGCAGTAAGAGGAATGTAATTGTGTGTCAGAAGTTTAATGATTGAGATGTATTTAATCAATGAAATATTGCTGTAAAGTATTTGTATTTTGACTCAATTAGTGTCTTCACTGCTCTACTTTTGCATCAAAACTTGTAAACATGACCAGTCCTGGTACCTCTAAGTAATTTACATTTGCCATTGGAGATTTCTCTTCCACGTTTATGTGTCCAGCAGTTTTAGTTTTATCATTAAATGCACCACCTTACAAATGGACGTTTTGAAATAACATTGCCACTGGCAATAAGAGCTGCATTGAGTTGGACAATGCACTTGAGTAGACATTTTACATAACTAAGAACTTATTATTGCTCAAAGGTAGGATCTGGGTGCCAATGTTTCTCTTTTTTGTTCTCCATGAGGAAACTATGTGGTACAGCACAAAATTTTAACCCTCACAAGCCACTAGTTTTATCAACTAATCACATCTCCTAAAGCCAGAAGCCTTCCCTTTGGGGAAAAAACCCAGAAAATGCTGGAAATACACAGTAAAGCAGCATCTGCACAGATAAAAGACAAGTTACTGTTTTGGGTGTAAATACTCTTCTTCAGAAGGGTACACACCCAAAAAGTGAACTTGTCTTTTCTCTTCACAAATGCTGACTGAGCCGCTTGGTATTTCCTGAATTTTCTGTTTTTATTTCAGATTTCCAAATGCTTTTTTCTCTCTCTCGGCCTTCCTTTTAAATAACTCCTATTGTTCCTTTTTAACAATTAGCGAAGACTTGTTTGAGCATGAAAGGAGCTTTTCAACTTTGCTATTTTCAAAAATACAGTTGCAAAGAATGAGAACAGGATTTTGAAATCAGTTGTGTTGGGGGATGGTGAGGGAAATGTGATCACCAAGGACTGGAGAGATGGATGAACAAGATTTAATACAGGATAGAATACAAGTGACACAGCTCTGGATGATGGATTGGATGTTGGGGTTGAAACTTACCTAAGGGTCAATTAGGACACTAAAGTTGCACACTGTCAGATACAGCCTAAATGAACAGCCAGGGAGGGGAATGGAATTCGAGATAACGGTGCAGTGTTCCCGTTAATACCAAAAAGGATGCCTTCTATCTTGCCAATGTTTAGCTGGAGGAAGTTGCAGCTCATTCATAACTTGATATCAGACAGGCAGTCAGACAGCATAGCAGCAGTAGTAAAGGATGGTGGCTTGTATATAATGTTGCCAAAAGGGTGCATGTTAATGAGGAATAGCAATTGACACAAGGATTCAACCCTGGAGTTTGCCAAAAGTGGCAATCTCATTGAAGTCATTGCAGGGTATTAGTTAGCTATGTAGGGACAGGTAGGAATGGAACCATGAGGTGTCACTGAGGTTGGGCCATAACAAAGATTGAAGAGACAACAAGAGGCCATAGTCGCAGTCAATGAAGAAGCTTATGAAGCACTGGGGTGCATAACGCTGGCGAGAACTGGGCACAGGCAACGATCCCTACGCTGGAACAGGTAGACCTGAGGCTCAATCAAAATCGGATCTCCAGCTTCATTTAAATTAGACTGGCGAGCTGCGGATGCCTGCTGCGCGTCCCCAGACAGCTTGCCAGCAAAAGGGATATTCATTTTGGATTGCTGTGACTTTGGGATTTTGGGGGGAGGGGGGAGGTGATTGCGAGGGACCGGGTGGGAGCAACAGTCTTCGGGACTGCTGTGGAGTTGGGAGAGGCACTCCTGCTCCTCCTGGCTCCACAGGAAGGGTTTACTTTGTTTAAACTTGCCCTCTGATTGGCAACCGCAGGGGCCGTTGAGGAATCCTGAGCGGGGCAAGCCCGACGGATTTTGAAAAGGTCTCCTTAACTTGCATTAAGCCCCTAATTAACGTATTCAAGGCCCTAACGCCTGTACAAATCAGGCATAGGCCGTCCAATTGCTAAATTGGTATGCTTTACACTCATTTTACACCCAAAAAACAGGTGAAGCATTTACCAATTTCTACTCCAAAATGTACTGAGGCCAACCCGAGTTCCAATTCCACATTTCAAGGCTATACTTTAGACTTCTTAAACCTATCCTGCCATAATGCAATATGCACCCTGCAAGCGCACATTTAAATCATGGATTCGATTTTAAGTCCGGTCAGGTATGAAATGCATTCACTGGAGAAAATTGGAGATCGCTTTAAACAGGTCATTGGAGGCCCACTGGAAATGATGCCCTAGAACGTGGGTGGGCTGCCCGTTCCCGCCAATCAACATAAGAACATAAGAACATAAGAAATAGGAGCAGGAGTAGGCCAATCAGCACCTCGAGCCTGCTCCACCATTCAATAAGATCACGGCTGATCTGATCCTAATCTCAAATCTTCTAGTGATCTCCCGGGAGAGGCGAAAAACCAGATAAAAAACCCAATGGCCAATTTGGGAGAAAAAATCTGGGAAATTCCTTTCCGACCCATCTAGGCGATCGAAACTCGTCCAGGAGATCACTCTGTCCCTATATTTTCTACAGTACTTACCTTCTGTAAAGGCGATCTCTACCCCAGCCAGGAACAGGAATAAAACCATCTCCTGAAATCTAACACAGAATTAGAACACAAGAAGTAGGAGCAGAACCAGGCTACACAGCCCCTGGGCCCGCTCCACTACCCACAGGGCCATGATCATTCCGAACCTAGACTCATGTCCAATTTCCTGCCCGCTCCCCGTAACCCTTAATTCCCTTTACTTCTAGGAAACTATCTATTTCTGTTTTAAATTTATTTAATGATGTAGCTTCCACAGCTTTCTGGGGCAGCAAATTCCACAAACCTACCACCCTCTGAGTGAAGAAGTTTCTCCTCACCTCAGTTTTGAAAGAGCAGCCCCTTATTCTAAGATTATGCCCCCCAGTTCTAGTTTCACCCATCATTCGGAACATCCTCACCGCATCCACCCGATCAAGCCCCTTCACAATCTTATATGTTTCAATAAAATCGCCTCTCATTCTTCTGAACTCCAATGATTAGAGTCCCAATCTACTCAACCTCTCCTCATATGACCACCCCCTCATCCCCGGGATTAACCAAGTGAACCTTCTTTGTACTGACTCGAGAGCAAGTATGTCTTTTCTTAAGTATGGACACCAAAACTGTATGCAGTATTCCAGGTGTGGTCTCACCAATGCCTTGTATAACTGCAGCAATACCTCCCTGTTTTTATATTCTATCCCCCTAGCAATAAAAGCCAACATTCCATTGGCCTTCTTGATCACTTGCTGCACTGCATACTAACTTTTTGAGTTTCGTGCACCAGGACCCCCAGATCCCTTTGTACTGCGGTACTTTCCAGTTTCTTGCCATTAAGATAATAACTTGCTCTATGATTTTTCCTGCCTCACACTTTCCAGTATTGTATTCCATCTGCCAAATCTCTGCCCACTTACTTAGCCTATGTCACTTTGCAGGTTTTTTATGTCCTCCTCACTCACTACTTTCCCTCCCATCTTTGTATCATCTGCAAACTTTGATATGTTACACTCGGTCCTCTCCTCCAAATCGTTAATATAGATTGTAAAGAGTTGGGGACCCAGCACTGACCCCTGCGGAACACCACTAGTTACTGATTGCCAGTCTGAGAATGAACCATTTATCCCAACTCTCTGCTTTCTGTTAGAGAGCCAATCCTCCACCCACGCCAGAATATTACCCCCAATCCTGTGATTTTTTATCTTGAGCAATAATCTTTTGTGTGGCACCTTGTCAAATGCCTTTTGGAAGTCTAAATACACTACGTCCACTGGTTCTCCTTTATCCACCCTGTATGTTACTTCCTCAAAGAACTCAAGCAAATTTGTCAAACATGACTTCCCCTTCATGAAACCATGCTGAGTTTGTCCTATTAAATTATGTTTATCCAAATGTCCCATTACTGTCTCCTTAATAATGGACTCTAACATTTTACCAACCACAGATGTTAGGCTAACAAGTCTATAGTTTCCAGCCTTCTGCCTACTACCCTTTTTAAATAAGGGTGTTACATTAGCAGTTTTCCAATCTGCCGGGACCTTTGCTGAGTCCAGGGAGTTTTGGAAAATTATTACCAATGCATCCACAATCCCTACCGCCACTTCCCTCAAGACCCTAGGATGTAAGCCATCAGGTCCAGGGGATTTATCCGGCTTGAGTCCCATTATTTTACCAAGTACCACTTCCTTAGTGATTTTAATCGTATTTAGCTCCTCTCCCCCTAGAGCCCCCTGTTTGTCCAGTGTTAGGATATTCTTAGCGTCCTCTACCGTAAAGACTGATACAAAATATTTGTTCAGCGTTTTTGCCATCTCCATGTTTCCCACCATTAATTTCCCGGTCTCATCCTCTAAGGGATCAACATTTACTTTAGCCACCCTTTTTCTTTTTATATAACTATAGAAACTTTTGCTATCTGTTTTTATATTTTTTGCTAATTTACTTTCATAATCTACCTTCCCTTTCTTAATCAATCTTTTAGTTATTTTTTGCTGTCTTTTAAAGACTTCCCAATCTTCTATCCTCCCACTAGATTTGGCTACCTTATATGCCCTTGTTTTTAGTCGGATACTATCCTTAATTACTTTACTTAGCCACGGATGGCTATCTTTTCTTTTACACCCTTTTTTTCCTCAGTGGAATATATTTTTTTTGGAAGTTGTAAAATAACTCCTTAAATGTACACCACTGATCATGTACCGTCTTACCCTTTAATCTATTTTCCCAGTCCACTCTAATCAATTCCGCTCTCATACCTTCATAGTCTCCTTTATTCAAGCTCAGCATGCTTGTTTGAGATCCAACCTTCTCACCCTCTACTTGAATATGGAATTCACCCATGTTATGGTCACTCATTCCAAGGGGATCCTTTACTAGGACATTTTAAATTAATCCTGTCTCATTACACAGGACCAAATCTAAGGTTGCTTGCCCCCTGGTCGGTTCAGTTACATACTGCTCAAGAAACCCATCCCTAATACACTCAATTAACTCACCCTCAAGGCTGCTCTGCCCAATTTGATTTGTCCAGTTAATATGATAGTTAAAATCCCCCATAATTATAGCTGTTCCCTTATTACAAGCCTCAACTATTTCCTGATTAATACTCCGTCCAACAGAGTTGCAACTGTTCGGAGGCCTATAGACTACGCCCACTAGTGTTTTTTTCCCCTTATTATTCCTTATCTCCACCCAAACTGTTTCACTATCCTGCTCCTTTGACCCAATATCATTTCTCTTTATTATAGTGATTCCTTCCTTTATTAACATAGCCACCCCACCTCCCCTCCCTTCCTGCCTGTCCTTCCTGATTGTTAAATAACCTGGTATGTTTAATTCCCAGTCATGGTCACCCTGCAGCCATGTTTCTGTAATGGCCACAAGATCATACCCATATGTAGTTATTTGTGCCATTAACTCATTCATTTTGTTACGAATGCTACGTGCATTCAGATAAAGAACTTTCAAATATGTTTTGTGACACTTAGTTCCTGTTTTTTCCCCTTTTACTACTTTACCTTTTACTCCATACCTTCTGCCCTTCCTGACACGTTCTGTTTTTTAATTTCCCCACTGCTACCTAAGTCTATGACCTTCTCCGTTGTCATTTCTGTTATTTGCTCTCTAGAAACCTCCCCCCCACTAATTAGTTTAAAGCCCTCTCTACAGCCCTAGTTATATGATTCACCAGGACTCTAGTCCCAGCACTGGCCAAGTGGAGTCCGTCCCAACGGAACAGCTCCCTCCTGTCCCAGTACTGGTGCCAGTGTCCCAAGAAGCAAAACCCATTTCTCCCACACCAGTCTTTGAGCCACGCATTTAACTCTTTAATTTTATTTATCCTAGCCAAATTCGCTCGTGGCTCAGGTAATAACCCAGAGATTATTACCCTTGAGGTTCTGTTTTTTAATTTGACCCCTAGCTGCTCATACTCCTTTAACAGAACCTTCTTCCTTGTCCTATCTACGTCATTTGTACCAACATGGACCACGACAACTGGATCCTCCCCCTCCCACTCCAAGTTTCTTTCCAGCCCGGAAGAGATGTCCTTAACCCTGGCACCGGGCAGGCAACACAGCCTTCAGGACTCCCGCTCTTGACTGCAGAGAACCCTATCTTTCCCCCTAATGATACTATCCCCTACCACTACAACATTTCTTTTTACTCCCTCCACTTGAATGGCCCCCTGTACCATGGTGCTGTGGCCAGGTTGCTCATCCTCCCTGCAGTCCCCGCTCCCGCCCTCACAGGGAGTAAGAACCTCGATCCTGCTTGACAAGAGCAAGGGCTGCGGCTCCTTCAACACTACATCCTGGATCCCTGTACCTGCCTCACTCGTAGTCACACCGTCCTGTCCCTGACCACGGACTACATCTGCAGTAATTAATTTCATAGGTGTGACCACCTCCTGAAACATAGAGTCCATGAACTTCTCCCCCTCCCTGATGTGTCGCAGTGTCTGAAGCTCGGTCTCAAGCTCTTTAACATGGAGCTTGAGTTCCTCTAGCAGCAAACACTTATCGCAAATGTAATCACCGTGAGCCTCAATGGCATCCACCAGCTCCCACATTTTGCAACAGTGACCTGTTCACCCATATCTGTGTAATTAATTAAATTTCTTATTATTAGTTATGAAGACCCTCTGCCCCGATATAGATGATAATATTACACCACTATTTAATAGGACTTACCAACTTAAAGGTATAGAAGAGAAGGAAGAGGACCTACCAACCAGCTGATCACCAACCTCCCTCGTGAATGCTGTCTGGGGGACCTGTCCGGTTGAATTGTCTCGCTGCTCCGCTTCCGCAGTGTTGGATTAGCCTGAGAGCGGGAAGCAAAACAGAGCAAAAAGCACCCCGTCACCTCCCACTTGCCCGAACTCTCCCACTTACCAAACTCTACTTACACTCAATGCGACCGCACTCAGCGCTACCGCACTAAGCCCGCCCCTTTTTATACCCGGATTCTACTTCCGGTTTAAACTCCCCAACAGCTTAATTTACTCTAAAAAATTAAACTTACTTCAAATAATTCACTTTTTTACTCACTAAAATTCAGTAAATGCACTTAAAAGACTTTTTCTGCCACTTATACCAAAGTCTGTTTAAACTCAATGCGACAATCAAATGTGAATGTGAGGCCTGAGAATTAAACTACCCTGAGCCTGAAATGTAAGCCAGCTAGTGCATTTTGCACTCCCCTCGCCCTCTGGAAACCTGCTCCGAGTTAAAATCTACCTGCAAGTTTTTCTCTTCTTGAGCTACCCAGTAAATTTCATTTAATGTATCTTGTGATACATGATTAACTTTCAAGAGTGGCTACTTTTTTCAGTTGCAGATTTCATGCTGTATGGTTGAGTTCAAGCAGACATAATTATCTGTGAATGGATTTAACTGAAGCATAAAAGTATGAAATTGAGTCTTCTGCATAGATTCAAGCATTGATGTTCTGAGAAAGAAATCTGAAGTTTGCTCTTTTTAGAATTTTTCCCCCCTCTTAATTTCCACCCAATTGCTCCTGTAGACTGATTTTTGTGCTGCCGTAAGCTTTCATGTGTGCTGGCTGTGCATGGTTCAATCAGCGGAGGCACCACAGCAGAGTTCAATTTATTTCTCATTCACTCTCCACACACACTGTTTGCAGCACTGAATCTTTCCTAGCTCACAAACATTGAGACCACCTCAAGCATCCCTACCAAGAACTTAGGACAGACTGGGGCTCAAACATGGGGGGCAGGATTTTCATTGGGCTGTGGAGGTGGGATTGGAGGTGTGTGGGGGGGTTAAAATCCCAAAATCGGGGGTCCCGAACCCATCCCGCCCCCAACCCGCCTCCATGCCAGTTTCAAAGGAGGCGGGTACCCACCCCGCACTGGGACCCGCATCCATGAGGCGGGAAGGGGATTAGTGCCAATTAACAGCCTGTTAACAGGTAGTTAACAGACAGTTTTTAGCCTAATCCCTACTTTTAATGTTGAAGTGTGGGATTCCCGACGGCTCCAAACCATGCGAAGTTAGAGGAGGCGGACCGTCGGGATGAAGGGCTTGGAGAGCTCGAGATGTTCGGTGTTCAGGTGAGTGATGGGTGCATGAGTGCAAAGGTAAGTGTGTTTGGTGTGTGTAAAGTGTTTAAATAAGTTTTACATACCTTTACTTACCTTTACAGCCTTCCTTCCTTCAGGTCTCGGGAGTCCCTCATCTCACCGGCACAGAAAGCAGAATGGCTGCGAGCTGTCAAAAATTGCAGCATTTAGCTTTCTGTTCCGGGGAGATCTCTAAATCATCCTGAGAGAAAGGAATTAACTTAGAATACAGATTGTCAGTGTTTGACAGCTTCAAACAGCTGTCGAACGCTGATATTTCATCTGTCAAAAGGTCTTGACAGATGAAATGTCAATCTGTGACGTCACCTGTTGCCGGGTGGCCCCTAATTGGCCCGCTGAGCCGTCTGGGCGGGCTCAACAAGATCAATCAAGTCAAAATCGCGTGGGTTGGCTAGAACTCGATGGAGGCGGGACTACAACCCCGAAAGTTGCAGTCCCGCCTCCTACCCCACTCCTCAATGAAAATCCAGCTCGGGGACTTTCCAAGTCTGTATTGCTCATAGAAACATAGGAGTAGGCCATTCGGCCCTTCGAGCCTGCTCCGCCATTCAATGAGATCATGGCTGATCATCCAAATTCAGTACCCTGTCCCTGCCTTCTCCCCATATCCCTTGATCCCTTTAGCCTTAAGAATTATATCCAACTCTTTCTTGACTATATTTAATGAACTGGTCTCCACCGCCCTCTGTGGCAGAGAATTCCACAGGTTCACCACTCTCTGGGTGAAGAAATTCCTCCTCATTTCAGTCCTAAATGGCTTACCCCTTATCCTTAAACTATGACCCCTTGTTCTGGACTCCCTGGCCATCAGAAACATCCTTCCTGCATCTAGTCTGTCCAGGCCTGACAGAATTTTATAGGTTTCAATGAGATCCCCTCTCAATCTTCTAAACTCCAGTGGGTATAAGCCCAATCGACACAATCTCTCCTCATACGTCATTCCTGCCATCCCAGGTATCAGCCTGGTGAATCTTCGCTGCACTCCTTCCATGGCAAGAACATCCTTCCTCAGGTAAGGCGACCAAAACTGCACACAATACTCAAGGTGCGGTCTCACCAAGGCCTTGTACAACTGTAGCAAGACATCCTTGTTCCTGTACTCGAACCCTCTTGCTACGAAGGCCAACATACCATTTGCCTTCTTAACCGCCTGCTGCACCTGCAAGCTTACCTTCAGCGACTGGTGCACAAGAACACCCAGGTCTCTTTGCACTTCCCCTTCTCCCAATCTATTGCCATTCAAATAATAATCTGCCTTCCTGTTTTTGCCACCAAAGTGGATAACCTCACATTTATCCACATTATAGTGCATTTGCCATGTTTCTGCCCAATCACCCAACCTGTCCAAATCGTACTGGAGTTTCACGACATTCTCCTCACAGCATACCCTCCCACCCAGCTTTGTGTCGTCTGCAAATTTGGAGATATTACATCCAATTCCCTCGTCCAGATCATTAATGTATATTGTGAACAGCTGGGGTCCTAGGACCGATCCTTGCGGTACCCCACTCGTCACTGCCTGCCACTCGGAAAATGACCCTTTTATTCCAACTCTTTGCTTTCTGTCCGCCAACCAGTTCTCTATCCAAGTCAATACCTTACCCCAATCCCATGTGCCTTAATTTTGCACGCTAATCTCTTATGTGGAACCTTATCGAAAGCCTTCTGAAAGTCCAAATACACCACATCCACTGGTTCTCCCTTATCTATTTTACCAGTTACATCCTCAAAAAATTCTAGTAGGTTAGTCAAGCATGATTTACCTTTTGTAAATCCATGTTAACTTTGTCCGATCCTGTCACTGCTTTCCAAGTGCTCTGCTATTACATCTTTTATAATGGACTCTAGCATTTTCCCCACTACCGATGTCAGGCTTACCGGTCTATAATTCCCCGCTTTTTCTCTACCACCTTTTTTGAATAGTGGGGTAACATTAGCTACCCTCCAATCCATGGGTACTGTTCCAGAGTCTATCGAGTTCTGGAAGATGACCAGCAATGCATCTACTATTTCTAGGGCCACTTCCTTAAGTACCCTGGGATGTAGATTATCAGGCCCTGGGGATTTATCGGCCTTCAGTCCCATCAATTTTCCTAACACCATTTCCCTACAAATACTGATTTCTTTCAGTTCCATCCTTTCATCAGACCCTATGTTCCCCGGCATCTCTGGGAGGTTATTTGTGTTCTCCTTTGTGAAGACAGAACCAAAATATGTATTTAGTTGGTCTGCCATTTCTTTGTTCCCCATTATAAATTCCCCTGATTCTGACTGCAAGGGACCTACGCTTGACTTCACCAATCTTTTTCTCTTCACAATATCTATAAAAGCTTTTACAGTCAGTTTTTATGTTCCCTGCAAGCTTACTCTCATTCTATTTTCCCTTTCTTAATTAATCCCTTTGTCCTCCTTTGTTGAATCCTAAACTGCTCCCAATCCTCAGGATTATTGCTTTTTCTGGCCAATTTATATGTCCTCTCCTTGGATCTTATGCTATCCCTAACTTCCCTTGTGAGTCACGGTTGAGTCACCTTTTTTGTTTTATTTTTGTGCCAAACTGGGATGAACAAATTCTGTAGCTCATCCATGTGGTCTTTGAATGTTTGCCATTGCCTATCCACCGTCAACCCTTTGAGTGCCATTCCCCAATCTATCCTACCCAACTCGCTCCTCAGACCATCGTAGTTTCCTTTATTTAAATTGAGGACCCGAGTCTCTGAGTCAACTACTTCATTCTCCATCTTAATGAAGAATTCGATCATATTATGATCGCTCCGACCCAAGAGGCCTCGTACAATAAGATTGCTAATTAATCCTTTCTTGTTACATAATACCCAGTCTAAGATGACCTGATCTCTGGTTGGTTCCTCGACATATTGGTCCAGGAAACCATCCCGTAAACACTCCAGGAATTCCTCCTCCACAGTATTGTTACAAATTTGGTTGGCCCAATCTATATGTAGATTAAAGTCACCCATGATGACTGCTGTGCCCTTACTGCACGCTTCTTTAATTTCCCTTTCAATGCCATCCCCAACCTCTGCCTTACTGTTTGGAGGTCTATATACCACTCCCACTAACTTTTTTTCCCCTTAGTATTCCTCAATTCTACCCATACAGATTCCACATCATCAGAGCTAATATCCTTCATCACAATTGTGTTAATCCCTTCTTTAACCAGTAATGCTACCCCACCTCCCTTTCCTTTTTTCCTATCTTTCCTGAATATCGAATACCCCTGGATGTTGAGTTCCCAGTCTTGGCCATCCTTGAGCCACGTTTCCGTACTCCCAACCAAATCATATTCGTTTACCTCTATTTGTGCAGCCAATTCATCTACCTTATTACAAATGCTCCTCGCATTAAGACACAAAGCCTTCAGGCTTGTTTTTTAACGCTCTTAGACCTATTAGAATTATTATTTACTGTGGCCATGTTTGCTTTAAACCGTTGATTTCTCTGACTGCCACTTCTGTTTTTCTCCTTCCTATCTTTTGCTTTTATCCTTGTTTTCCTTTCCTCTGTCTCCCTGCTCAGGTTCCCAACCCCCTGCCATTTTAGTTTAAACCCTCCCCCACAGCACTAGCAAACACTCCCTCTAGGACATCGGTTCCAGCCCTGCCCAGGTGCAAACCATCCGGTTTGAACTGGTCCCACCTCCCCCAGAACCGGTTCCAATGTCCCAGTAACTTGAATCCCTCCCCCTGGCACCATTCCTCTAGCCACGTATTCATCTGAAGTATCCTTCTATTTCTACTCTGACTAGCACGTGGCACTGGTAGCAATCCTGAGATCACTACCTTTGAGGTCCTGTTTTTTAATTTATCTCCTAACTCCCTATATTCCGCTTTTAGGACCTCATCCCGCTTTTTACCTATATCGTTGGTGCCTATATGCACCACGACAACTGGCTGTTCACCCTCCCCTTCCAAGATGTTCTGCAGCCGCTCGGAGACATCCTTGACCCTTGCACCAGGGAGGCAACACACCATCCTGGAGTCTCATTTGCGGCCGCAGAAACGCCTATCTATTCCCCTTACAATTGAATCCCCTATTACTATAGCTCTACCCCTCTTTTTCCTCCCATTCTGTGCAGCAGAGCCACCCCTGGTGCCAGGAAGTTGGCTGCTGCTGCCTTCCTCTGATAAGCCATCCCGCCCAACAGTACTCAAAGTGGTGTATCTGTTGGAGAGGGGGATGGCCACAGGGGACCCCTGCACTACCTGCCTGCGCCTAGTACTCTGCCTGTTGGTCACCGTTCCCTTTCTTCCTGTCCAACCTCTACCTGCGGTGTGTCCAACTCCGTAAAAGTGCTATTCACGATGTCCTGAGCATCGTGAATGCTCCAGTATGCATCCAATCGCAGCTCCAGTGCCGCAATGCGGTCTGTCAGTAGCTGCAGCTGGATGCACTTCCTGCACATGTAGTTGTCAGGGATGAGTTCCCACATATCGCAGGAGGAGCATATCACATGGCCGGGCTGTCCTGCCATGACTTACCCTTTAATTAATTGAATTTAAATTAAATCAATCAATCCCACTAATTACACTACAGTTAGCTGGTTTACCAACAGTCCCCGCTACACCAGAGAGACCTTAGAAACAGTTAGCAGCTGAGCCACTGGAGGAGCCAGCTGTGTGCTAGTGAGGGATTCACCAGCAGATGTATTCTTGTTACAGATCTGTCCTTCAGTAACAGGGAGAAATAGTATTGTGTCTGCGGGCTGGGGTTAGGGCTCATTAAACCTTTCAATTTGCTGATACGGAATGAAAGTGATCCTGAAGTGGTGTGATCTATATTTAATGGGCCTACAGTCATAGAAACATATTATGGCAATGACAGGTGTCTCACTGCGAAAAGGCACTGTGTGAAGGCACTGTGTCAGGTACAGCGAGTACCCACAATAAAATCTAAATTTTAAATATGATGGTGAATGTAAAAGGAAAGAAAATACTTACATTTCTCAGCACTTAACAGTATAAATAGGGTAGCTGATATGTGGCACCATTTTATCTTCACAACTTATTAATACACTCATAGCTCCATTTGACATGCTACAGGGGTCATCTCCACAGTTGTGAAAAATTGGCATCAACTGTCTTCTATATAAAATCTATGATGACTTGTTTTCTTTAAACATTCAATGTTGATATTTTGATCACAGTAATATAACATAACTTTATAAACTGCCTAACTTATAGGTTTATGAGAATTAATCCAAAGTATTTCTTCTACACAATTTGGTTCACTATACGTGACATTACGAAGGAACTGTGTGCACTGGACACAGCAAAGCCCCTGACAACACGCCAGCTGTAGTGCTGAAGACCTGCTCCCCTACCCAAATTGTTTCAGTACAGTTATGACACTGCCATCGACCTGACAATATGGAAGACTGCCCAGGTATGTCCTATCCACACGAAACAGGATAAATCTAACCTGACGAATTACTGCCTCATCAGCATCTTCCTAATCATCAATAATGTGATGGAAGGAGTCAGCAACAGAACCATCAAACGAAAAATACTCACCAATAACCTGCTCACCAACGTTTAGTTCTAATGTAATGTTTCCGACAGTGACCACACTTCAAAAGTACTTAATTGGCTGCAAAGCACATTGAGATGTCCTGAGATTGGATAATTACTTGAAGAGAAAAAAATTGAAGGACTATGGGTAAAGAGCGGGAGAGTGGGACTAGATGAATAGCTCTATCAAAAGGCCGGCACAGGCACGATGAGCCGAATGGCCTCCTTCTATGCTGTATCGTTCTATGATTGTGAAAGGTGCTCTATAAATGCAAGTCTGTCTTTCTTTCAGTTTGGGTTTTGACAGAACCACATGGCTCCAGACCTCATCACAGCCTTGACCCAGACATGGATGTAAGAGCTGAATGCCAGAGGAGAGGGGAGAATAGCTGCCCTAGACATTAAGGTAGCATTCGACTGATTATGGCACTAAGGAGCCCTAGCAAAACTGAGGTCTATGGAGCTCTAAGCATAAAACCCATTTATGGCTGAAGTCATAATTGACACAAACAAAGATGGTTTTGGTTGTCAGAGGCCAGTCGTTGCACCTCCAAGACATCACTTCAGGAGTTCCTCAGGGAACCATTTTCACCTGCTTCATCAATGACCTTTCATCCATCATAAGTTCAGGAGTAGAGCTGCTGACTGACATTTCCACAGTGTTCAGCTCCATTCACAACTCCTCCAATAATGAAGCAGCCCATGTCAGCCTTACAACAGAACCTAGATAATATCGAGGCTGGGATGATAAGTGGCAGGTAACATTTGCGCCACATACAAGCGTTAGTTAATGAGCATCTCACACAAGAGAAAGCCCAGCCATCTTATCCTTGATCTTCAATGGCACCTCCATTATCAATATCTTGCAGGTCATCAGAAGCTTAACTGGATGAGCCATATCAACGCCATGGCCACAAGTGCAGGGCAGAGGCAGGGTATTCTTTGATGGGTGACTCACCTTCTGACCTCTCAAAACCTATGCACCATGTAGGAGCTATTGGGCCAAATGGCCTGTTTCTGTGCTGTAAATACTTTGTAATGTACCTGGCTCAAATCAGGAGTGAAATGGAATATTCACCACTCGCCTCGATGGGTGCTCCAACAACAACGTTCAAGATGCTCAACACTATTCAGAACAAAGCAGTTTGCTTGATTGGTATCACTGTCACCTCCTCTATAACCGGAGCACTGTGAATGCAGTATGTAGGATGTACAGGACCCTCTCTATGATCTCTATCACCGAGAAGGACAGACGCAGCAATGTTCTGGGAATACCATCATCTCCAAGTCACATTACCCTGACTTGGCTCAATATTGTGGAATTTCCTACCTAACACCATCACCATAAGAACTACAATGGTTCAAGAAGGCCCACCACCACCTTTTCAGGATAACTAGGGATGAGCAATAAGTGTCAGCATCGCCACATCCCGAAAACAATTATTATTTATATATAGAGGCTTAAACAACATAGCCATTTTGTGCAGTGTCTAATGAATGATTGTAGGAAATGTTTCTTCCTGTTGACTACTTCATATAATAGTCCTTAAAGAAACATTTATTCATTATAGACATTTCGACAGGATAGTCCATAAATCCTGAAAGTTTTTTTCCCAATGTATTTGTGGCCAAGAGGAATTTGCAAGAATCCACATCTAAACAATGATAGAATAACACACACCATTACCCAGGCAACTGTGATCAAGTAGGAAATCATGGATAGTGTCAGGGAGCTACAATTATGAATAGTGAATGAAGACTGTTTTTTCCCATTGGTATTAGTATTTGCTTTTTTTAGTTCAAAAGATGCATAGAAAGCATAGAAAAATTTAGAAAATTGTTGAGTGCCTATAAGGGGAGAGGACTGTTAAGAGATATATCTTTTATTTACAAAAATAAACAGATCTGCTAAGCCAGAGGGGTCTCTGTCCCACACCTGATTGACACCTCACTGGGAATGTCAGTGAGTACATGGTTGGAACATCATCTAAATACAGAGACTACATTGTAGCATTAAAGTTACTCTCATGACATCTATTATCTTATACAATATATATATGGTTTACATTGAAGCTAAAAATCACAATGTCAGGCACTTGTTGCTATTCGAACAGTTCAAGTTTCTCCACCTTGTGACGGTCACATGAACAAACATATGATTGGCTGAATGGCTCCTCTGTGCTGTAAACTTCTAAAGTTCTAGGAGATTGATTTCCCTAATGATGCCATCAAAATATTCAGCAGATTCCATAAAAATTCCTAGTGCAGTATATATAAGCAATAATAAAGAGGAAGGTGCTCTTTTGTCTAGCTGACAACACACCAGGAATTCTTTCAGCACAGGATCACGGTAAAGGCCCCAATATTTCATAGTCCTTCCATTGCACACTCCCAAGACAATTCCGATAGGGCCAGGACCTGGATACAGCAGAATCCATGGGGCCATGTAAGTGCTGGAACTTCTATCCACCCCCTACTAGGGTACCCGCATCAGAGGGATCAGGGCCGGGGCGAGGACACCCTACACTGGAAGCCCTACCTCAGGCTCACAGGGAACTGGTGAAACTTTGGAGGTGAGTACACTAAGTGAGAAGAGCCATACTGGTTTCTTGAAGTTCAAAAGTGGGCCCTACTGGACCAGAAAGCCAACCTGGACCTCCAAAGATATACAAAGTGGTCAATTTTTTTTGGTTTTATAAAGGGGGCCTCTTGGGACTGATTTTCAGTGTTTTCAGTGGGGGGGTTAACAAAGAAATGGCAGGAACAATCAAAGGCCTGTCAGTCCATCTAGCTTATCCTGGTGTTTTGGTCCATATACAGGACCGGCTTAGTAATTAGAATATTATTCACTATATTAGGGTATATCTACATTTTTCTTTAAAAATGAGGCCACAAAGCTCTGATTTTTGACTTTTTTTACCCTATGCTTGTCCTTTCTCAAGTCATGTACCTTCTGAACCTGAAAAAGTGGGAGAGGCACTCTTAGGCTAGTGTGAATGCTACTGTTAGCTACGTGTAAGAGGCCCGGCAGTGGCACCCCATCTCATTTTCCCACTTCTCTGCAGGGAGGAGCCTGGCCTCGACTGAGCAGCTTCCTGCAGAAGAACAACTGAGATCAGTAACTTAGTACAATAGAGAATCAAACCTGCATCCCATCATGTGTTAGTGTTCTACTGCACTTCCACTTATACATTGTTCTTGTGTTTACTGTAATTTCATTTAATTGAGGAAACACATATTGTACAGGACCATGCTTACTATTCTATAGGCTTTACTTATTGCATTGACAAACAGTTTGTGGGTGCACTCAGGGTTCTACCTGACTTTGGAGCGATGCAAGCGAGACTTAAATGTTTAGAGAACAGTGATTCTCCCCTCCACACACTCAGACATTTTTATTTTTAAATACCGAGAGGGTTTTGTGCAGAGCTCTCTCCTTGGCAAGATGATGAGAGTTCTAGCCATGCAGGATTCAACAATGTAAACAAGGCACTACCTGAACTATATACTGGTGTCAGCTCTGGCTCAGTTGGTAGCACTCTTGCCTCTGAGTCAAAAAGGTTGTGGATTCACATCCCACTCCAGAGACTGGAGCACAAAAGAATCTAGGCTGACACTCCAGTGCAGTACTTTTGGATGAGACGTTAAACTGAGGCCCCGTCTGCCCTCCCAGGTGGATGTAAAAGATCCCTGGCACTACTTCGAAGAAGACAAAGGATTCCGCCCCCCCCCCCCGGTGTCCTGGCCAATCTTTATCCCTAGACCAACATCACTAAAACAGGTTATCTGGTCATTATCACATTGCAGTTTTGGGGACCTTGTGTGTAAATTGGCTGCCGTGTTTCCTACATTACAACAGTGATTACACTTCATAAGTACTTCATTGGCTGTAAATGCTTTGGGATATTGTGAAAGGCTCTATATAAACAAAAGTTAATTCTTTCTTACTTACCTACTAGAGTCAGACTGGTCTCAGCTGTAGTGGAAATACACTCACAGATTTTATGTTACTGTTCAGGACTACATAGAGTGAGAATATGTAATCATTTAAAAATAATAATTAGGTTCCCTTTTTTACAGCCTGGATGATGTACATTATTGCATATTAATAACACAAACACTTCTGCGTACTTTGGTGATTTTCATTTTATTGACAGATTTAAAAAAACATTAGGCTCGATTTTGTCAATGGGGAGCTTTTGGAGGCGGGACACCCACTTTTTGGGTTGTAGTCCCGCCTCCATCGACTTGTGGCCAACCCACGTTATTTTCCCTTGATTGACCTTGTTAAGCCCGCCCAGCGGTCTCAGCAGGCCAATTAAGGGACACCTGGTTACTGGTGATGTCAGCGATTAACATTTCATCTGTCAAGAGCTTTTGACAGGTAAAAAATCAGTGTTTGACAGCTCTGTGAAGCTGTCACACTGACAATCTGTCTTCTAACTTGAGTCCTTCTACTCAGACTCAGTTAGAGAGCTCTCCAGACCAGAAAGCAGAGGCTGCAGCTTTTGACAGTTCAGCGGCCATTCTGCTTTCTGTGCCGGTGAGCTGAGGGACTCCCGAGAACTGAAGGAAGGAAGCCGGCAGGAGAAAGTAAAGGTAAATAAAACTTATTAAAACACTTTACACTTACCTCTGCACACATGCACCCATCACTCACCTGCACAACGGACATCTCGACCCCTCCAACCCCTGCAGACCGACGGTCTGCCTCGCTAACTTGGCGTGGTTCGGAGCCGTCGGACAGCCCACATTTCAGAGCTAAAAATAGGGATTAGGCAAAAAACTGCCTGTTAACTACCTGTTAACAGGCAGTTAATTGGCACTAATCCCCTTCCCGCCTTGGGGAGGTGGCTCCCAGCACAGGTCGGGTACCCGCCTCCTGGGACATTGGCACGGAGGCAGGTTGGGGGCGTGATGGAGTCCTGCCCCCCGATTCTGCAATTTTCCCACCACTCCCGCCTCCTCGGGGCTTGGAAAATTGAGCCTATTATATTCCTGCCCAGCACAAACAGAAAACAAATTAGTATTGCAAGCCAGGAATTAACATTAATTTTACCACCAAGTATTCCAATCCTCTGCTATACGAGAGGTGAAGTGAGGAGAGTTTTCTTACACAGCGAATTGTTATAATCTGTAATGCACTGCCTGAAAGGGTGGAGGAAGCAGATTCAATAATAACTT
This sequence comes from Somniosus microcephalus, assembly GCF_052327205.1. NCBI lineage: Eukaryota > Metazoa > Chordata > Chondrichthyes > Squaliformes > Somniosidae > Somniosus > Somniosus microcephalus. The sequence goes on along the minus strand of NC_140995.1, from coordinate 106,487,410 downwards.
TCAAAATGGAATTGGATAAATACTTGAAGGGGAAAAAGTTGCAGGGCTGCGGGGAAAGGACAGGGGAGCAGGGCTAATTGGATAGCTATTTCAAAGAGCCGGCAAAGGCAATGTGACTTGGATGGCCTCCTTCTGTGCTGTATCATTCTATGATTCTAACTCAATAGCATTTAACAAAATTACTTACTGTTTGTTCAAGATTTAAGACAATAAAGGCAGCTGGAAAAGATTTTGTTTCTTTTCAAACCCAGTAGTTCTGTTGATAGGAAGCATCCTAAGAGCCAAAAAATTTACTGGTCTAGAAATGTGTTTGCCTCCGAAAACTTGCGCAGGGATCGCGATGTGCTAACAACCCGCGCCCATTTGGAGGACTGCAGGCAGCATGTGAACTTCGTGCCGTCTGCTCATTTCCATGATTGTGGCATTCAGTCCAGTGCAAAGCGCGCTGCTGAGTGGCTGAACACTCAGCAGGAGACCCAAGTTTGTGCAAGGCTAGCACCAATTAAAGCTAGCCTGCACGACTTAAAGGCAGTCTGCAACTCTTAAAGGGGATATGCATTCTGCCTGCAGCAGCTCATTGAACTGGCTGAGGAAGACAGTGGAAAAAAAATCAATTAATGATGGCACAACAGGGGAGAGAGCGTGCACCAAGGTTCTCTAATGCAGCACTGGAGGTCTTGGTGCAGGAGGTCAATAGAAGGAGAGAGGTCCGCTTTCCACAGGGGGCCAGGAGGCCCTCCGGGCAACAGAGCAAAGTACAGTGGGAGCAAATAGCCACTATGGTCAATGCCAGCAGTGTAGCCCCGAGGACGTGGACACAGTGCATGAGTAGTTTAATGACCTCACACAAGTGGTTACGGTCAGTGAATTCATCTTCAAAAGCCATATGTCACCAAGTGCACCACTAGCCTCACACACTGCTCAATGCACCACACCCCCATCACTCACCTACCAACAATCTCTATCAATCACGACTCATACCTCACATTCACGTGTTCCATCTCACCCTTGACACCATCCAGGGCAAAGCAGCCCGCTTGATTGGCACCCCTTCCACCACCTTAAACATTCACTCCCTCCACCACTGGCGTACCGTGGCTGCAGTGTGTACCATCTACAAGATGTGGTGAAGGTACTCCCACAGTGCTGTTAGGGAGGGAGTTCCAGAATTTTGACCCAGCGACGATGAAGGATCAATGATATACTTCCAAGATGCACTGCAGCAACTCGCCAAGGCTTCTTTGGCAGCACCTCCTAAACTCATGACCTCTATCAACGGGAAGGGCAAGGGCAGCAGGCACATGGGAACACCACCACCTCCAAGTTCCCTTTCAAGTCACACACCATCCTGACTTGGAAGTATATCGCTGTTCCTTCATCGTCGCTGGGTCAAAATCCTGGAACTCCCTCCCTAACAGCACTGTGGGAGTACCTTCACCACATGGACTGCAGCGGTTCAAGAAGGTGGCTCACCACCACCTTCTCAAGGGCAACTAGGGATAGGCAATAAATGCTGGCCTTGCCAGCGACACCCACATCCCATGAACGAATTTACAAAAATGTGGTTGGGGAGCAGATTCATGAGTCAGGTGTTCGGTGGGTAGCCTTTGTTGCCCAGTAGCCACCCTCTGGTTTGTCTTGGTGGCTCAAAGACTGAGGGAACAGAATGAAAGCTTCATGACTGCTGCCAGGATACTGGGCATTCACCATCATGATGTGCTAAGCATGGTCACACACCAACTGCACATTTAGTGAGTGGTAACCTTTGCAGTTGCGGTACATTTAGATGTGGCACCTGCAAAGCCACGTGGGTGCAGTCGATGGGTGCCCTGCACCATGGGGAAGCCCAATATCTTGGCAAAGCCATGTGCACGCTCCGCCAGCTTCTCTCTGGTCAGAGATAAGACAATGAAGTCCCCTCTTCTGGCATAAAGAGCATCTGTCACTTCTCTTATGCAGCAGTGGATGACGAACTGGGAGATGTTGCCTGCTCCAGCTTGGAAGGATCCTGATGCAAATTAATTCAGAACCACGGTCACCTTCACAGCCACTGGCAGTGGTGTCCTTGCCCTGGTGTGAGGCTGCAGGTCTGATTGCAAGAGATAGCAGAGTTCTTGAGCACCTCCTTCATAAAGCGCAGATGCCTCACACACTGCTCCTGGCTCAGGTTGAGGTAAGAGAAATGCTCTCGGAAGATCCTAGGTGGGTAAGGCCTCCTGCTGAGAGCCATTCTCCCCCTCCTCCTCCTTCCTTTGCGAGCAGCTTGTCCTCTTCTTCACTGCCACTGCTCCATCTCCCTGTCATGCTGCAGGCCAAGGGGGATGATAACTAGAGCACCCATGACTGGGAGCAAGTGGTTTGACCAGAACCCTTGAAGTCAGAACCAAGGCCTTCTCCACTTGCAACACCACTCCCTGTCACCTCACCAACTTTAAACAACTCTGAAACACTTCCACAAACTTACACAGAGCCAGTAGAAATTAATCAACAATTGACTTGAGAGTGGTTGATGATCCCTTTAAATATCGCTGGTGGGGGTCCTTGTAGCTGCTGAACGCATGTTCAGCTGTGCGAGGTTAACACAGGGCGTTACTTCCAGCATTGAGGATGAAAATGGCAGCGCTGGCATCAAATTGGCATTGCACACTGATTGATGTCACGATCTGCCTACTCTACATACTTCTGGCGCATGCTCCCATTGCCGACGCTAACTCCCTCACCAAGGTGCTGTCCGGCTTGGCTCACAGCAGAAATGTGCACGCATGGCGCAGATGGCATTTTCGACCCAAAATGGCACCCGTAGCGCCCAAACAATGGGTGCTGTGCAATCGAATTTTTACCTCACTAGCTGTTTTAAAAAAATCTCCCTCAGAAGAATCTTTATTTATACTGAATCGTGTAATGACTGGTGGTAAATACGCTAGATTTATTACAGATATAAAGAGATGTGACATGTGTATAAGGCAGTAAATTTACTGCATTTATACAGTAAGTTCCAAATCCAAACTTTTTATCTAGAGCAGTTTGCTATGGGAACACTCCTCAGACCTGGATGTTGCCAGCAGGTTGCCCTAAGTACAGCTGTTTCATTTCAAATGTTGTGTGAACCAAAGAACAGCAGGCAGGAAAGGTCTCTGAATTTTTAGTAAGTCTCATTATTTATGGGGAATCCTCAAAATCCCACTGGAAATATCTTAATTTTGATTAATGTACTGTGTGAATGTGGCTATTTGTGTTTTCACTTTGTATTTTCTATTATTGTGGGGCGTGTGGGGTGGTTTTTATCCTCCTTGGCCAATGATCAGCTTAAAATCATTTCTGGAACTTGGCATCTCTGCAATCCTACATATTTATTCACAAAATCTGAGCCTTTGGAGAAAGATTTCTGACACATGCAAAGAATTTTCCTTTTTTTAGTCCCTGTGCTTAAGTTTGAATTTGAGTATTTTAACACGCAAGTACTTTTTACATGATTATTTTTTCAGGTAATTTAAAGTTGGCATTTAAAAGTTCAATGAAATGAGTAAATGTAATTTTCCAGTTAATGCCAAAAATGTTTATTTCATGTCAAAATGTGTTAATTACATAATATATTGTCATGAAATCTATTGAAATGATTTTAAGCAAATACACTTCCTACACTCCAGCATATCATTATATTTTATTAGACCACCAATAAAGTTCCTGAAGTATAGGCCCCGATTTTAACTCCGGATGGGTTTTGGGTCCGCCACAAAAACTCACCCGTTACACCAGAAAACAAGCCCGGGTATTTTAATTCCCGGGTCTCACATATGTGGGTATCCCACCCGATTCGTTGACACACCGTGAAACCCGCCCACTTTCGGAGGCTCAGCCACAGGCCTATTTAAGGTGACAATACAGGAAATAAATGCTACACTTACAAGAAGTGTGCACTATATGCAGAACTTTTATTATAGATAAATATATTTTTATCCACCTACTCAGTATCTTGTGATTGAAGATGAGGATGGGTTAACTGGTTATCTGAGCAGGAAGGCCGGATGGGATGTGAGTAGCAGGCAAGAGTTTTGATTAGTTGGTTCACTGGAAAATGAATTGAGACGTTTATGGTAATTCATCGCCAATATCTGTTCATGTCCCATTTTCCCGTAAATTATTTTAAAAAATACCTGTCGAGATGGAGTTCTGGTCTCGGATGCAATAGGCTAATCATTTTTTTCACTACAGTCCTTCCAGAATATGATGGACTTTTCATGTATAGTATGAGGTTTTATGTGTTTCCTTTCGTGCTTTTTCTATTAACGCACAGAGACTTTTTAATCATTGTGGATTTTTTCCAAGACAGTAAGCATAGCAACAAAAATTCCATTATCACTCAGGACTTCTATTTCCCTGGCTTTATCTGTATTTTACCTAGGTCCATGTTATGAAGCCACATAGTTCTGGGAGAGGTAATGCATTGCATCAATTACATTACACTCTTAAGATAAACCAATCTGAATTGATCAGAATCAGTCTAAGTCCAGGATATAAACTAAAACAAAAGCTAGAAGTCCACTTTCATTAATCTATTATGCACCACACTGAAGTAATTTAAAAGAGATTGATTTGACTGAAATGATTCAAATTGGTTTACTTAAACCTTCTTTCACTTTACTCCATCATAGCCCTCTAAGGATTAGCAGTATTTAATTGACCCAAAATGGCCCAAGTTTACTCCAACAATCAAACTGGAGCTTTATCTGATATTTTGGTTGTAAATCATTATAAGCATGTGAATTATCTAAAGACATTGCATCACCAATATCCCTTTTAAAAAAACTGAACAAAGATAACCTTTTTTATATTTGTATATTTTAGTTTAAATAGTGAGTTATTTATGACATTGTCAGAGAAAATGCTTGGATGGAATTACTGAGCTCATCACCATATAGGAGCTGATTTAAGGGGATTGAATGTAGAGCATCTCCAGCATTGGCTTCTCTTCCCACTCCAGAGTTCACCAAGGATCTATCCTTGGCCCCATTCTTTTCCTCTACTACAAACTGTCCCTTGGCGACATCATCCAGACAGGTTCCCCATGTACGATGACAACACCCAGCTCCATTTCTGTATCATCTCTCTCGAACCATTCACTGTTTCTGTGTTGCCAGACTGCTTGTCTGACATCCAGTCTTGCATGAGCCATCAGTTCATCTAGTTAAATACTGGCAATACAAAGCAGTCATCTTTGGACCTGCCAGAAACTCTGTACCCTTGCCACCAATTCCATTCCCTTCCCAAACCAGTGTCTCAGTCTGAATGAAACTGCAACCTATTCAACCTTAAGCTGAGCTCCGACCCCATATTCACTTCATCACAAGGGCTATCTACTCTACATCTGTAATGATATCTGCCTCTACCCCTACCTCAGCCCATCTGCCACTGAAACCATCGTTCATGCCTTTGTTACCTCCAGACATAATTATTCCAATGTTCTTCTGGCAGGCCTCCATAAGATTCAACTCATCCAAAATTCTGTTGCCCATTTTCTATCCTGCACCAAGTTCTGCTCAGCCAATCACCCCTGTCCTCATTCACCTTTATTAGCTCCAGTATCCTAATGCCTCAAATTTAAAATTCTCCCCTCATGTTTAAATCCATTCATGACCTCACCCCTCCCTATCTCTGCAACCTCCTCCAACCCTACAACCCCTCCCCCAGAACTCTCCTTTGATTGTGGCATGTTGTGCATCCCCTCCTCCCTTAGCCCACTATTGGTGGCTGTGCCTTCATCTCCCTAGGCCCCATGCTCTATAATCTCTTGCCTAGACCCCTCTGCCTCTCCACTTCCTGCTCATCCTTTAAGACACTCTTAAAAGCAATTTGACTTTGTATTTGGTCACTCCTGCTAATATCCCCTTCTTTGGCTCGGTGTCAATTTCTTGATTGCACCTCTGTGAAGTGCTTTGGGCCATCTTTCTACATTAAAGGTGCTATATAAATGCAAAAATGCTGCTGTTACATTGAAAAACAATCAACAAAAATACTCTGAACTGTTGCTGAGCTGGGGAAGTTCTGATGAAGGGTCATCGACCTGAAACGTTAACTCTGTTTCTCCCTCCACAGATGCTGCCTGACCTGCTGAGTATTTCCAGCATTTTCTGTTTTTATTTCAGATTTCCAGCATCCGCAGTATTTTGCTTTTGTATTAGTTAATGAGCCATTTGTCCAACATCTCATTGTAGCCATGAAGGGTAGCAGCATATTTGTTTGAAAGAGAAAACGTGGGGAAAAACAATTTGTTACATTGGCAGGCAACTGTGAGACTAACATGGTTGCTAAACTATACTAACAGTTCCTTTTGAATCAGCAGTGGATCCTTTTATCTGCGATGTTACAGTCGGCTGAACACCACTGTAAGTCTTCTAAAATATCTCACTGTTTTATATAGACTTTTTCCAAAGTCAAATTTGTTTGAAATTCAAATTTCAACATTTCACTGAACTTCTCCTTGGGGGTGAGATACCACAGTTATCAGTCTCAATGATACACACACAAATTGTGCTGCAGGAGTGAGTCTTTATAGCCTCATTCACAAAGGACCTTTGATTAGTCATTTAAGTTACTGCACAAATGCTGTAAATGGCACACCATTCCAGATGGATATTTCCTTATCTTGAATTATATCCTGGGTTGGAAACAGTAAGAAAATCCAATTCTACATGTCGTGAAGAGACTGCAGCAATGAAATATGCACATCCACAGGTAAACAACAGCAGCATGCAATACTTCATGTAAGGTCATACATTTCAGAAAGATTAACGTGGCTTGGTGCATTATTATCCACTTAAGCAAAAATTACTGAAGACCCTTTTCCCAAAATGATAATTTTATGTTCTTGGCAGATTGGCTTTCTAGCGTAATAACTACTAGTATTATAAATGAAGGAATGTTAAGTGCTAAGCTCTAGGAAGGTGTAAAAATGCTTCTGAATTAATACCATGTTATTTTAAGTGTTTGCTACGTTCAACATTTAACCCCGAGGATTGTGAATAACATTCTTACCCTGCCAGTGCTTTATACCATAATGACTTAAGTCTGTGCTATTGTATGTCTAGTAAGTTGCTTTCTTAGTTGCATCTTCCAGCACCTATTAAATATTCAAATTAATTAATTTTGAGAGATTAGGATTTCAGGTGGGACACTGAATATCATGACCTGAACAAATCTCGTTCACAGGTCCCAGATGCCCTGCAGAAGGCGCTGCGCTTTTTGGCTCTCTAATTTACAGTACGTTTCAGTGTAAAAACCCCTTGAAAGTCTATGGGCAAGTGTAACGAACGGCTGACACCTGAGAGCATAATCCAGCCTGTTACCTTTTTCTTTGCAAGTGCTCCCAACTCTTGTCGTATAGGAGCGCATGGAAAGGTTGGTAATAGAACATCTGCTGGCAAAAGTTACAAGAATTTTGGACTGCACTGGTCTCTTGATGTTTCACCAATTTCTTTGGCCATTTCTCACAGATGTTCAACAGAAAATAGCAGACTCAGTTATACGACTGTGCCAAAATGAACACACTATCATTGCATATGTCTTCTTCTTAGGCAGTCCCTCGGGAACCGAGGATGACTTGCTTCCACATTAAAAATGAGTTCGCAGGTGACTGATGAGCCCAATGCGGGACCTACAATCTCTGTCACAGGTGGGGCAGATGGTGGTTGAAGGGGCAGGTGGGTGGGGTGCTTGGGTTGACATGCGCTCCTTGCACTGCCTGCGCTTGGCTTCCACTTGCTCCTGGCGAAGAGACTCGAGGTGTTCGGCGCCTTCCCGGATGCTTCTCCTCCACTTTGTGCGGTCTTGGGCCAGGGATTCCCAGGTGTCGGTGGGGATGTTACACTTTTTCAAGGAGGCTTTGAGGGTGTCCTTGACGCGTTTCCTCTGCCCACCTGGGGCTCTCTTGCCATGTCGGAGCTCCGAGTAGAGCGCTTGTTTTGGGAGTCTCTTAGCGGGCATGCGGACGATGTGACCCGTCCATCGGAGCTGATCTAGCGTGGTCAAAGCTTCGATGCTGGGGATGTTGGCCTGAGCGAGAACACTGACGTTGGTGCGCCTATCCTGCCAATGGATTTGCAGGATCTTGCGGAGACAGCGTTGGTGGTACCTCTCCAGTGCTTTGAGGTGCCTGCTGTACATGGTCCATGTCTCTGAGGCATAAAGCAGGGCGGGTATCACTACTGCTATGTAGACCATGAGCTTAGTGCCGGGTTTGAGGTCCTGGTCTTCAAACACTCTCTTCCTCAGGCGACCGAAGGCTACACTGGCACACTGAAGGCGGTGTTGGACTTCGTCATCGACGTCTGCCCTTGTTGACAGTAGGCTCCTGAGGTATGGAAAGTGGTCCACGTTGTCCAAGGCCTTGTCGAGGATTTTGATAATCAGGGGGCAGTACTGTGTGGCGGGGCAGGTTGGTAGAGGACCTTTGTCTTACGGATGTTTAGTGTAAGGCCCATGCTCTCGTACGCTTCGGTGAAGGTGTTGACGATGGTTTGGAGTTCGACCTCCGAGTGAGCGCAGACGCAAGCGTCGTCTGCATACTGTAATTCGACGACAGAGGAGGGGATGACCTTGGATCTGGACTGGAGGCGACGAAGGTTGAACAGTTTCCCGTTTGTTCTGTAAATTAGCTCCACTCCAGTGGGGAGCTTACTGAGGGTGAGATGGAGGATTGCAGCAAGGAAGATCGAGAAGAGCGTTGCTGCGATGACACAACCTTGCTTGACCCCGGTTCGTACGTGGATTGGGTCTGTGGTGGAACCGTTGTTCAGGATCACGGCTTGCATGTCGTCGTGAAGCACGCGGATGATGGTGACAAACTTTTGAGGGCAACCGAATTTGAGGAGGACACTCCATAATCCCTCATGGTTGACAGTGTCGAAGGCCTTTGTGAGGTCAAAGAAGGCCATGTAGAGTGGTTGGTGCTGTTCCCTGCATTTCTCTTGTAATTGACGTGCGGTGAAGATCATGTCCATTGTGCCCCTTAGTGGGCGGAATCCACATTGCGACTCTGGGAGGAGCTCTTCGGCCACTGGGAGAAGGTGATTGAGGAAGATTCTTGCGATGACTTTCCCTGTGGCAGACAGCAGGGAAACTCCTCTGTAATTACCGCAATTGGACTTGTCACCTTTCTTGAAGATGGTCACAATTACGGCGTCTCTGAGGTCCCCTGGCATGCTCTCCTCCTTCCAGATAAGAGAAATTAGCTCATGAATTCACGCCAATAGTGCTTCTCCGCCATGCTTTAGTGCCTCGGCGGGGATTCCATCTGCTCCTGAGGCCTTGTTGTTCTTCAGTTGTCGGATGGCCTTTTCAACCTCATGCCGGGCTGGGGTTGTGCCGAGATGGTGGCGGGTAGCATGCTGCGGGATGGTATTGAGGACACTCGCATCGAAGGCAGAGTCTCGGTTAAGGAGATCTTCGAAGTGCTCCTTTCAGCGGGCACTGACTGCCTCTCTGTCCTTGATGAGTACCTCTCCGTTCTTGGCCCACAGTGGGGTAGGGCCTTGGGTGCTTGGGCCATAGATGGTCTTGACTGCGCTAAAGAATCCACGCACGTCGTGGTTGTCGGCTAGCTGCTGGATCTCCTGCGCTTTCTCGACCCACCATCTGTTCTTTAGGTTGGACCTCGGCCTTCAGGCGTCTGTAGAGCTGCTTTCTTGCTCTCGAGTTCTGTTGTTGTTTCCAGATCAGGAATGCCTCGCGCTTGCGGCTTATTAGCTCCTGGATCTCCTGGTCGTTCTCGTCGGACCAGTCTTGGTGTTTCCTGGTCGAGTGACCGAGCGTCTCTTCACAGGTGCTGATTATGGAGGCCTTGAGTGCAGACCAGGCGCTGTGGGCACACTATCATTGCATATGTATGGGGCCAGGCGCTCTCTAAGTTGCTTTGAGACTGAAACTGTAGTGTATGTACCCGTCTACCTTTAAGAGAACTATTGTATGTAACCGTCCACCTTTAAGAGAACTACTTTAGGTGTTGCACTACTTTGTTGGCTTCTGTATACTGTAATACCGACGGTGACCACACCGGTATATAAGTGCTGTGTCAGGATTTATTGGGCAGATTCGCCCTGACCTTCGAATAGTAAAGTCCTGTTTTAAGTTACTCTGGTAGTCTGTGTATTAATTAACTAAACAACCCACAGACTTTACAGTGGCGACGAGTCCGATCGTACCCTGCGGCAACAATACTTCCGAAGCAGTTAACGAGCGTCGAGAAGAGGCAACCGTCCTCGTCATTCTGCTGGGAGAAAACTCGAGTCTGCAGAGCTGGAAAGGAGGAAGAATTCAGAGACAAAGACTTCCATCAGCAACAGGCACTGACTGTCCCTTCTGCCACGGTGAGGAGTGAGCCGATCAGCACGAGAAGCAAGCCGGCCACGGTGACTGTGAGTAAGGGAAAAGTAAAAAGAATAACCGGAGGATAAGGGCGGTGCACTCGACCACGGTCGAGGGGGAAAGGAGCCGGACAGAAGTCGGGCCCAGAGGCGCTGAGACTGGGGCAGCGTGGAGCAAGGAAGCCGCGGTACAGACAGGCTGGGGACGCAACGGCGTCATGAGACAGCTAGACCGCGACCGGCGAAAAAGGCCGGGCAGCGACCGAAGCCACGAAGCGCTGCGACCGGGAGCGTAGGCGCGGGAAGATATAAAAACTCAGCCGCAGCCGGGGAGGGAAGCACCGGACTGCGAGAGGGCTGGGAGGCGCGATTGGGAGCCGAGCGAGCGGGAGAGGCAGAGCCGACCAAGGGAGACTGAGCGAGAGCCAGTCCAGCGGCTGAAACTGTTCGCCGTCAACGGGGTGTACCCAGCGCCGGTAGAGCCGAGCGAGCGGGAGAGAGACAGAGCCCGAGCAAGGGGAACTGAGCGAGAGCCAGCCCAGCGGCTGAAACTGTTCGCCGTCAATGGGGTGTACCCAGCGCCGGTTGCCCTGCCGAGAAAAGGGAAAGCACTGAAGCCGACGCGCAGGCTGTGAACCTGAAAGCCAGCGGCCGTCGCCCGTAGGGAAAGTGTACCCCTCCCGCCAGGGGAAGAAATGCGGGAAGCCGCCATTAGGCGGAGAAGAAGACAGAAGCGGGGAACCGCCATTGAAGTGGGCGGGGAGAGAAGATAAGCGCGGGAAACCGCCATTTTCGCGGGAACCGCCATCTTGAAGAAAAAAAAAAGAAAATTTAAAGAAATAATCCGTGGTGTTATCAGGAAGAGAGGAAGATGCCTAAGCGTGGTAACATCAACGATTTTAATTCCGAGGTAGAAGACTGGGCCACGTATGTGGAACGCATTGAGATCTATGGTGAGGCCAATAAAATAGAAGAAGATGACAAAGCTATAACCTTGCTAAACTCGATGGGCGCGAAGACATACAGGCTCTTGAAGCATCTACTAGCACCAGCTAAACCGGCGGATCAGACTTTCGATGATATTGTTGCTGTCCTGAAGGATCATTTTAACCCCGCACCACTGATGTTAGTGGAACGATCCAAATTTTACGCGAGAACGCAACGGAAAGAGGAAAGCAACGCGGAGTACCTGATTGAACTGCGTAGGCTAGCGAAACACTGTCAGTTTAGGGAAAATCTGGCAGAGGCACTCAGAGACAAATTCGTGTGCGGAATGTCGAAGGAAGAAACACAAAAACGACTGCTCGAAGAGAACGATCTTACACTTGATAAGGCTGTCCTTATTGCTGCATCGAACGAAGCCGCAGCGAAAGGAACGGCGGAAATGCAGCTAAAGGCAGCGGCACTCAGTGTGCAGCAAATTACTTCGGGTACAACGAAATGCTATCGTTGTGGGAAGACAACACACGACCAGAACCAATACTGGTTTAAAAACCAGGAATGTAGGAAATGTGGCAAGCTCGGTCACATAGCTAAGGTATGCCGGTCAGGAAAGAAGACCAACAATAATGAGTCACCACAAAAGAGGTACAGGAAGGTACATGAGGTGACTAGGAAGAGTCCGGAAGAACAGAATTCGGACTCACACTCCAACTGCAAGGAACTGGATAGTCTGAGAATTCACAATGTGAGTAATGAAGCTGACCGACAAGCTATCTGGATCACACTACAGATTGCAAAAGTCCAAGTGAAAATGGAAGTGGACACCGGATCGGCGTTGACGGTCATGAATAAGCATGACTATAAAAAGTTATTCAAGCATATTCCCCTACGGGATACGGAACTAGTATTGCAGACATACACGGGGCACAAAGTATACCCCATCGGAAAGATAGAAGTCAAGGTGAGATACAAGGACAAAGATCACCAAAGGATGGACCTGTATGTGTTGCCTGAGGGAGGTCCACCACTTCTGGGACGGGAGTGGATCAGGAAAATAAAGATAGACTGGCATTCACTAAACACCATGACGGTGGATTCCGGAAAGGAAGATGTCAAACCTGAACGGTTGTCCAGAATATTGGACGAAGCTAAAGAGGTATTCCAGCAAGGACTGGGAACACTGCGAGGAATTAAAGCAAAGGTTAAGATTGCAGAACATGCAAGCCCAAAATTTTTCAAAGCCAGATCGGTACCTTACGCGATACGACCTGCTGTGGAGGCAGAACTGGAAGAACTTGAACGATCAGGGGTACTGTCAAAAGTGGACTGGAGTGAGTGGGCCACGCCCATTGTTCCCGTCATGAAGTCTTCACCAAGTAACAAGCCAGGGGGACTGGGGAAGGTCCGCATCTGCGGAGACTTCAAGATCACAGTGAATCCGGTGCTTCACACGGTACAATACCCGCTTCCGCGGATTGAAGACATCTTTGCTTCGTTGGCTGGAGGGAAACACTTCACCAAGATAGACCTGGCACAGGCATACTTACAAATGGAAGTCGAGGAAGAGTCGCGTCAGTACCTCACCATCAACACACACAGAGGCTTGTATCGTTATAATAGACTGGTTTTTGGGGTAGCTTCGGCTCCAGCAATTTGGCAGAGGGCCATGGAGCAGGTATTACAAGGAATTCCAAGCACGCAGTGTTACTTAGACGATATCCTGATTACGGGACAAGACGAGGAAGAACACCTCACAAATTTGAAACTGGTGCTCACTAGGTTGAAGGAATATGGCCTTCGAGTTAATCGCAAGAAATGTGAGTTCTTCCAAAAACGGATCTCGTACTGCGGTCATGTCATTGACCGAGAGGGGCTGCACAAGTCACCTGACAAGATAGAAGCTGTCGTGAAGGCCCCCGCTCCGGAAAACGTATCACAGTTAAGATCATTCTTGGGGTTGATTAATTATTATCACAAGTTTCTGCCGAATCTATCCACGGTGCTGCATCCGCTGAACGCTCTGTTGCGGAAAGAAGTACCATGGAAGTGGAGTGAGGAATGTAAAAAGGCCTTTCGCAGAAGCAAGGCGTTGATTACCTCTGAAGAAGTGTTGGCTCATTTCAACCCAACGTTACCTCTTCGTCTAGCTTGTGATGCTTCCCCCTATGGAATTGGAGCAGTACTTTCACACAAGTTACCAAATGGCTCGGAAAGGCCAGTGGCATTCGCGTCCCGATCATTGACCTCCGCGGAGCGAAATTATGCTCAAATAGATAGGGAGGCCCTCAGCCTTGTGTGGGGCGTAAAGAAATTCAATCATTACCTGCAGGGCAAGAAGTTCACATTACTGACAGACCACCAGCCGTTGGTGTCCATATTCAACCCTAACAAGGCCGTTTCCACCATGACAGCGCAAAGGTTACAGAGGTGGTCCGTGTTACTTGGGGCACACCAATATGACATCGAATACAAAAGGTCCAAACAGCATGGAAATGCTGATGGGTTATCGCGCTTGCCATTGCCGATAGTAGAAGAAGCGACTACAGTGGACCCGGTAGAGATGTTCCACTCATCCATAGTGGAATGTCTACCAGTAACAAATTCGATGATCGAAAACGAAACAAGAAATGACCCGACTCTCTCACGAGTCTATGATTTAACGGTGGAGGGATGGCCAGCACAGGGCGAACCAACGCTGCCAGCATTTTCGCAGAGAAAAGAACAGCTGTCAGTGTGTCGAGGAACCCTGATGTGTGGATCTAGAGTGGTGATTCCACCCAAACTTCAACAGAAGGTGTTAAAGGAGCTGCACGAGGGACATCTGGGTGGAGTGAAAATGAAGAACCTAGCAAGAGCGTTTGTGTGGTGGCCAGGCATTGATGGGGACATCGAAGAAATCACTAAGAGCTGTCTAGGGTGCCAGAAGGTCCAAAACGCGCCACCACAGGCTCCTCTGCATCCATGGGAGTGGCCCTCATCTCCTTGGCAAAGGGTACACATCGACTTTGCTGGTCCATTTATGGACTCAATGTTTCTAATAGCGGTGGATGCACACTCCAAGTGGCCGGAGGTAATAAAGATGTCCACCACCACCACGGAAAAAACCATCACAGTGTTAAGGACCATGTTTGCTAGGAATGGGCTGCCGGAACAGATCTGTTCTGATAATGGACCGCAATTTGTGTCCGAAGAATTCAAGAAATTCTTAAAGAGCAATGGGGTTAAGCACTACACGTCAGCCCCATACCATCCTGCCTCCAATGGATTGGCTGAAAGGTTTGTCCAGACCTTCAAGAAGGCCATAAAGGCCATGGGTAATGAAGCCATTAACTTACAACATAAGGTGGATAGCTTCTTGTTGGCGTACAGGAATGCAACACATGCGGTCACAAATCAAACTCCCGCCATGATGTTTTTTAATAGACGACTAAGATGCCAGCTGGATTTGCTTAAGCCAAACGTCAGAAGGGACGTAGAGAACCGGCAATTCCAGGGCATGAATGAAAGGCCAACTAGATCTTTTCAGATAGGTCAACAATTTTTGGCCCGGGACTACCGTACCGGGAAATGGCAGCCTGGAACTATTGGAAAAAGGCTAGGGCCGTTGATGTATACGGTGGACATTGGGGACAGTATAATAAGGCGCCATGTTGACCAGATCATAGGGTCAGCCACAAATGGCCAACCTGCTCCACCACCTTACACGGTTAATGTTGAGACAGAGATACCCAGAACACCTACCTCCGATCTGGTAATACTGGAATCAGATGAACCTGACACTGTCCTTCAAG
Source organism: Somniosus microcephalus (assembly GCF_052327205.1). Taxonomy (NCBI): domain Eukaryota; kingdom Metazoa; phylum Chordata; class Chondrichthyes; order Squaliformes; family Somniosidae; genus Somniosus; species Somniosus microcephalus. Next base: position 106,472,319 of record NC_140995.1, on the reverse strand, counting down.
CCGAATCGACCTTGCCAGAAGCACCTACTACCCCGCCGGGAGTTACGACACCACCGAGGCGTTATCCAGACAGAGTCCGGAAACCTCCAGAGAGACTGAATCTGTGAACTGTCTTGCATAAAGTTGTATATATGTTATAATGTATGTTTAATGGGGAATCAGTATGTTGTAAGCTAAAAAAGGAGGATTGTAGTGTATGTACCCGTCTACCTTTAAGAGAACTATTGTATCTCTGGGGATAGGTTATCGACCAATATTTACTACAAGCCCACTGACTCCCACAGCTACCTGAACTACACTTCCTCCCACCCCGCTTCCTGTAAGGACTCTATTCCATTCTCCCAGTTTCTCCGCCTCCGCCGTATCTGCTCCGACGATGCCACCTTCCACACCAGTGCTTCAGACATGTCTTCCTTTTTCCGCAACCGAGGATTCCCCTCTACCGTGGTTGACACTGCCCTCGACCGTGTCAGTTCTATCTCCCGCACCTCTGCCCTCACCCCTGCCCCTCCCTCCCGGAACCACGATAGGGTTCCCCTTGTCCTCACCTTTCACCCCACCAGCCTCCACATTCAACGGATCATCCTCCGGCATTTCCGCTACCTCCAAAGTGATCCCACCACCAAACGTATCTTCCCCTCCCCTCCCCTTTCAGCATTCCGCAGGGACCGCTCTCTCCGAGACACCCTAGTCCACTCCTCTATCACCCCAAACAGCCCTTCCCCTTCGCCTGGCACCTTCCCGTGCAAGCGGAGGAGATGTAACACCTGCCCCTATACCTCCCCCCTCCCCACTGTCCAGGGCCCCAAACACCCCTTCCAGGTGAAACAGCGATTTACTTGTACTTCTCGCAATCTAGTATACTGTATTCGCTGCTCACGATGCGGTCTCCTCTACATTGGGGAGACCAAACGCAGATTGGGTGACCGCTTTGCGGAACACCTCCGTTCAGTCCGTAAGGGTGACCCCGAGCTTCCGGTCGCCTGTCATTTCAATTCACCGCTCCATTCCCACTCGGACCTCACCGTCCTTGGCCTCTTGTACTGTTCCACGGAAGCTCAACGTAAACTCGAGGAACAGCACCTCATCTTCCGATTAGGCAGTCTGCAGCCTTCCGGTCTCAATATCGAGTTCAACAATTTCAGATCATAACCTCGGCCCCTATTTCATTTTCACTTATATTTTTCCACTCCTTTCCTTTCCCCCCCCCCCCTTTCCTTTTGTTTCTCTCTCACACCTGGCAGCTATCTTTTGCCCTGCCAGTACACTTTACACCTAATCACAGCCTATTACCATCTCGTCTAGCTCCTAATCTCTTTTACTTCTTTTGGTTCTTTTATTCTTTTGTCCGATCGCAGCCCTGCCTTCGATCTAGTTCCTTTTCTCTCCAGTTTTGAAGAAGGGTCAAACCCGAAACGTCAACTCAAATTTCTCTCCACGGATGTTGCCTGACTTGCTGAGTTTTTCCAGCATTTTCTGTTGTTATTTCGGATTTCCAACATCTGCAGTATTTTGCTATCGTATTGTATGTAACCGTCCACCTTTAAGAGAACTACTTTAGGTGTTGCACTACTTTGTTGGCTTCTGTATACTGTAATACCGACGGTGACCACACCGGCATATAAGTGCTGTGTCAGGATTTATTGGGCAGATTCGCCCTGACCTTCGAATAGTAAAGTCCTGTTTTAAGTTACTCTGGTAGTCTGTGTATTAATTAACTAAACAACCCACAGGCTTTACAGAAACCTATCAAAATTTGATGCTGGCATCCCAACCTTGTGCCGAGTGCCAAAATTCCACTAATGCACAGGAAATGATTTAATTGGATTTACTGTTTTTGATTTTGCTGGTGTAGCAAATGGCTATAACTGGACCTTGAGCCAGTTTGTTTCTTGGCCACTTCTCTTTCGTCACATACAGATATCATTACAGATTCTGTGAATATAAAAACAAGAAAGTTCATCTAACAGTGGCTATCGCATTGGCACTGACGTAGTCTGCACTGAGTGGTCAATTTCTTGTCCCCACAATGTGTCTGCAGCGTGTTGCTGGCGACACAGATGTTCACTCCTGCAGATTTCTGGCATGTTGGCTTTGATCATACAATCTTGTAGGATTCTGCATAGCAAAATTTTAGATGGACTTACTGTTTGGCAATGGGTGCCATCAAAACTCTAAAAAAAAAAAATATTTATATAACAGCTTATCAAGTAGAAGCATCTCATAGCGTTTCACACCATGAATTACTTTTTAGCGTTGAAGTGTTATGATTATCGTTATATAGACAAGACTCTGCTTTCCCTGGAAATGAGGATGAAACACAGCCTTGTAATGGTTTTACTAAAACAACTGAGCCTGTACCAGGGCGCTTAATGCAAAATGAATTACAGCCAGCAGTCTCAGAGCAAGTTTACTCTAAAACACTTGTGAGCTGCTTTTGAAATACTGTACCCTGTATATAGTAGTTCTGCACTCTTCAGTGATAAATATCTGCTGCACGGTTGCATATTTACTCATTATCTCCCTCCTGAGCTTAGATATTTAATTGATAGGGCTCTTATCTGTCATTTTTAACAAGTTTTTGGTCTTTCCTAATAGTGCGACAAACATGAAGCAGTTCTGTCTCATTTCAGCTTTGTAGCGGTTCCTTTAATTCAGTCACTAGGAGTTAAAAAAAATACAGCCAGAATCTAGTCCCAAGCTTAACTCGAGACAAATGTTCCAAGTTTCTTTAGTTGTCTGCAAAGCTGAAAGGAGGGACCAAGCTACTGTCAAACACAGGCTGTGTGACGTATTCAGACAGAATGGTCTGGATTTTGTGGTCAGCAGCAAAGTGACGGCGCTCACCGCTGACCTTGAAGAGAGTGGCCCACAAAGTTTTAGCGGGCTCTGTGGCATTGATTTCACCTTTTCCGACATGACTTTTCATCTGGTGCCATCTATAGGGGATCTGTGGCGTCCAGCAACAGTGATGTCATCAAGTAGGCTGAGCAACCAATCACATTGAAGAATTCCCACAAATAGCAAAATAGGAAGTAAAAAGCAGGTTTTATCATTCACTTTTTAATAATTTTACAGAAAGCAAAATAAAGATGGTGACATACACATGGGATTAAGGTAGAAGCTGAAATATCATAAATTAACTTAAAAAAATAAAAATTAATTTTATTATTTTAAAAATCTATGGAATTTTTATCATGGAATGGCACTGTACAATATAAAATTAGTTTTTCAGGGCAAGAGAGGTTGTTCAACAGTAATTTTGCCTTAGTATGCCGTTAAAAACTCAGTTACACCTCATTCAAGAAGGCTTAACTTCTTTAATGGTTTTTACAGTGAGAATAGTGTGTAAAAAGTTTAAGTTCACGCTAAATCACTGATTCTGTGTTGATTGCATCTGCGAAGAATACAACAGCGCACCCTGTGGAGGAGCACGGTATCACTGATAGCAACCTCCGGATTTCAGCGTTTAACTGCGCATGTGCAGAAGCGAGAAGTTGCTGTCAGTTTTACACAGTAATGACGGTGAACGCTAAGAGTTTCGCCGTCAATACAACCACAAATTTTGGGCCAATATATGACAGATGAAGATGTTCTTGAAGACATAGGGAGTTGGGATTCACCTATGAGAGTTTTCTATAATACTGAAGCTGAAAAATCTAGAGTAAGAAAGGCAGGACTGTGAAGCTATTCTTTAGTTCAATTAGGGCTGATGCAATTTTGAGAAATGTATTCATACACCCGGGGAAGAAATGAGCAATTTAAAAGTCGTCCAAGGATGATCCTTTTAGATTGCATGTGGTATATGAAGTACCAGTGCAGTGAGCTCCTCATCTCATTTACGTGATGTTGAGTGAAGACTAGGTGCTTCCACACATAGAAAGAGAAAAAAAATGGAGCATGAGTCCTATCAGCAGTTGAAGAAGTATGGCACTGACCAGAGGATAATCTCCTTGCTTATCCTTTCAGTCAGATAATGGCATGTAGCATTGGAAGATGGGGGGAGGAGTGAGGAGAGAAAGAGATTAAACACAAATTATTTATGAATTACTGCACACACAATCTTGTTAGATTATTGTACATGGCATGCGGCGAACTTTAAGAAATGTAGTCCCATGGAACAGAAGTGATATACTTGTGATGAAAATGTGTACAGTAGGAGGCTTGCTTTCCACTTAATTTTCATGAATCAAGCCTCAAAATCTGCCCCTGTCCTTCCTGGATCATTTATGAATGAAAGAAAGCCATTACCCTGCTAGCCATCTGAAAGAAAAGGGAGATTGATCAATAAGGAGCTTGATGCAAATGTTAACATGATGCCAGAGCAGCAAAGCATTCAGAGTCCGTGCAATAATGTGTGGAAGCTGTCTTATATCCAGACAAAGACTAGCACATTTATTAGTTGCAATTGGCTCCAGCCTCTATTCACACTTTCCACAATACCATTTCAAATTGTGAAACTTGATTAAAGGAAATGAATATACTATATAGGCCCTGAATTTGCTTGCTTATCTTCAGAACTTAAGCCATTATTGTGCTAAAAAAGATTGAGAAAACTCGTGCTTAGTGCATTTCACTTCTTATAAGCTAGACGTGAGTTTCCTTGATTTTATCAGTGGCTTTGAAGATCTGCCCGCACAAGCTCCATGGGGCTCATTTGCATAGGAGTACCACTCACGTAGTGGTGCTGTACCTGGGAATTTCCTGTTTTCACCCCACTACTGCACTGTAGGAAAGTTCGATTCATATAAAACAGGCACAGCTGCTCACCCAGTCACTGATTCAGGTGGAAGTGAGGACTTTCAGCTTGACTAGCGCCCAAACTTTGCTCACTGATTTCTGGCTTCACAGTTGATTTTTCAACCCATTTCTTTTCACGGTTTGGTTCATGATACTTGCACCTGACCTCCTCCCCATAGTACCGTAGCCCACTCCTACATTCCCCACCCCCCCACCCCGCCGTTCCCCACTCTCTGACCCCTCATTTAGTCAGATTGACTCTAGAGAAGGTTTGTCTTCTCCATGAGCATACCTCTCTGTCACCTTTATGGAGCAGGAGGAGGAGAATAAGACAGCATGTCAGAAAACACCAGCCCACCAGGTACTATCCACCATGGCGGGTCAACGGGCAGCACAGGTGCCTTGAGAACTGATTTGGAAAAATTGGAGCAACAGGCAATTTATTTATTCTATAATCACTGCATGCTCCAGTAGCATTTATAACCCTGTGTTTTATACTTTAAAACCACAGATCAGAATCAGTTTGTAAGCAAAATCCATTCCAGTGTGTGTGCTCGTGTTCTTATGTGTTTGTGTGTGCGTGTGCGATCTATCTTATTCCACTTGGGTAAACTGCCCTAACCTGTAATCTCAGCTGAAGGAAGTTGATGGTAAGCATCCATGTGGCAAGGGAATGGGAATGGAATAGAAAATAAATGATCCTGCCAGTAATCTGGAAAAATCCCTCATTATGCTCAATAAAAGGCATGAGGTTGAAGTACAGAAACACAGTTATTCTAATTAATCTTGTTTGTGAAACACGCTATCTTCCTCCCATTTCCATTCTGCTTCCTCTCATACATAGGAAACTTCCTAAGCAACAGCTCATTCCAAGACTTGCCGGGAAAGTGCTTTCATATTAGTGCAGGTCTCCTCAGGGTGCTGTTATACATCCACCCAGGTCCCAGGAGGAGACAGTTAGCCCCTGGCATGGCTGTCAGATTTAAACACATGATGCTCTAGAGCTTGTTTCATTTATATATATTCTATTTCTATTGTTACAATATTGGGTCCAAATTTGCTGGCAAAATAACAGCAAGTTTAATGGCGGTCACTTATTAATATGAAAATCATCCAGCAACTTGTGGCGAGGAAGAGATACCTCGTGAATTGCGAATCACCACAAGTTGCTGAATGCTTTGCGCCGTCCTGCCGTTAGCCTTGCGAAAATGGCAGCTCGCCTTAACCGCCCTGTGATTTTCAAGAAATTGCTGCATGTGCGTATTAATTTAAGAATTAATCTCACCACAGAAAGTTAGGGCTGGTACCGAACAGTGTAAGGACCCTTTTAATGATGAGATTTATTTTCCTGCAATGCCACTCAACCTCTCCGACCAAGAAAGGGAACAATTGAAACTATGGAGTCTCATTCCTTCAGGTTCTTAGAGATTTAAAAAAATGTTGAATGTTAATTTTTTTCTTTTTTTTCCTTATTTTTCTTTTCTGTCACATTTTTCACTCTCTCTTGGTCATCCAAAACTCGGCTGCCCGTGTACTAACTTGCACCAAGTCCCGTTCACCCATCTCCCTGTGCTCGCTGACCTCCATTGGCTCCTGGTTAAGCAGCGCCTTGATTTCAAAATTCTCATCCTTGTTTTCAAATCCCTGCATGGCCTCGCCCCTCTGTAATCTCCTTCAGCCCCACAACAGCCCCCCTGCCCCTCCCCGGGATATCTGCGCTCCTCTAATTCTGCCCTCTTGAGCATCCCTGATTACAATCACTCAACCATTGGTGCCCGTGCCCTCTGTTGCCTAGGCCCTAAGCTCTGGAATTTCCTGCCTAAACCTCTCTGCCTCTCTACCTCTCTTTCCTCCTTTAAGATGCTCCTTAAAACCCACCTCTTTGACCAAGCTTTTGGTCACCTGCCCTAATTTCTCCTTATGTGGCTCGGTGTCAACATTTTTGACTTATAATACTCCTGTGCAGTGCCTTGGGACATTTTACTACGTTACAGGCGCTGTATAAATACAAGTTGTTGTTCTTAATCCAAACTTTCTTTCCATCTCTTTATTTCTCTTTCTGTACCTGATTTGTCTCTAATTCATTGGCTAGGCCACTGTTGCAATACCTTATGCAGTTCTGGGCTCTCCAGTATAGGAAGGATAGTAGAGCCCCGCAAAGGGTACAACATTAGAATGCTACCAGGAATGAGAGGTTACAGAAAAAATTGGTAATTTCTTCACTGGAACAAAGATTATTAAGGCAGGTTTTCAAGATTATGAAAGGTTTTGAGAGGTGAAAGAGTGAAAGACTGTTCCTACTGACTGGCAAATCAGTAATAAGATGGGGGGCGGGGTGCACAGTCTAAAGATCATCCCTAGAATAACGAAGATGGAAGTTAGAAGACATTTTTCACACAGACTATTATTAGAACATAGGCTGCTTAATCAAAAGTGGCTACTGGGGCAGACTAACATCATTTGATAGGAATTGGATAAGTATTTGAAAAAGAAGAATATAAGGGGATATGGGTAAAGAACAGGGAAGTGGGATTAGATTTGACAGCTCCATTTTAAGAGCTAGCATCAGCACAGCATAACAGGCCGAATGGCTCCCTTCAGTGCAGCAATATCTATGGTTCTAATATTCTCTATTGTGTCTGATCCACAGTTTACATCATCCAGGAGCCATTGCTTAAATTGCTTAGCAATTCCATTAAAACAAGTTTTATAAAGTCTATAAATGACTTGTGAGCAATGACATACTAAAATATAATCCATTTTGTCACATCGGGCATGCATAACCAACAAGCCTGAAGGGCCAAGGGTTACATTATGTAGTCTTCTCACAAAGTGGTTTATTTTCCAGTACAGTACTGCTCCAAAGTCATTTATTGGTTTTGTTAATATGTTTTAGTGTAACTAATCAGGAGTGTTAGTGAGAGTTCCTGAGAGAAATAAACCATGGTTTATGTGGTAAAGAATATTATCACTTATTTTTCATAATATGAGGGAATACTGAACTAATTTTCTAACACACTGCAACACCATAAAATTATATTCTTTAAATATTTGGAATAAATAATATATTATAAAGATATTTTAAAATAGAGGAATATAGAAAATGTTCTCAATCATTGAGAATACCGTGAAAAACTACATGCATTATATTTATTTTTATACAAATTTATGCAACACTGAACTTTCAAGTTTAAAAGGGAGTATGATAACAGGAGAAGCTTAACTGTAGACACTTTATTCTGATAGCGGAGCAACTGATTTATTTCTCTAGACAATAAATAGGATTACACTGTCAATTACGTTTTAGTCCCTTTCTTCCAATAGTAGTTCTGTACTTGCAAATCTGTATCACAACTGTTTTTAACCACAAAATGTGCCAACTTTAGCTTTAACAAAGGATAAGAATCAAGAAGATAGCACTTTGAGTCACCATCCCCATAAGATAGTAAACTTTCTGACAATACTTCTCTGAAAAGTAACCCTTTGAACATCACCCTCTCTCAGACAGCACAGATTGGATAGCAGCCCCTGTGATTCAGCATCCTTCTGATAGCACTCTCTATGACACAGTAACTCTCCAAAAGCACCCTTCAATTCATCACCTCCTCGGAGACACCGTGCTTTTTGATAGCACAAGCTCAGAGACAGAAAAAAAATCAGGGAAAGCAAAGGGTTAAATCTATCAGCTATAATAACTCACACTTCTGCAAGCCTTTCTGGTATACACCATCACAAATAATAATGATTAAAATAAAATAGACATCTAAATTATAGACTAATAAGTCTCTTTTTAAAATATTTTATCGTCAGTCTTAAGAAAATTGTATTTCAGCATTTGAAAATAATATACCGTGGCCTAGAAATTGGGTATAGCCCCGCTTGGGGCGTTAGAATTGGCGGAACGCAAATTTTATAGCCAGACGCAACTTATCGACACCTCATGCGATATTGGGTTGCAGCGCCCCAAAGGTGATTGAGGCGCGAGTTCAGGCGTTACACGGGGCACCTAAGGCGCTAACATGCCAGCGCAACCCAATATCGGGGCGTCCAGCCGCAGCGCAGGTGCTCTCAATTACCCATGACCACGAGACTTCCAGGCGCCGGCCAGCTCTTAAAGGGGTGGGTCAGGCAGCTCCAGCATCCACAGTCTGCGCCTTGTAGGCCTGCAAATCGGCGCAGGCCCTTCTCTGGCGCAAAAAACTTGGAGCATATGGAGAGGGTGAGGCAGAGAGCAGAGCACTTCACCAATGAGTCTCTGGAGGAATTGGTGGCCGCAGTGGAGCGCCGGCGAGATGTCCTCTACCCTGACAATGGCAGGAGGCCTAAACATAAGGACTACCGATGAGCTTGGAGGGATGTTTCTCAGAGGGTCAACTCCAGCAGCATGGCGACCAGGAGCCCTGTGCAGTGCAGGAAGAAATTCAACGACCTCACTTGGGTCGTGAGGGTGAGTGGAGTTAATGTAAACTTATGCATCCCTCCATTAGCACCTGACTTTATGGCTACAGGGTGCGCTATGCCCCACTGGCCATCTGTCAGCAAGCACCCATGGCCCTTTCTGGTCACACACATGCCATTTGACTCAGGGCATCATGTAAGGGCTGGTCCACCATGGGGGGCATGAGATGATAACCCAGGGCATCATGTAAGGGCTGTTCCACCATGGGGGGCATGAGATGATAACCCAGGGCATCATGTAAGGGCTGTTCCACCATGGGGGGCATGAGATCATAATTCAGGGCATCATGTAACATCACTTCCCGTCCTTTGCCCTGCAGGCCAAGCTGGCAAGAAACCGCAAGGAGCAGCTTCGCACCGGAGGAGGCCGTCCTCAACTGGAGCCTCTGACGGATCTCGAGAAGAGAGTCCACCAGATTGTGGGCGGACGCCTGAGTGGTCCTGTCACCACTGCAGCTGCCGACCCCATTGTCCACAGCGATGGTAAGGTTCTCTACTATTACAGCTGTCACCTTCCAGTTGTTTCCCCCGCCAGCATGCTTTCTCAATGTGGAGCCATGTCATAGCATTGCCGCACTGTTGCATCCCTTGCTGCCAAACTGTCCTTTTGCAAAAGCCACTCTTCAACCTCCCTGCTTTCAGATGCTGCATCACCAGCTCGGGAGCCGGCCCCTCAAGCTGCCAGTGCCAGTGCCTCCGGAGGCGACGACCAGGAGGAAGCCGGACCATCCTTGCCAGTCTCAGGGGAGCCACCGCATCTGGAGACTGGGGATAGTAGTTCCCTTGAGGCGAGGGGGTGGGGCTCTGATGAGGAGCCAGTTGCAGGAACCTGCGGCCTGTAGCAACGCGTGGGGGGTAGGGACACTCGGGGGCCGTCTCCCCGGAGGGCGAGGCAGGCCACCATGACTGCTGCACAGAGTGCAGAGGAGGTGCGTAGCCTTGCCGAGATGAGCGCCCAGGCCCGGCTCAGGCACACTGAGCTGATGGCTGCAGTGGGGAGGATGCCTGAGTCGATCGACACACTGGCAAAGAGTGTGCTGGACTTTGGGGCAGCAATGGAAAGGACTGTCCAGGGCTTCGGCCCAGCAATGGAAAGGTCTGTCCAGGACTTCGGCCCAGCAATGGAAAGGTCTGTCCAGGGCTTGTCCGAGGCAGTGGAAAGGTCTGTCCAGGGCTTGTCCGAGGCAGTGGAAAGGTCTGTCCAGGGCTTGTCCGAGGCAGTGGAAAGGTCTGTCCATGCCTTGTCCGAGGCAGTGGAAAGGACTGTTCCGGACTTGTCCGAAGCAGTGGAAAGGACTGTCCATGGCTTTTCCCAAGCACTGGCACCTGCCACGCAGGTCCTCACTGCTGCCACGCAGTCACTTGCTGGCCTCATCCACACGCAAATTGAGGCCACGCGAACACTCTCTGCTGCCACCCTAGCTGCATCAGGCAGGATCACCCCAGGCCCTTGCAGCACCACAGCAGGCCATGAATCTGTGGAGCAGTCTATTGTGGCGTATGATCCTGTGCGGCCCCGTCAGAGTGCTAGTGTTTCGGCCGACCACGGTGCAGGTGTCCTCGCTCTGCATGTGAGCAGTCCTGATGCCACCGCTGGCACGTCAGCAGAGCAGCTGCCACCACCTGCGCGGCAGACTGCTAGCAGACATGCCCAGTTGGAGCAGCCTGCTTGCGGGACCTCCAAGCCCAGAGGTCGTCCAGGCCGTCCCTCAGGGACTTCAGCGCTTCCAGACACTCAGCAGGCGTCCCCCAGCCTTGACGCAGCCACTGGGGTCCAATTACGGAGGAGCTGCAGGGAGGGAAGGGGCCGACCTTGTAAGAGGAGTCGGTCTCCATCAAGGGGTCACCAGTAGAGGGAGGTGCTAAGACATCTCTTTTTCCGGATTTAAGGCCGTCCACACCTGCTGTGTTTGTTTGTTATGGTTGGTTAGTTTCGCCGGGTTGCCAGACAGTTATCTGTTAGTTTGTTAGTTATGATTTCTGTTACCATTACGTTGTCATGCTGGAAGGAAGCACTTGTTTGAAAATAAAGAAAACTTTTTATTTACAATCAAGCTGCACACGATTTACAATCATCGAGGCCTTCATAGGCTTACAGCGAACCGGAGGGCGCTGTTCGAATCACAGCCACCATTCCGTCCGAGGGGCCTAGAACCGAGTCCTTATGAGCCTCTGACGAATGGCCCTTCCAGTTTCTGGAGCCCTCCCATCTTCCTCCTCCTCCTCCTCCTCCTGATCCTCCTCGCCCGCATGCTCCTCCTCCTCCTCCTCCTCGTCCGCCTGCTCTGCTGGACCTTGAGGGTCGGCTGGCATTGGCTGGGTGCGTCGAATGGCCAGGTTGTGGAGCATGCAGCAGCCAACAACGATGCGCGCCACATGCTCCGGCGAGTACTGTAGGGCGCTCCACGAATGGTCTAGACAACAGAAACGCTGCTTCAGCAGACCAATTGTGTGCTCCACAATGTTCCTGGTGGCCTGATGGCTGTTGTTGTAATGCTCTTCTGCCGGGGTGCTGGGCAAACGGAGCGGGGTCATGAACCATGGGCAGAGAGGATAGCCCTTGTCGCCCAGAAGCCAGCCTCGTGGGTGAGCCGGGGCCTCAAAAAGGTCAGCCACTGAGGTCTGCCGCAAGATGAACGCGTCATGGCTGCTGCCAGGGAATTGTGCGTTCACCGCCATGATCATCTGCCGGTGGAACCCCTTTCGGTTACGGAACTCCTCCGGATTCTGTAATGGCGCCCGCAAAACCATGTGTGTGCAATCAATGGCCCCCTGCACCATGGGGAAGTCCGCAATAGTCGCGAAGCCCTGTGCGCGCTCCCCCTGCTTCTCCAGGGTCACAGGGAAGGTGATTAATTCGCGCCTCCTTTTGTAGAGGGCAGCTGTCACTTGCCGGATGCAGCAATGCACCGCAAATTGAGAGATATTTGATATGTCCCCAGCTGCTGCCTGAAACGATCCGCTGGCGTAAAAGTTGAGCACAACCGTGACTTTCACGGCCACCGACAGAGAGGTCCTGCACCGTATCCGCGGCTGCAGATCCCCAGCAAGCAGGTGGCACAGCTCAGTGACAACATCCTTACCAAATCTGAGCCTTCGCAGATACTGCTCCTCCGACATGGTAAGGTAGGAGACCTGCTGCCTGAAAACCCTGGCAGCGTATGGTCGGATTTGGCGACGTCCATTGGCCCTCCTCCTTCGGGCCAATTCCGGCCCTCTCTCCCTCCGTCTCTGTGCCCTTGCCAGTTGTTCAGCCAGGATGACGTTCCCCTCCAAAGCAGCTCCCATTATTCTGGCCGACGAGTAAGACGCAGTCAGCTTTCTGGATCCAACTGTTCTGGACAGGGCTGAAGGTCCCAAGGCTCCTCTGGCTCAATAAGAACAAGTCTGTGTAACTGAAGGTCTGCAACTCTCTCCAGCAGCGAGCAGTATGGCCAGGCGAAATGGCTGCCGGTTTTATACTAGTGCTGTCCCCTTTAAAGAGCGCCCCCCCGAGTCCGAGAAGGACCTGGTAACGTTCCATCCAACTGTCACTAATAGCACCAGGCGGAACGGAGGGGGGCGCCACTGAATTTCCAGTACGGGGCGCCAAAAAGGCGTTGCACAATGAAATGACGTCATTATCTGGCTGTGCCTGCGAGCAGGCACAAAGACTTAGCGCCGGCGCTAACAGGCTACTCAGTATGGCAGGATGCGCTAGGATCACTGCGCACGTCCGAAAATTGGGTAACACCCCAAATCTCAGGCTCGTTAGGCGCTAATCGCTGGCGCAACCAACCGAATTTCTAGGCCCGTGTCTTTTTAAAAAGTCTAGACTGTTAAACTGTGTACATCAGGACCATTTTCATTCAGCAGCACTGTGGTGAACCATATTGAAGCACCAAGATGTAGCATTATGGATGGAGGGAAGCAGTTTCAGTCCTTCACTCTGTTAACTTCCTAATCCAAACTGTGCTGCTGGCTTCCGATTGGTCCCCAACAGGGTGGGGGGGGGTGGAGAAGGAGTAGAATGGAGTGAAAATGAAAGAAAGACTTGTATTATACAGCACCTTTCACAACCTCAGGATGTCCCAAAGTGCTTTACAGCCAATGAAGTACTGTTGAACTGTAGTCACTGTTGTAATGTAGGAAACACGGCAGCCAATTGCGCACAGCAAGGTCCCACGAGCAGCAATTAGATAATGATCAGATAATCTGTTTTAGGTTTTGGTTGAGGGATAAATATTGGCCAGAACACCGGGGAGAACTCCCCTGCTCTTCTTTAAATAGTGCCATGTAAGATTTGCAAAATGTCTGCATCTCCCCGAAGGTTATTATTAATAAAAGAGACCCTGCATGGACATTTTTAAATTGAAAAGGGTACCCAAGATGGCGTCCGTGCCTCGTGGCAGAAAGCCTGTGGGATTCCAAAATGGATTCTGCAGCGCAGACAGCTTGGGACAAATCAAAACTAAGGCTGCAGGTATTCTGTGAAGAGAAACTTTGGCCTAGAAATTCAGTATAGCCGCGTTTGGGGCGCTAGTCCTGGCGATACGCAAAGTTTAGCGCCACCTATCACAATAATCACTTTCCCTGAGACACAGTGGCGCCGGCCAGCTCTTAAAGGGGCAGGTCAATTGGCATCACCAGACACACTCACTGTCTTGTAGGCCTTCAAAGCGGTGGGAGCCTACCTGTGACGCACCAGCCTAGCAAGACATGGAAAGGGTGAAGCAGAGGGCGGAACGCCTCACTGATGGGGCATTGGATGCTTTGGTTGGCGCAGTGGAATCAAGGCCAAGGAAGATGGTCGGAATGTGATTTATGTTTTGGACAGTCTCCCGGGTGTGAGAGGCAGTTATGTGTCAGTGTATTAGTTTTGCTTTCTGTTGCCATAGCTTTCTCATGTTTGAAGGAACCACATTTTGTGTAATGAAACACTTTCTTCATTTACAATGGCCATGCCTGCTATTTACATGCATCTTGCCCTTCACAGGCTTGGGGGTATCAGACCGGTTCCATTCCTGTTCTTGGAATGGCAGCAAGCATTCTGTGAGAGGGGCCTAGAAGCTACTTCTGATCAGCCTCTGACGCGCAGCCTGAGAAGAGCCGCTCGCGTAGAAGTTCAGGCCAGCAGCCATCTTCTCAGCCGCCGACAGAGATGTCCTGCATCTTATCTGAGGCTGCAGATCTGGCTGAAGCAGCTGGCACAGCTCAGTCACCACCTTCTTTCTAAATCGCAGCCTTCTGACACACTGCTTCTCCAGCATGTTCATGTAGGAAAACTGCTGTCGGATAACCCTGCCAACGTAAGGTCTGCTGTGGCGACGTCTGTTGGCCCTCCTCCATCTGGCCATGCCCGCCCCCCTCTCCCTGCGTCTCAGTGCCCTTTCCAGATGATTCAGCAGCAGGACGTTCCCCTCCAATGCAGCCCCCATAATAAGTGCCCACAGGAAGGTTCCCCATTGTCAAGGCTCACCAACAGCAAGGTGATGGTCAGAAGGCTGAAGATCGTCTGCCTGCGCTGGCTCAGTGGTCAAATGGCTCTCAGTGTGCAGCTCAGCAACTCTTTGTAGCTCTCGAGGAAGTTGTGATCCAAAAATGGGTGCCGCTTTTAAACCACACCAGTCCCCTTTAAATAACGCTCCTCCAGCCCGAGAGCGATTTGGTAAGGCCCAGGTAAGCTGTCACTATTAGCGCCAGGCGCTACGGAGGGGGGCGCCACTGAATTTCCGGTCCGGGGCACCCAAAAGGCGTTGCACACTCAAATAACGTCATATCAGCCTGCGCCCATGAGCGGGCGCTAAGATTTAGCGCTGGCGCTAAATGCATGCTCAATATGGGGCGAGGCGCTAGGCGCCTTGCGCCCGCCCGGAAATTGGCTAGCACCCCACTTCTCGGCCTCTTTAGGCGTTAATCGGTGGCGCTATCAACCGAATTTCTCCCCCTTTGTGTTTTGGAACGAGACAGGACTCTGAATTATGCATTAGACTGAATTGGAGACGGATCTAATTGCAGTTTAGGCCTATAGTTAAGGCCATCAAACAGTCTGCATACATTATCGGAAACAGATTAACACAGCCATCAAGGAACTTTCAGGACAATACAAATCAATTATCGGGCCGGTAGATGCGATTACCGGCCATCTAAAAACCGTTAGTATGAATTGCTACCATTATTTTAAACTAGCCCGCCAAGTTTAAGACAAAGAACTAACCTGATTTGGCACGAAGATAAGGGTTTTCGACTAAGGTATAATTGAAGGCCCCGGGTAGCATTGAGTTAGGGCAGCTAGTTCATTCGTTCGTTCGGAGGTCCGTAGAGTTCGTTGGTTGGTGTGCTGGTGCTGCTCCTCGGGCCCCTCGCCCTCGTGGCCGCCGCTCTTTCCCCGTCCCGCGCTCACCTCCTGGCCTCTGCCTGTGCCCTTTTCCCACTCCATCTGGAACTGCCGCGGCACCGGGTCGGGCAGACACAGACAGATTCAGGCCAGGCGAGGCGGGACGCGACGAGGGGAGAAGGGAAAACCACCGAGGGGCAGACCGGCTGGAGAAGACCAAACGAGGGGAGGTTTCGAATCATCGGGCCTTCAGCCTCAGCCGACCTTTGAATATCTGCACACTAACTCAAACTGGCAGCTGTCGACGAAGAATCATCCCTGCAAGGTGAAGTACCCAAACAGAGACTTTGAGGTACTCGAACCTGGACAACGCCCTTGCAGCACCCGGAGACCACGTGACGACGGCAGGCTCCAGAGAGCACCAAGAGCGAACCCCGAACCCCACCGCTGTTTTGAATTGAGCAAACCCCGTTTTTGATTGGTGAGCATAGATTCTGACCCCTCATAGCTTAATCTAGTTAGGTATAGAGGTTGGGATAAGGATAAGGGGATTGTTAAGATAGTTGTTTTCCCTCGATGTGCCGTGTGTTCCCCATTCCCTGTATAAGTGCATTTGCCTGTAATGTTATAGTGGTAACTTCTTTTAAGACTGTATTAATTTTCCTGTTCAATAAAATCTTGGTTTTTGCTTGCATCCAAACCACCTGTCTACTCGAGTTTTCAGTATCGCTGCCTGTACCTAAGTCCGGTGTCTAGAACCCAGGGGCGTGGGAGCGATTCAAACCGCTCACAGTCAGGGGCATAACTGACTGGGCGCAAGTGCCACACCCGCCACCCCCTACAGCCATGGCATCTTTTACGTCCACCTGAGACGGTTTAACGCCGTATCTGAAAGAGTGAGATCTGATGGAAAGTGTGTACGGGTCCACTATCACACATCTGTTGGCTGGCTAAGAGTGACAGTAATCAGGAAGCAGGCTGTCTTCTCACCTGATCTATCTCATATCCAGAATGTGTATGGACTGTGAAAAGGGAGGCAACTGGTAGACCCATTTGCTTCCCTCCAAACTGTAGGATTGAGTGGGGGGAGGCGTTAGGGTAATTTTAACCTAACCCGTTCCACGGGAGACTGACGAAATCAGATGGACCACCCGTTTTACACCCTGCCAATTTTATTTTCCATCGACGTCAACAGAACGGGATGTACAACTGGCTTCCAATCTCATCAGATTGCTGTTAAGCAGGTTAAGTTAAAATTACCCCCAAAGTGTTTCTTTTTCAAGCTTCAAACATCATTTCACACTGATGTTTCTATTCCTTTCCTTTTTCATGCAAGATTCCACACCCAAAACAGATCCAAAATCCAAATCCAAATAATGGGAACATAGATGATAATAGAAATAGAACTGAGAATACAAGATTCAAACATGTCTGGATACCGATTTCTAATAATGTCACCATGAAAAACCAAAAGTTAAAAAATAAATCAGTGTTTTGAAGGGTCAAAACTATTTATTCTGTTGCAAATGAAAAAAAACAATTTACCTTTATCATTAATACCATGACAACCAAGGCCGGGATCTTACCTGAGGAGGCGCCTTGGGAGCGGCACTGCTGGTTTCCGGGTTCTAGTCCCGTCCCCAGTGACGTCTGACGACCTGACGCTATTTTCCCCTGATTGGCAATGTTAAGCATTGAGGTGCTGTCAAACACTGACAATCACTGTCTAAAGGTGAGTCCTTGCACCCAGGCTCACCAATGACTCTCTCCTTAGGAGAAAACAGATGGCAGCTGCATGTGAGATTGCAGAAGCCATCTGTCAATTCTCCCGATCAGATGAGGCTTAACAGAAACATCAAATCTCGTCACCTGCAGATACATATAAACAGAATAAAAATATTTCTCACTACATTCTCTCACCTGTCATACTTACCTGTGCACCATTGCACCCATCTCACTACCTCTGCAGCTGTCATTTGCACACTTACACTGCAGCAGACCCACAGCTCGCCTCGCTGACCCTGGCAGGGTTAACACCACGTCGGGAAACCTGCATCAGCAGGCGGAAAATGGTGAAAAGCCTCTTAACTGCCTGTTAACTACCTGTTAACAGGCAGTTAATTGGCTCTAATCCCCTTCCTACCTCCCGGGAAGATGGTTCGGAGGTGGGTTGGGAGCGGGGTTGGGACCCGCTCCCAACTTTTCCCAATTTCCCAGCAGTCCCGCCTCCAAACCCGCTTCCTCAGGGCTGGTAAAATCCAGCCCCAAGGGTTAAAACTTTTTTTTAGTATTACAATATGAAGTGTAGCTAGATCTCAAATTCCCAAATGGAGTAAAGGTTGGATGAAGCTATGAATTATAACCACTCCCTTATGGAGAACCACCCAATGGATTCTTTTCCTTTCAGTATGCTTGACAACGGGCTCTAATTGATCTAGTCAAGTTATGCTACAATGGCGTTATTTACATAAATGGAACCTGTGGAGGCTGGGCAATGAGCAGCGCACAGCGCTTAGTAACAGCTGAATCAACCCACCAAAAAAGGTACAAAAATATACATGTACTACAAAAATGGATAAACACACAACTTCATTCCTCTGAAGTAGTGAAGAACTTTTTACACAGCTTAAACCAGTGACCATCAACTGGCTATGCTTCACTAACACTGCTCAAGGCAAGGAATAGGTCAAGATTATTTGCCTGTGACCTTCTGTGAAGCTGTGGAATGTTTTATGAATTATTAATTGCTTTAATATTACATTTCAGCAATAATTTTGACAGTATGTATTAAAATTGTTGCACATTAAGCAGAAGTTTCCAGAAACAACATTGCTACAATTTATGAGGATGGGAAGGAAGTCATGATGTTCGCTAACACACAGCTAGATTTTGTTTTCAAAAATACAATGCCAAAATTGTAAGACGTGGTTTTGCGCTCATTATGGTGACTTTCTCATTTCAGTGATACTATTGGCAATGGAATGGCGGATTGAAAGCAGGAATTTCCTACAAGGGATCGAGGGAGACTAGAAGGCAAGTCATGTGAGCCAATCTTGCAGACATTTTAGTGGGAAGCTCAATGATGACAGAGAAACTTGGGAGTGACAACAACTTGTATTTCTATAGCACCTTTAACGTAGTAAAATGACCCAAGGCGCTGCACAGGAGTACTAGAAGACAAAAAATTTGACACCGAGCCATATAAGGAGAAATTAGGGCAGATGACCAAAAGCTTGGTCAAAGAGGTAGATTTTAAGGAGTGTCTTAAAGATGGAAAGAGAGGTAGAGAGGCGGAGAGGTTTAGGGAGGGAATTCCAGAGCTTAGGGCCTAGGCAACAGAAGGCATGGCCACCACTGGTTGAGTGATTATAATCAGGGATGCTCAAGAGGGCAGAGTCAGAGGAGCGTAGATATCTCGGGGCGGGGGGGGGGGTGGGGGGGGCGTTGTGGGGCTGGAGGAGATTACAGAGATTGGGAGGAACGAGGCCATGGAGGTATTTGAAAACAAGGATAAGAATTTTGAAATTGAGACGTTGTTTAACCGGGAGCCAATGTAGGTCAGCGAGCACAGGGGTGATGGGTGAACGGGACTTGGTGCGAGTTAGGACATGGGCAGCCGAGTTTTGGATGACCTCAAGTTTACGTAGGGTGGAATGTGGGAGGCCAGCCAGGAGTACGTTGGAATAGTCAAGTCTAGAAATAACAAAGGCATGGATGAGGGTTTCAGCAGCAGATGAGCTGAGGCAAGGGCGGAGATGGGCGATGTTACGGAGGTGGAAATAGGCAGTCTTAGTTATGCGTGGATATGTGGTTGGAAGCTCATTTCACGGTCAAATATGACACCAAGGTTGCGAACAGTGTGGTTCAGCCTCAGACAAAGGTTAAAATGTTAGGGAGAGGGATGGAGTCAGTGGCTAGGGAATGGAGTTTGTGGCGGGGACTGAAAACAATGGCTTCAGTCTTCCCAATATTTAATTGGAGAAAATGTTTGCTCATCCAGAACTGGATGTCGGACAAGCAGTCTGACAATTTAGAGACAGGGAGGGGTCGAGAGAAGTGGTTGTGAGGTAGAGCTGGGTGTCGCCAGCGTACATGTGGAAACTGACGTCGTGTTTTTGGATGATGTCGCCAAGGGGCAGTATGTAGATGAGAAATAGGAGGGGCCCAAGGATAGATCCTTGGGGGACACCAGAGGTAACGATGCAGGAGCGGGAAAAGAAGCCATTGCAGGTGAATCTCTGGCTATGATTAGATAGATAAGAATAGAACCAGGCGAGTGCAGTCCCACCCAGCTGGACGATGGTGGAGAGGCGTTGAAGGATGGAGTGGTCAACCGTGTCAAAGGCTGCAGACAAGACATGAAGGACGAGGAGGGATAGTTTACCTTTGTCACAGTCACAAAGGATGTCATTTGTGACTTTGATGAGAGCCATTTCGGTACTGTGGCTGGAGTACCTGATTGGAGGGATTCAGACATGGAGTTGCGGGAAAGATGGCATGGATTTGGGAGGCGACAACACGTTCAAGGACTTTGGAATGGTTGGCGATGGGGCGGTAGTTTGCAAGGACAGAAGGGTCAAGGGTTTTTTTTTGAGGAGAGGGGTATTGACATCAGATTTGAGGGAGAGGGGGATAGTACCTGAGGAGAGAGAACTGTTAACAATGTCAGCTAACATGGGAGCCAGAAGAAGAAGTTGGGTGATCAGCAGTTTGGTGGGAATAGGGTGGAGGGAGCAAGAGGTGGGTCTCATGGACAAGATCAGCGCGGAGAAGTCATGAGGGGAGATCGGAGAGGAACTGGGGAAAGATGTGAGTTCAGGGCTAGGGCAGTGGGGAACCTTAGAGGAAGTTTGGCCGAGTGAGCTAGGGGAAGGAAGGGAAGTGGCAGAGGCAGCTGAATGGATGGTCTCAATATGAGAGACAAAAGTCCATGAGCTCCTCACACTTGTTGTCGGAGGTGAGGATGGAGGGGACAGGGGAGAGGGGTTTAAGAAGACGGTTGGCAGTGGAGAATAAGAGCACAGCAGTTGGCTGCCCTCTCGGATGGTAAAAGCTCTATGTGAAAGGAGAAGAAGGGCAGACAAAAATGAACTCCAAGGGCTGAATTTTGCCGGCGCTCAGAGGGCGGGTTCGGAGGCGGGTCCGCTGTCAAAATGGCAGTGATTGACAGTGGGACGGAAGCCCACTCTGAACCCACCTCCTTGTTAATTTCCCAAGTGTCGGCTCTGCCTGCAGTTTGCAGACCTGACACTAAGCGGCAGGTCAGGCAATTGAGATACTTAAGAAGCTGCTGAAAGGTATTTAAGCAGCATTTTACCAGGTCCTAATGATTTTTCCATGTTTTTTACGAGGTTCCCGGCACTCGGAGATCACGCCAGGTAAGTGTGTCGGGTTCTCAATGACTCTGCATTGCTGTGAATAGTTGACAGCTGCAAAAGTGGTATAAAAGCTACCACTTCACTGCTGTTCAATTTCCAGTCTTAGAAACTGGAACCTTCAGGATTTGGAATACGCTTTTCAGCTTTATGGAGGTTTGAAGTGTTTGGAGCAAACTCTCTATCCAGTGTCACCTCCTTGGAGCAACCCCTCTCCCCATTGACAGATCGCTTCTGTCATCTCAACTTCAGCTGCCATCTATTCCATCAGCATCGGTGCCCTTGGAAAAAATCTCACCTTGGTCCTCAGAATCCCACCTGAATCAGCCCGAACGCCAGCAGCACCGGGCACACCAGCAGCACCAACAACAATACCAACCATCTCCGCAATCACCTGATGCTGCACAGGACACAGGGTATCAGCACCCGACCACATTGTTGCCTGCGAGGACAGGGATGACCTCACCATGGCTAGATTTACTTCACTTGATGCGTACCCTGGCTGCCACATGATGCGCCTGGTTGGCACCACCCCACACCAACACCACAAAGCATCCCTACAATGCCCAAGCCATTCCTTTCACACTCATTACCATTGGTGGGGGGGGGGGGCGGTACCATTATGTCTCACCATTTACTGCAATTCATCTAAGCCACTTCCAAAGGTGCACACAGATCTGTCCAAGAAGGCAAAGTGTTGAAAATAAAGATTTCAATGTTTGACAACACATTAACAGAAACTTTACATGAACATTGGCGATAGCAGCCAACTGCTTACCCTTGTGTGTTTTTAGTTGGTATGACTGGACAAGGTTGAGGGTGAGTGTGAGGGATGGCTAATGAGATGGGGAAGTGATAATGTAGATAGAGAGGGATGGGTGGAGGTGCAAGATAAGTTGGTGTGAGTAAAGATTTGCAGGAGTAGGGTAGGGAAGGCAGTGATGGGGATGTGATGAGTGGCACAGCAGGATGAGGTTGAGTGTGGCTTTAAAGTATCGTTTTGTGATCGACTGAGATCATTGAAGGGTTTGCGCCACTGCAGCCTGGTCCTCCTGACCACATCCCTGCTTGTGCCCTCCTGTGCAATGTGTAGCCAGGTTGTGTTGATCTCCTGGGGAGGTCTCTTCCACCCGTTGGAAGGGAAGAGGAACCTCCCTGCGTACTGTGACTCCCTCCATAAGCATATGGAGGAAATCATGGGAGAGCCTGGGTGCAGCCGTGCACCTCTGTGCAGTGCTCGTCAGTGTTTGCAGTACCTCAATGCTGTAGAACACTGACAGCACGAATGTCAAAATAAATTTGGCCATGGTACCTTTAAGGAAACCGGCTGATGACGCGTCATGAATGACTTCATCAGACCGGCTTCCTTTTAATTGACCGGGAACTTCGCAGCGCGGGCTTAACACGCCCTAGCAACGGAAAATCTTGTTGGAGGCCAGGATCGAGACAGATGCGGGGTCCCCACAAGCCACGGACTTCGCCCGCCACAGACTCACCGAGGTTGGAAAAATCCAGCCCTAAAAGTGGGATGGGAGTGTACTAGCTATTAATTGAGAGCCAGTACTACCACTGTACAACTGAAGTTAGGAATTTCCTTATCAATGGATATAAATGGTGCAAGTCTCTGCAATATTACAGTATTTCATGTGGTATAAATTGAAACTGCAGCATATCACCAAATCTGTACTGTAAGCCCATAAAGATTATAGGCTGTTATGATTCAAATACTTGCTATTATATCTATGATGGATCTACTACCTTGAGCAGAAAGTGATAAAGCATACATTGCATCATTAGTGATCATTAAAATCAGTCGTTACTGAATTCCACTGAGAAATTCTCAGGTGAGTAAAAAACGATTTTTCCTTGAATTTAAGAACCTACCCCCAAAATTTCCCATTATTTTCTTACCAAAATTCAGGTCTGGAGAGGCTTGCACATGGCATTCATGATGTCGGCACACACATTGCGTGTTGTACATGTCATGCTGGCGTCATGGATACAGTGCATACACATCTCCGGACCTGACTTTTAACAGGAAAGAATGAAGGCTGTGCAATCTGGATTTCTTTTTAAGGGGACCTGGATATTCCCGAGGTATTGCTGTGATGACTATGTTCTTTATGCTGCAGCAAATGTCAGTATTTCATTCCAAGTTAGGTATGGAGCAAGGGTGGCAGTGCATTGACATAATCCCTGAAAACTAAAGCCATCAAACACTGACTGACTCAGGCCACACACTAAGGCATTTGTTTTGTTTTTACTAAAAGCAAGATCACAACAGTTCCTCTGAAGATAATCTCCAACAATATTTTAGTATCCCATCATCACTGTGGCAGATAAGTAGTTGGAGCCATAAAAATAAACATATGGAGGTAGATTTCCAACTTGCTGCCCAGGTGCAAAACTGTTGGGCAGTTTCTATAATGGGCAGACGATCCACAATGCCTGTCTTACACCCGGGCAACAAAATATTCCCCATGTTCCTCAATATTATTTCTAATTGAAAAAAACTATTTTGAGGTTAAGTGAGAATCTGATGGTAAACCCTATGAAATTGTGTTCATGAACTGTGTAAATAATTGGGAGGTTTCAATTAGTTTAACTGTAACTTTCCAATTCCCTTGCTCGTTTTCAAGTTTTAGAGGTGTTCAAAATAGAAACAGTGTTTTTACTGATTTTTTCCAAATTTACCTTGGGTTTTATTGGAGTCAAAAAAAATTCCTGTTGATTTTAAAAATAAATTCTGAAAAAAGACTGGATGTTTAGAAACGTAAAGATCATTTTGTGCAGCTATATGCAGTACATAGTGCCGCTTATTTGATCACAATACAGTCTTCATTCTTTTCTGCTAAAAGTCAGGTCCAGATAATAAACCACTTATATTTATTTAGCTACTAAGATTTAGATATTGTCTATCAAACTAGTTCTACTCCCTACTTCTGCACATTAGGTGGTGGGACCTGAAATTTGTCATATACAGTAGTTGGCATATAACCCACATATAGGACAAATGTGAGAAGTCACACAACACCAGGTTATAGTCCAACAGCTTTATTTGAAATCACAAGCTTTCGGAGCGCTGCTCCTTTGTCAGGTGAGCAGCACTTCACCTGACGAAGGAGCAGCGCTCCGAAAGCTTGTGATTTCAAATAAAGCTGTTGGACTATAACCTGGTGTTGTGTGACTTCTCACATTTGTCCACCCCAGTCCAACACCGGCATCTCCACATCATGGCCACATATAGGAGGCATAGTAAGTTGTGTAAATGGGAGAGGGAAATTACAAAGGCCGTGTACTTTTAAAACAAACTGATCCCCGATCTGTGTAATTTTTAAAAAGTGGGAAGCTTGTACTTTTGGCTGATATGTTCGATTCAGTCACTCACTTTCTGTCCTTTGAAGACTCGCCCTCTTGAGTCGCAATTTGTATTCAAAGCTGCTATAATGTAGTTACAGGGATGGTCTGCACAAATCCTGGAAAGACTTCTTTCACTATTACAGTCAACACTTTAGATCTCTTCAAGCCAATCTAGAGGCGAGATGCCAAAATAATTTAGTCCTGGCTGCATATTGTCAGTGCTAAATTTTTCAGCTGCATACCTCTGGATTTGAATCTGCATCCAGGCAGATCCTTGGCATCAACTTCCATGCAAAGAATTGGCGCTCCTCTGGACACATTTGTAACTTACACCATCAGATGAATAACCAAATGGCAGTGACTTACTAAACTGAAGATCTCCCCCTGCCACGTAGGACATATGCTACTCAATTAACAAATATATACAGGAATATTTAACAGTAAAAGCATTCTTACTCGATTTTCCTTTTAAAACAATAAACTGCATTGTAGTGGGGAATTATAGGTAGTTCAGTCAATCTGAAGAATCACACAGTGGATAGTGTCTTTCTACCTAAATATTCCACAGTACAGTACAAACAGTGATCCATTGTTACTACTCAGTCATTAATTAGCTATGAGTTAAACCATTATCTTGTTCTATTGTGTGCTCTCTGGATTCAGTTGGTTGCACTCTTACCTCTGAGTTAGAGGGTTGTGGGCTCAAGCCCCATTCCAGGATTTGAGCACTTGGTCTAGGCTGACATTTCAGTGCAGTGCTGAGGGAGTACTGCATTGCCAGAGGTTCAATCTTGCAGATAAGACGTTAAAATGGACCTATCTGCCTTTTCTGGTGGACGTAAAATATCTTGTGTCACTATTTAAAGAAGAGTAGGGAGTTCTCCCAGCGCCCTGGCCACCATTTATCCCTCAACCAACATCACCAAAACAGGTTAACTGGTCACTTATCCCATTTGCTGTTTGTGACACTTTGCAATGTGCAAAGTTGTCTGCTGCATTTGGCTACAAGACAACAGTGAGTATACTTCAAAATAATTTACTGGCTGTCAAGTGCTTTGGGATAAGGCTATAAATGCTAGTTCTTTCTTTTCTGATCCTTTCCATCTTTAACTTTCTGACTGGTTTCAAACAATAGCAGAGAACTTCCTACTGTTCGTAGAGTAAAGGATGTGATTTGTTGATATTCCATCATGTGTTGCATGAAGGGGCCTCATTTCAACTCAATCGAGTTTCTATGCATTGTCTTTAGCTAATCGGCACAAGATATTTTCAACCTTTTAACCAAATAGCATTTCTAGTTATTATTCTATAGTTCTTAGTATTCTGAATTTCTCAGGTATAACCCACAATTTTACATGCGGTTAGTTAATCATCTCCAACATGCCATTGCAGGAGACGCTGAAAACAACCTTTACAGGTAAATTCAGAAGGTGGTCACTATGGGCTGCTCTTGACCACCCAGAAATTGGTCCAGTAATGGAACTGGTGCAAAATATAATAAGAGAATTACATGGAATTGCAGATCATTTTCTGTGCACAGTATTAACTGAATAAACTGAAACACAAGATTAAAATGCAGGAAGAAACATGCTCCACACTGCTCGATACATTAATCCCTCTCGGGGACATTCTTGGTAGACTATAACACAATGTTGTTCTAATCACGCCATTCACATGGATACTGAATTCTATCACACAGTTTCATTTATCAATGGCATTTTATGTCTAGTTTGCATCTTTATATCACATCCAAAACATTTACATACTTTAAAGTGCAGAGTGAATTGCAAACACCTGCATTCTGCAACATCCTTTCATCATTAATGAGGCAGGGTACAGTGACCTGTGTGTGTAATTATCTGTGGAAGTGAGACTGAGGACAGCTGGAAATTCTCACTTGCACAATTTACATATATTGAATTGATACACAAGCAGAAACTGTTATAATTTCAAAACAATTAAGAGAACACTTTTACGGTTTTCCCTGCCTCTGCCTATCGGGTTGTTTGACCTCTTCAATATGT
Organism: Somniosus microcephalus; assembly: GCF_052327205.1. Taxonomy (NCBI): domain Eukaryota; kingdom Metazoa; phylum Chordata; class Chondrichthyes; order Squaliformes; family Somniosidae; genus Somniosus; species Somniosus microcephalus. The sequence goes on along the minus strand of NC_140995.1, from coordinate 106,446,046 downwards.
ACATTTCTTGCTGGCAGAAATCTTTTAATTCTCAAAATCATGCTTCTCATGGCAATAAGAGTGGAGACATCCAGACCAGGGTGGCAAATTTTGTCCATTTTTTAAAAATTAAATCTTTTTCCCGATTGTGACAGACTCCTGCCACTGTAAACAATATTTGGTCAGCTTCAATTTGAAACTGTTTGTTATGCACTTGGAGCACTGTTGTGTGAGTTGTCTTCAGCAACATCTTGTAAATGAATACAGAGGCCTAGAAATTGGGAACAATCCCTGCGCTGGAACAGGTAGGCCCAAGGCACAACCGACATTGGACCTCAGATCTCATTTACATGAGCCTGGCGAGCTGAGGATGCTGCGAACCAGGTTTGAATTTCAGGCCACTGCATCTCTGGCAGCAGCCCTCAGGCAGGTCTTGGGAGAGGGATGGGGAGGTGACCAGGAGGGGGCCGGCAACTGTGACAGCTGTGGTGCTCCTCTTGCTCCATATTCAGGTAAGTATTTAGTTAAAAATTTACCTTTTTGGTGGCGACCTCCAGTGGTCCCTTTAAGGCCTGCTGTTAGATCGCATGCAGACCTCGTTTTCCTGAACGCAGCCAGCCCGCGTGGCAGCTTTCTGGACAGACCAACTTCTTAAAGGGGGCCTCAACCAGGCATTGAGCCCCTTATTTGCATATGGAAAGGGCCTATCGCCTGTTTCAGGCATGGGCCTTGTACTCCTCTTTTTCTGCCTTCAGCAATATGGTAAGTGGAACAGCTCCAGTGCAGAATATACACACGCGCATGCCACCCGTCATATTGAATACTCAGTGCCTGTTTTACATCTGTACTGCCCTTTGTGTGAAAAAAGTGCTTCCTTATTTCCCCCCTGAATGGCCTAGTTCTAACTTTAAGATTATGTCCTCTTGTTCTTAATTCCCCTGCCAGAAGAAATAATTTCTCCATATCTATCCTTTTGACATTTTAAGCATCTTGATCAGATCACCCTCAATCTTCTATCCTCAAAGGAATACGAGCCAAGTTTATGCAACAAGACAGAAGCGACTGAGGAGACGTACAGAGTGGAGGGGAAGAGAGAAACGCAAGTGAAGGTGCAAAGTGATATAGGGTCAGGCAGAAGCAACAGAATAGAGAGAAATGCACAAAGGATAAATATCAATGGAATCCAGGCGGGTGGGCAGTTAAAATCAGCCGGGTGACTTACCCACCAGCATTCCACATCAATCCTGCCATCTTCTACTTTAACCTGCCCTTCTGAGTAGGTGGCAAGGACACCTGCCTGAAGCTGGCGGCACCCTTCCTTAAATTAGCAGATTGGGACCCAATGACATCATCGGATCCGACTGCAATTTTAACTCTGGCCTGAACGAGGAAGCTGCTGTGGAGGTGAAGACAGCAGGAAGAGGATCCGGCACCAGAAGAGGTGAAAACAGGTAGGTTTTTTGCTTTCCTTATGGGGCCAGGAGGAGCAGGGGTATTCTCAAGAGCCTCCCTTGCTCGAGCTCCCCAGTTCCCTCCTGCAAGGCCCTCTCAAAACCTCCCCCCTGTGACTGTTCCTGTGGTGGCAGCCGGCAGCCTCCTGCCACCTGAAATTCGCTCCCGCCCGCTGACCAGATGCCGCTTCCTCCTGGTTTCGGGCTGGAGCTCGCCGGTGGCATGCAGATGATGCTTGGGAGTTAAAATTGCCTGGGCCTCATGCTGTCGAGGTTGGTGAGGTTTGGTGCTCGCCTGCCCAATTCCCACTCCCAGTTAAACTCAGAACTATTGTTTTTGCTTGTGTCTATTGTCAGTGTGAATAGGCCGTGAGGAAACATGGGCTTAAAAATAGAACAATAAAATATATTTTTGCTCTAGAGCCTCGGGAATTTGTTCCAACAAAATTAGGCGTGCCTACCTCTGTGAGCATCATACAAAATGGATGACCACTTATCACAAATGGGGTAGTACCTCAACCCTTACTTGAAAATTAGCCATTGAAATATGAGTAAATTCACGCACATTGCTTTTCTGACCTCAGAGGCAGAATAGTTACAACGAATTTGAAAATGCAACCCTTATGATTTTGTTTGTGTAATAGAGAATGCTATCACTAAAGACCAGCAACATACACAAAGCCAACAATCCAAATGTTTTGAAAGCTACCAACCTGGAACCGGCTCTGTCATAAATGTTTCCTCCACCTGGCCTGGCCTGGTCCAGCACCATGTGCTTCACAGCCTGTGCTTGTCCCACCTTGGGTGCTCCAGCTCTGTTCCCAAGCAGGCTGAGGTCTAAACTATATATAACCCACCAAATGACAGTAAATATCAACCATTTGTAACTCTGGTGCTCTTCCTTCCACAGCCTGCTGGTTTCTAATAGTTTTTTTGTGGGTGTTTGAGGAGGGATTGTCAATCATGGGAGGGAAGGAAAAGGAAGAGGGAAAATGGCTCTTATACCTATTCACACCGGACGGTGTCCAGGTGGCGGCAATCAGTGTGGGAAGAGAGAGAAGAATACAGCAGTTTACATATAAAAATGATATAATGCCACACTATACTCTCATTCTCACACCTATTCATGCCTTACACAGTTCATGAATTATGACACAGCAATTTGGTTTGCAATTTCTTCAGGACTTTAAACTCCACTGAATCCAGCTTTCAATATAAATACTTGACACATCCCTCATTATTAACCTAATGCACTGTAATGAATCACATGACGACTGATAACTCATCGCCCAACAAAAATCTCATTACTATGGAACTAATATCAGTCAACATCCATCATAATCTGGCTGGCAAAAGATGTCACAATTCCTCATCACTGCACTGTCCCTTCTGCCAGCTCCTGCAGCTATCTGCTTGTTCTCATTCTTCACTACAGGATGAAAGTTAAATTTTATAAAGCCTAAATCCTTTATCCACTGGGACAGATAGTGTGTGACTTGTCCATTTGCACAATGGCCTTCACAGTTTTAGAGAGGCAGTCTCACCATCAGTGCCCTTTATAATCAAAGCACTGTAGGAATCAACAGATCCCTAACTGAAGTACTGAGGTCGAGTCAGTCCGATAATAAAACGAAGTTTAATGTAAACTAGAGAACAAACAATGGCATGCAGGAGAAACAATCAACAGGTCTTTTCTTAATGCTGGCTTCACCAGGTCTGAACTGGGAACCTCCCAGTCTGACATCATGACGTCATCACGTTTCCCGCCGTTCGGGACGTCACGTGACCAACGTGATGACGTCATCGCGCTGGTTCTGGAACTTACCGAGAACGGGTTATTTACAAACAGTAAACAAACATAGGTGCTGTAGCACTCTGTTAAAGGCAGTTGTATAGTCATACAGGAGTCCCTTGGTGGCTTTGCCACATGCGCCCCCCAGAAGTGTCTTTAACCACAAAAGGCAATCGGAGAGGAGGTCGGACAAGCCTGTTCGAACGACTCCGATATTCCCGGAGAGGAATGGGCTGGGCAGACGATGAGCTGGTCTGCGGAACAGTTCGGTCAGGTGTGGCGGCAGCGGGCGGCCGCCCACGACGCGGTGGCTGCGCTGCCTCGACTGGTCGCTCGAGGTCCAGGTGTGCGGCCTTGAGGCGGTCCACGGAAATGTGGTCAGGCCTGCCCCCGACGTCCACTAAAAAACTCTTGGCACCCGCCTGCAGTACCTGGAAAGGGCCTGTATATGGAGGTGTGAGAGGACTACGGTGGGCGTCATGCCTGACAAAAACGAATTTAGCCTGCATAAGCTCCGGCTGAACGTGTGACGCGGGCAAACCGTGATGTGACGTCGGAGTTGGCCTAAAAGATTGAGCTGCATCCCGGTGAGCCTCCAGTTGTTCGGCTGCCGACCAAGGTCGCGTTGGTGACGGAAGAAACTCGCCTGGCACCCGGAGTGGCTGTCCATAAACCAGCTCGGCGGCCGATGCCTGCAGGTCCTCTTTGGGTGCTGTGCGTAACCCGAGCATCACCCAAGGCAGCCTGTCTATCCATGCGGCCCCCTGGAGGCTGGCCCGCAGCGACGCCTTCAAGGACCGATGAAAGCGCTCACATAGCCCATTTGCCTGCGGATGGTAAGCCGTGGTCCGATGGAGCTTGGTGCCCAAACCCAAGGCTACGGCGTTCCACAGTGCAGACAAGAATTGCGGCCTGCGGTCCGACAAAATATCAGACGGAACGCCGAAACGTGCAACCCAGGAGGAAAGAAAAGCCCGGGCGACATCCGCGGAGGTGGTGGACGTCAAAGGAATGGCCTGGTGGTACGGTCGACAATAGTCAAGAGATGTGTAAAACCCTGTGATGGCGGTAGCGGGCCGACGAGATCGACATGGACGTGATCGAAACGCCGCTCCGGTACTTCGAAAACGGCTACGGGAGCTTTGACGTGCCGCTGCACCTTAGCCCGCTGGCACACGACGCAGGTGTTGGCCCAGTCGCGGACATCCTTGCGCATCCCTCTCCAGACGAACTTGGACGCCAGTAGTTTTTGTGAAGCCCTCACGCCAGGGTGCGCAAGCCCGTGGATGGCATCGAAAACGTTCCTACGCCAGGACAGCGGAACGATCGGGCGGGGGTCCCCCAAGGAGACGTCGCAGAGCAAGGAGGTGCCGGCCGAGTGGAAAAGCACATCCGCTGGTTGAAGGCAGGAGGAGTTGGTAGGGAAAGCTTGCGTTTCCGGATCAGCCGCTTGGTCAGCAGCCATGAGTGAATAATCGAGTCCCAACTGGACGGCCTGGACCGTCACACGCGAGAGGCAATCGGCGACCATGTTGTCCTTGCCGGCCACGTGCCGGATGTCAGTGGTGAACTCAGAAATAAAGGTGAGCTGTCGTTGCTGTCGAGCCGACCACGTCTCAGCCGTTTTGGCCATGGCAAACGTCAGGGGCTTGTGATCCACAAACGCAGTGAATTGGCGTCCCTCCAACAGAAAACGAAAATGGCGGATGGCCAGAAACAACGCCAACAACTCCCTGTCGAACGTGCTGTAGCTGCGTTCGTTATGACGCAATTGGCGACTAAAAAACACCAGCGGTTGCCACGTCCCGTCGACCCATTGCTCCTGCATGGCGCCTACGGTGTAGTCCGAAGCGTCAGTCGTAAGCGCGATGGTGGCGCCAGGCAGCGGGTGCACCAACATCGTTGCGTTTGCGAGAGCATCTTTCGTGTCCACAAAAGCGCAATCCATCTCTGGTGTCCAGACCACAGGTTCCTTCCCCGGTTTCCCTCTGAGTGCCTTGTAGAGTGGCCGCATAAGCTGCGCGGCCCGGGGAACAAACTGATGGTAAAAATTTACCATACCGAGGAACTCCTGGAGCGCTTTAACGGATTGCGGGCGTGGAAAAGCAGCAATCGCCTCCACCTTCGACCGAAGTGGCACTGCTCCTTTCGCAGTGATGCAGTGGCCCAAAAAGTCGATCTGTCGCAGCCCGAATTGGCATTTGGCCGGGTTAATTATGAGGCCATGCTGATGGAGGCGGTGAAAAAGGAGGCGCAGGTGGCTGAGATGTTCCTCTTTCGAAGTACTGGTGACCAGGATGTCATCGAGATACACAAACAGGAACTTAAGGTCCCGCAGCACTGAATCCATAAGGCACTGGAACGCCTGCGCCACATTCTTGAGCCCGAATGGCATTCGGAGGAATTCAAACAGTCCGAACGGGGTAATGACCGCCGTCTTCTGGATGTCCTGGGGGTGGACGGGCACTTGATGGTGCCCCCGGACGAGGTCAATTTTGGAAAAAAACGAATTGCCCGCCAAATGTGCGGAGAAATCTTGGATGTACGGTATTGGGTACCGGTCGGGCGTCGTGACCTCATTGAGGCGCCGATAATCGCCGCAGGGCCGCCAACCACCGCCGGGCTTAGGGACGATATGAAGTGGCGAAGACCAGGGACTATCTGACCGGCGAACAATCCCCAGCCGCTCCATGGTGGCGAACTCCGCCTTCGCGGCCTCGAGTTTACTGGGTTCCAGCCGCCGAGCCCGGGCATAGACCGGAGGACCGGTCGTCGCGATGTGGTGCTCCACACCATGTTTAGCGGTAGTTGCCGAGAAGGTGGGTCGAGTGAGATCCGGAAATTCCCTGAGAAGGCGGGTGAAGTCGTCGGGCGCCAGCGCGGTGCAGGAAACCATGTGAGGCGCGCCTGAGCCCCGAAAACATGGGATGGAGGCAGACGTGGCGGCGTGAATCAGATGGCAATTTCGTAAATCAACCAATAGGTCATTGGTACAGAAGAAGTCAGCGCCGAGGATTGCCTGTGCGATTTTGGCGGTTATAAACTCCCATTGGAAAAGTTGCCCGCTGAAACACAACTGGATCCGCCACTTCCCGAACGTACGAATAGCACTGCCATTGGCGGCCTGGAGTGGAGAACCGCGCCTCCCTGCCCTGACGTCGAGGAGCGAAGCGGGGAGGATGCTGCACTGAGCGCCCGTGTCACACAAAAACCGCCGGCCCGAAATGGAGTCGGTGATATACAATAACTTCCCGGAATCTCCAACCGCCATCGTAGACGCGAAACCGACCTCGGGGTCGTTCTTCCGTTCACGTAGTCGGTGCTGTTGCTTTCTCGGTGCATTTGGCACGAAACTACATGGAGGACGGCAGCATCTGACTTTTGGACCGAAACAGGCGTGGTAGTAGCAAAGACCGGATGGTGGAGGCGCCGAGGCGGGGTTCTTCGGGGCGGGACGCTTCGAGGTGGTGCAGTACTGCTGCGTCACCGCATAAATGGTGTCGGCTTCGGCCGCGAGCGCTACATCGTCCGTAGTCTCCGACCTGGCAAGGGCTGCTTGCACCTGCTCGGGGAGCTGGCGCAGGAACAGTTCCCGAAACAGAAAACACTGCGGCTCAGAACCGAGGAGCGTGAGCATCTGGCTCATCAACTCAGACGGCTTGGCGTCGCCTAACCCGGGCAGTGTGAGTAAACGTCGCACGCGCTCCGCTTTCGTGAGGCCGAAAACCTGCATTAGTCGCGCCTTAAGCGTATCATACTTGTTATCTACGGGCGGGGTCTCCAGCAGACTGATGATCCTCGAAGCTGTCGAGCTGTCCAGTGCGGAGACCACGTAAAGATAACGGGTCTGATCCAGCACGATGTTCCGAAGCTGGAACTGAGCCTCCGCTTGGACGAACCAAGAGGCCGCCTGTTGTTCCCAAAATTGAGGGAGCTTCAAGGTCGCTGCGTTAAAATCCATCGTTTTGTTCTGCGTGTCCTCTGCGAAAATCGTCCGCGAAGCTTCGGGGTCACCAATGTAGGAATCGACAGATCCCTAACTGAAGTACTGAGGTCGAGTCAGTCCGATACTAAAACGAAGTTTAATGTAAACTAGAGAACAAACAATGGCATGCAGGAGAAACAATCAACAGGTCTTTTCTTAAGTCTGGCTTCACCAGGTCTGAACTGGGAACCTCCCAGTCTGACATCATGACGTCATCACGTTTCCCGCCGTTTGGGACGTCACGTGACCAACGTGACGACGACATCGCGCTGGTTCTGGAACTTACCGAGAACGGGTTATTTACAAACAGTAAACAAACATAGGTGCTGTAGCACTCTGTTAAAGGCAGTTATATTAGTCATATACAGGAGTCCCTTGGTGGCTTTGCCACAGCACAAGAATTAGCTTTAACATCATTTTAAAATCTCTTTCTATTTTCTAGTGCTGATAGCATTATTTTAAAGTCTGGCTTTTAAAGATTACTGAGCCCAACAGTGCGAGGAAGCTGTATTAACATGCATACTAAGGAGCTAGATTTTCCCTTCTGGAATAAACAGGAGTCATTTTATTGCTACTTACTTTCACACCACAGAGACACATGGGGCGTGAAATTGGTCTTCAGTTGTAGTGTAAGACAAGCAATAGTGATTTGGCAGCCCGTTTTACACCTGGCCCAATTTTCTTTTCCATTGAAGACCATTTTCACCCCCATGGTTTTGAAATGGGCTTTTCCTGACAATATGATTTCTACATTGGAAACGGAAGAAAAATTATTGATATGTTGGTAGTAATGATCTTTGAACACTCCTCAAGCAGCTAGAGTTATGTGTAAATGTAGGAAAATTCACTAAACCATCTGCGAAGTGTGCAACTTTTGTGTTAAATGGCAATTGAGGAAATCCCAATTTTCCCTGTATTCCCAAATGAGAAAATTTCAATTTCCCCTGTATGGCCATGTACACATCTCTTCCTGAAGGAATCAAATGTGAATGTTCACAGCTCTCTCTCAATGAACAATGCATTCCTCCTAATCCTTACAAACTCACTCAGTACAGAAAGAACTGTAAAATGAGTCAATTTTAATAAAAGTGTTTTGCTGTATTTGCACATTCTGGACATAATTTCCTTTCTCCCCCCACCAAATTACTGTTTGATTTAGTGTTTTATCTCTTTCAATCTGCAACTCTTTTTTTTCTCTTTCCCAGACTAACCAGTGATTTAACTTGAATCAGCTGCTTGTGTCCAATGTCAGCAATCTGTCTTTCCCCAGCCACCTGGGCATGAAGGAAGTTCCCAGCTGGTATAGTATGCAGTTGGTCATACAGTCAACACACGTTCTGCTCAGCTCTGCTCATTGGCACACTTCCTTTAGGAGCTAACAACTGGTACAATAATCAGCTAGTTTTACAGCCCTGCTCAGCTTTGCTCTCATTTGAAGTGTGTCAGTGAGCAAAGTAGAGAAAGTGAGTGTAACAGCAGCTGGCTACTGTAGTACCTGGTAAATTCATCTATGCTCAGGTGGCTAGGGAAAAGGAGAGCACCGGCACTTTTCACGCACTGCCAATTTAGGTTAAAGTGCAGGAAATAATGGATGCAAAATTATGGGAAATGTGCCACCAATTTCCTGATATGCATTCCCAGCAGGCAAGGCACCGTGACACAAATGCACACTCAGAAAATCTGCCTTTTGATGCTGTTGGAAATGCTTATCTGTTTTATAGATAGTACGTGGAGTCCATTACCCACCTACAGGAAGACCATGACAAGAACAGAGGAGAAAAAGATCTAGGTATTACTGTACTGTGCACAGATCACTGAAGGTTCATGACCAATATAGAGAAACTGTAGCCAAAGCTAACAGGATATTGGGTTGTATTAATAGAACTATTCAGTATAAATCAAAGGACACGATTCTGAAATTATACAGGTCGCTGTTCAGATCACATTTGGAATCCTGTGCCCAGTTTTGGTTCCCCCACATGTTGGATGACATGGCGGCCTTGGAAAAGGTTCAGAAGAGAGCTACAAGAATGATTCCTAGTTTAAAGAACCTCAGGTACTCAGATAGGCTCAACAACCTTGGTCTATTTACTTTCTATATGAAGCAATCTCTGCTCCAGTCAAGAACTGGTCCAGCTCCCCCGTGAAGGCATGCAGTGATTCAGCACCCACCCCCTGAGAGCTGATAGAGGTCTATAAAATAATTACAGGGCTGAATAGCATGCCTATTGATAAATTATTCCAGTTTAACAGATTGTGGAGGACAAGGGGACAAGAGTTTAAACTATGTAAGAGTAGGAACAGACTGGATGTTAGGCAATTTTACCTTTCCCAGAGGGTAGTGAGTCTCTGGAATACACTGCCTGGTGTGGTGGGTGCTGACTCTCTGCCTGTCTTCAAGAGGGAGCTGGACCAGAGATCGCATCGTATAGAAGGTAAGTGTCTTCATAGATAACACATGGTCTATGTGATCTTCTGGACTGCTTCTGATTGTCTGAGGGAGTCCGAGAGGAATTTTCCTCTCAGTATTTCTTTGCTTATTGGCCATGGGTATTTTCTGTTTTTTTGCAACTCGCAGGCGATTACATGGCTGCAGGGGTGGGGGAGAGAAGTACACTAATTGCTGTTGCTGGAAGTATGGAAATCTCAGCTGACACTCTGATCTCCATATCAGTTTTTAAATTTTTCATCCAGGTTTTCTTTTTTCTTTCTTGCGTGTGGACATGATCTTTGCACTGGGCACAAGAAAAAGTATCTAAAATACACCTGAATCATGGCAATGCTGTCCTGCGCTCTGGGCCTTGAGCCCTTCACCTAGGCCTTATAAAAATCAAAAAGGATATCACATATAACCTTTACCATTCCTATTGTTTTGTTTTTCGTCTTGTACATTCACCTACACACACGCACACGTTAGGGAGACCTTTCAGCTTATCTTCACTCATTCATCCAGAAATACCCTAATTGTTCTCCACTGCAGCATCCAATTGGTTCTTAAATGGTTATACATATAGATACATAAAAGATAGGAGCAGGAGTAGGCCATTCGGCCCTTCGAGCCTGCTCCGCCATTCAATGAGATCATGGCTGATCATCCAAATTCAGTACCCGGTCCCTGCCTTCTCCCCATATCCCTTGATCCCTTTAGCCTTAAGAAATATATCCAACTCTTTCTTGAATATACTTAATGAACTGGCCTCCACTGCCCTCTGTGGCAGAGAATTCCACAGGTTCACCACTCTCTGGGTGAAGAAATTCCTCCTCATTTCAGTCCTAAATGGCTTACCCCTTATCCTTAGACTGTGACCCCTGGTTCTGGACTCCCCGGCCATCAGAAACATCCTTCCTGCATCTAGTCTGTCCAGGCCTGACAGAATTTTATAGGTTTCGATCAGATCCCCTCTCAATCTTCTAAACTCCAGTGAGTATAAGCCCAATCGACACAATCTCTCCTCATACGTCATTCCTGCCATCCCAGGTATCAGCCTGGTGAATCTTCGCTGCACTCCTTCCATGGCAAGAACGTCCTTCCTCAGGTAAGGCGACCAAAACTGCATACAAAATACTCAAGGTGTGGTCTCACCAAGGCCCTGTACAACTGCAGCAAGACATCCTTGTTCTTGTACTCGAACCCTCTTGCTACGAAGGCCAACATACCATTTGCCTTCTTAACCGCCTGCTGCACCTGCATGCTTACCCTCAGCAACTGGTGTACAAGAACACCCAGGTCTCTTTGCACTTCCCCTTCTCCCAATCTATTACCATTCAGATAATAATCTGCCTTCCTGTTTTTGCCACCAAAGTGGATAACCTCACATTTATCCACATTATAGTGCATTTGCCATGTTTCTGCCCAATCACCCAACCTGTCCAAATCGTGCTGGAGTTTCACGACATCCTCCTCACAGCATGCCCTCCCCCCCAGCTTTGTGTCGTCTGCAAATTTGGAGATATTACATCCCTCGTCCAGATCATTAATATATATTGTGAACAGCTGGGGTCCTAGGACCAATCCTTGCGGTACCCCACTAGTCACTGCCTGCCACTCGGAAAACGACCCGTTTATTCCAACTCTTTGCTTTCTGTCCGCCAACCAGTTCTCTATCCAAGTCAATACCTTGCCCCCAATCCCATGTGCCTTAATTTTGCACGCTAATCTCTTATGCGGGACCTTATCGAAAGCCTTCTGAAAGTCCAAATACACCACATCCACTGGTTCTCCCTTATCTATTTTACCAGTTACATCCTCAAAAAATTCCAGTAGATTAATCAAGCATGATTTACCTTTTGTAAATCCATGTTGACTTTGTCCGATCCAGTCACTGCTTTCCAAGTGCTCTGCTATTACATCTTTTATAATGGACTCTAGCATTTTCCCCACTACCGATGTCAAACTTACCGGTCTATAATTCCCTGCCTTTTTTCTACCACCTTTTTTGAATAGTGGGGTAACATTAGCTACCCGCCAATCCATGGGTGCCGTTCCAGAGTCTATCGAGTTCTGGAAGATGACCAGCAATGCATCTACTATTTCCAGGGCCACTTCCTTAAGTACCCTGGGATGTAGATTATCAGGCCCTGGGGATTTATCGGCCTTCAGTCCCATCAATTTTCCTAACACCATTTCCCTACAAATACTGATTTCTTTCAGTTCCACCCTTTCATCAGACCCTATGTTCCCCGGCATCTCTGGGAGGTTATTTGTGTCCTCCTTTGTGAAGACAGAACCAAAATATGTATTTAGTTGGTCTGCCATTTCTTTGCTCCCCATTATAAATTCCCCCGATTCTGACTGCAAGGGACCTACGCTTGACTTCACCAATCTTTTTCTCTTCACATATCTATAAAAGCTTTTACAGTCAGTTTTTATGTTCTCTGCAAGCTTACTCTCATATTCTATTTTCCCTTTCTTAATTAATCCCTTTGTCCTCCTTTGTTGAATCCTAAACTGCTCCCAATCCTCAGGATTATTGCTTTTTCTGGCCAATTTATATGCCCTCTCCTTGGACCTTATGCTATCCCTAATTTCCATTGTTAGCCACGGTTGGGTCACCTTTTTTGTTTTATTTTTATGCCAAACTGGGATGAACAAATTCTGTAGTTCATCCATTCGGTCTTTGAATGTTTGCCATTGCCTATCCACCGTCAACCCTTTGAGTGCCATTCCCCAATCAATCCTACCCAACTCGCTCCTCAGACCATCATAGTTTCCTTTATTTAAATTGAGGACCCTAGTCTCCGAGTCAACTACTTCATTCTCCATCTTAATGAAGAATTCAATCATATTATGATCGCTCTGACCCAAGGGGCCTCTTACAACAAGATTGCTAATTAATCCTTTCTCGTTACATAATACCCAGTCTAAGATGGCCTGATCTCTGGTTGGTTCCTCGACATATTGGTCCAGGAAACCATCCCGTAAACACTCCAGGAATTCCTCCTCCACAGTATTGTTACTCATTTGGTTGGCCCAATCTATATGTAGATTAAAGTCACCCATGATGACTGCTGTGCCCTTATTGCATGCTTCTTTAATTTCTCTTTTAATGCCATCCCCAACCTCCGCCTTACTGTTTGGAGGTCTATAAACCACTCCCACTAACGTTTTTTTCCCCTTAGTATTTCTCAGTTCTACCCATACAGATTCCACCTCATCAGAGCTAATATCCTTCATTACAATTGTGTTAATCCCTTCTTTAACCAGTAATGCTACTCCACCTCCCTTTCCTTTTTGCCTATCTTTCCTGAATATCGAATACCCCTGGATGTTGAGTTCCCAGTCCTGGCCTTCCTTGAGCCACGTTTCCGTAATCCCGACCAAATCGTATTTGTTTACTTCTATTTGCGCAGCCAATTCATCCACCTTATTACAAATGCTCCTCGCATTAAGACACAAAGCCTTCAGGCTTGTTTTTTTAACGCTCTTAGACCTATTAGAATTATTATTTACTGTGGCCATGTTTGATTTAAACCGTTGATTTCTCTGACTGCCACTTTTGTTTTTCTCCTTCCTATCTTTTGCTTTTATCCTTGTTTCCCTTTCCTGTCTCCCTGCTCAGGTTCCCAACCCCCTGCCATTTTAGTTTAAACCCTCCCCCACAGCACTAGCAAACACTCCCCCTAGGACATTGGTTCCAGCCCTGTCCAGGTGCAAACCGTCCGGTTTGAACTGGTCCCACCTCCCCCAGAACCGGTTCCAATGTCCCAGGAACTTGAATCCCTCCCCCTGGCACCATTCCTCTAGCCACGTATTCATCTGAAGTATCCTTCTATCTCTACTCTGACTAGCACGTGGCACTGGTAGCAATCCTGAGATTACTACCTTTGAGGTCCTGTTTTTTAATTTATCTCCTAACTCCCTATACTCCGCTTTTAGGACCTCATCCCGCTTTTTACCTATATCGTTGGTTGCTGGAGGTTTGTCTCCATGACTCTATCTGGATGTCCATTCCATGTATTGATTACTTTTTCTGAGAAGGACAGCTTCCTGATATGTCTTAAGTGTACCTTTCACTAACTTGAACCTATGTCTGTTTGTTCCACTCAGGTAATTTAATTTGAAGTAATATTCTGCACTTCCGTTTTACATCATGTTAACTATCTAGTGTATCTGCACCTACATATAATAATGTCTCTGCCGATTTATCTCCAAATCTCTTGGTTATTCTTCCTTCTTGAAGGTAGCATGGGTTTACATTTCCTGATCTTCTTTTCCTTCCTTGAAACATTCACTTTCACCTACAATAAATGTTTAACCAAACTAAGAGGGCAAGTGGCACCTTACAAAGTATTACTCTCTGCATGCGCTGAGGAGATTTCGTGCACAAACTAAGACAGACTGCAGTTTAGAGGTTCTCCGTCATGGACTCTGAATTCTGACTGAAAGAGAGTAAAAATCAGAGGACTCCTCACTTTCCCCCTCTGCTTTACCACATGAATATTTAGTTTAGGGTGTTTGTTTGAACCACCATTATATGGGCTTACACTAGTCACATCTGTTACTGTTGTGGTATTTTGGAAATTTTCCCTTCATTCAGCACAGGTCTGAACCTGGAGTAAAATATTTGATTGTGCGGCTGTGAAACGCTGCACTAGTTCATCATTAATGATTAACAAGCACAATTCAGCGGTGTTTGAAATTTTTTGCTAATGTTCACACATCCATTTTTCCAAGGATAGGCATCCTCAGAGCAGCACAAAACATGTCTGAACAGTCTGTTAGCATCTTCTAATGAGTACTTCATTTGCATCTACATTATGCCTTACATTAGTAAGCAGAGCAAAATATGGACCAAGATCTTGGGTTAATGATTATGGGCGAAAAATTGAGTCACGCCCCCTTTGGGGTGCTAACTTCGCCGGGGTGCTACTTTTAGCGCCCCGAAAAGATTAGGGTCCCCGCGTCTGAAATTCATCAGTAGCGTCCCAAGAGGGAAGCAGGGCTCTACTGGAAGCACCCACCTCCCTCTTGGGGCGCTGCGAGGGAATATCGCAGTATTGCAGGCCTTCCTCCCCTTCTTAAAGGGGAGGGGCCTTGCGCAGCACAACCCGGGGCCCAGCTTGGCCCCCCGGGGATCAGGAGGGCCAGCAAAAGAGCCCGGCACTCAAGAGAAATGCCGGGCTCATGGAGCACAGCCGGCACTCCACCGGGGGGTGGTGGGGGGGGGGGGCGGGTAAGGAGGCCGGATACGGCAGCGGAGGCAGGTGCTGGTAGGCGGCCAGTAACAAAAATGGCCGCCCGGCACCTCGCCTTTAAATAGCGCCACAGGTAGACCCCCCTGACTTTGTCGGACATTGCATCTGGCAGTAAGTCAGGGGGCGCTACCAAAGATCGCGAGCGGGGCGCTGCGCACGGTGATGACGTCATCACCAGTGGCGCAGCGCCACAGGGCGCTAATGGTTAGCGCCGCCGCTAACCTCCCACTGAATTTCGCGGGAGGCATTGGTGCATCGCGCCCGGGCGCGAGTTGTTTAGCGCCCCGGCGCGAATGGGAGGCGCAAAGCAACCGAATTTTTCCCCCTATATCTACTCCTGTTAATTACTTTCCTGGATACTGGCTGGGTAAGCCACTTAATGACAGGCTGAGGGAGCAGAATGGATGTCACCATTGACTCCAGGCTGTTCTTGTACTATGCAACTAACTGATTAGCATCAAGTCCAGATAAGTCATAACTTCTTACAGCTGAATGTTGGCAAAACTGAAGCCATTTTGTTTGGCTCTCACCAGCAGCTAATACATATGGCTTTGATTGATTGAGCTTCCTGGCTTCTCACTCAAGTTGAACCCGATGATATGCAATCTTGACATTCTGTTCAACCTTAGGTGAACTTTTGCCCAGGTCCAATCTATCACTAAGACTGTCTTCCTTCAGCTCTGGAGCATAATACTGCTTACCTCAACCATCAATTGAGCGGGCAGGGGGTAGAGGGGACAAGGTGGGAGGAAAGCCCCCATAATGTGGTTAGTGAGAGGCTCGAACCAATTTAAATTGAAGGAAGGACTGCCCTCCTGATCGCCTGCAGAATCTGGCAGCCAGCCCACATGACCTGCACAATTTCCACCGCGTTTCCTGACTGTACTTAAGTGAGGATGTGTCTCTTTAATTAAAAGTAGAGAAGGAACTCTCAAGAACCAAAAAACTTTAACTTTATGAAACTTGTGGGCTCTAATTATTGCAAAACATCAAATAAACAAATTATATAATTTTCATATGTAAATTATGATTATTCTAAACTTTCATTTTACCTCAAATACCATAAATGCCAGTTGCATGGGCATCATATCTCAGAATAGCTAGTTTCTGTATAAATGTTTGTTTAAATATAGTGCCTCCCTTCACCATTTTGTAGCATTTGTAACTGTATGCCCATTCTGTCAATATAGATGGTTAATAGTGAACTCCGTTCCTAATTGTTAGACAGCTCTAAAGCATTCTAGAGCATATTAGAAGACCTGATAGTAAAGGTAGTGTGAAGAGGAAGCCATTAACACAAAGTCAACTTCAAAGTGATCAGATAGTTTCCATAGAAACCACTGACAAGGAAAACTGTGAAGAATAGCTTTGTAAAGGTATGCAGAGCAAAGGTATACAGAGATTTACTTCATGGTGTCAAAGTTAGTGCAATTGTGTGACAGTTCTGGGGGCGGATCTATGGGAGCAGAAGAATGAAGCTGGAGGGCATTCCTCTTCGTAGTTTTGATAGGAATCTCCAAATGTTTGTCTGGCAGATGATGAAACCCTTCATCTAACCCAGTGACCCATGAAGGAGAGAGAAAGTAGTTATTTGGTAACACCAACAATTTTCTCTCAGCATCCAGTTCTATTTTTACAATAGCAAATTCGTTGGACAGGAGTTATTCTAACTCTCAGGCTAATCTGTTGACTTGACAGTACAACAGACAGTTCAATGTCAAGCAAAGAATAAATGGCAGGATTCCAATTATTTTTCTAACTTCTGCCTTTATTTATTTGTTTTTAGGGATATTTGGCATCAAAGGGTAATACAGAATAATACAATGCCGTAGGGAAAGGTACACATTACAAATCTATTTGAATGCCTTACTCCCCTGTGGCGGTTCCATGCTACATTGGAATCTGAATACCACAGAATAAAGTTAAGGGGGGTGCAGTACAGGTCTGAAATGGCGATGGGTCATTTACTGCTCCATTTATGCTGGTGCTCTGAGCAACGCCAGCTTGGTAGTGCATTTAGATGGCGGCTGCCCGCAAACTAAACAAAATGCTTATTAGTTACAATGAGTTCAAAAGTTGCCCTTATCCCTTCAGCTCTGTGGTTTTATATCAGTGCAGGTTACATTCTTAAATTGTATATTTAGGTGATTTTTTTGTGCTGATCAGGTGATTCAGTTGAGCAACAAGTAGTTTTCCTCTTTAGGCACCTAGGGGGAAAAATTCGGTATCGCCCCATATGGGGCGGCATTACTGGCGGTGCGCAAAGTTTAGCGCCTGGTGCTAATTATCGCCTCCGACAGCAAACTTGGCTTTTATCGCTCTTGGAGGTGATTGGAGCGCTAAATCAGGCGCTACACACCTCTCTTAAGGCGCTAAGGCCGAGGAGCAAGGCCCTACCTCAGAGGGCGGGCACAGCGCAGGTGCTGTCAGTTAGCGATTGAACACAGACACACTGGCGCTGGTCAGTTCTTAAAGGGGAGGGTCGATCTTGCTCTGCAGCCACACCCTGCTCATTGGAGCCTTGAATCTCGGCCTGGGCAGACCTGTGGCTAAATCTAGCAGCCAAACACTATGGAGAGGGCCAGGAAGCGAGCACAGCGCTTCTGCGAGCAGGCCTTGGAGGCTCTGGTTGGTGGGGTGGAGCGCAGAAGATCCATTCTTTACCCAGAGAGTGGCAGGAAGCCTTTGCCACACGAGTACAGAAGAGTGTGGAGGGAGGTGGCTCAGAGAGTGTCCTCAAGCAGCATGGTGCCTAGGACCAATCTCCAACGTAGGAAAAAGTTCAACGACCTCACTCGGGTCGTCAGGGTGAGTGCCTTTTTTTCAAAACCTCTTCAACCCTCCATCTCAGCCTCCCTTTATGGCCAGAGGGTCTTGAAAGCCCCAATGCCCAACACTCATCCAACACCTATGGCCCTTTCATCAAACACACATGCACATTCCACACTTTGCATAAAGGGCTATTCAAACATGGGAGGCATTTCAGGCAAGACCATGGCAGCATACTTACTCAGACGCCGTCCTTTTTCTTGCAGGCCAAGCTGTCTCATAATAGGAGACAGCAGCAACGGACTGGTGGAGGGCGGCCTCAGCTGCAACCCCTCAGCAATCTTGAGGAGTGCGTCACAGGATTGTGGCAAGCCGGGTGATTGGTCCCATCAGCACTGGAGATGCCGACCCCGTTCTGGACAGCAATGGTAAGGTCATCACCTTTTTGTCCTCTCTCCTTCCACTTGTTCCTCACAACAGCAGCCTTTGACACTTTCAATCCAAATCACTAAATCGCTGCACTCATGCCTCCCTTGCTGCCACCCTGTCCTCACGCTAAAGCCACTCTTGTACCTCCCTGCTTTCAGATGGTGATTCACCAGGTGAGGAGACGGGCCCTCAAGCTGCCAGTGGGAGTGAAGCTGAAGGCGAGGAGGAAGATGAAGCCGGAGCATCAGCGCCACCATCTACCAAGGCAGCCCATGCCCACACTGGGAACACGCCTTCCCTGGAGGGGAGCAGGGGGGAATGGTCTGATGAGGGTGAAGCTCCAGGACCCAGCGGGCTGCAGCAACGCAATGGGGGTAGGGAAGCTCGGGGACCTTCTCCCCGGAGGGAGAGTATGGCTTCGAGGCCTGCTGCACTGGACGCAGAGGAGGAGTGGGTCCTCGCTGAAATGAGCGCCCAGGCGGAGCACAGGCACACTGAGCTCATGGCTGCAGTGGCAAGGTTGCCCAAATCCATCGAATCACTGGCAAGGAGTGTGGAGCACTTCGCTGTAGCACAGGCGGCTGCCATGCAAATGCTTAGTGCTGCAATGAAGTCAGTGGCTGGTCTCATGCAGACGCAGATTGAGGCCACGCGAGCACTGACTGCTGCCACCCTCGCTGGATCGGGCACATTTCCCTGGGGCTCGCACCGCACCGCAGCAGGCCAGCAATCTGTGCTCCATCAGATTGCTCCGGATGCTGAAGTGCTGCCCCGTGGGAGTGCCAGTGTGTCGGTCGAGCAGGGAGTTACTGTCCTCTCTCAAGATGACAGCATTCTTGCTGCTACCACGGGCACTTCTCCACTGCAGTTGCCACCACCTGTAGGACAGACAGCTGCCGCCCATGCAGAGTTGGTGCAGTCAGCAGCCGGGCCCTCCAGGCCCAGAGCTGGTCCAGGCCGTTCTTCAAGGGCATCTGCAGTCTCAGTTTCTGACAATCAGCAGCCTTTCCCCAGCCTTGCTCCAGCCACTGGGGTCCCATTACGGAGGAGCTGCAGGGTGGGAAGGGGGGAATTTCGCAAGGGAAGCAGATCACCCTCGAAGGGCAAATAGTAGGAGGTGTGACAAAATGTTTTTCATTGTTTTATTGAAGGCCGAGGTTTGTGGTCAAATACTGTTTTGGACATTGTCTCCAGGCTGTGAGAGCCAGTTATGTGAATGTCTGCTTTTTGTTGTGTTTCTTTCTATTACTTTGTCATGCGGAAATGAGACACACTGGGGTAGATTTTCCCGAACCTGTCGGGAAGAAGGCGGGACTTCCCCTTTCGGGTTTTTGACTCGCCTACTTTGACGTCCGGCCAATCCGCGCGATTTTCCCTTGATTGACCTTGTTGAGCTCGCCCAGCAGGCTCAGCAGGCCAATTAAGGGCCACCCGGCAGCAGGTGACGTCACAGACTAAAATTTCATCTGTCAAGAGTCCTTGACAGATGAAATATCAGTGTTTTACAGCTGTTTGAAGCTGTGAAACACTGACAGTCTGAGTTCTGACATGAGTCATTCTGCACAGACTCAGTTAGAACTCTTACCGGCACTCAAAGCTGAAGGCTGTCACTTTTGACAGATCGCAGCCGTTCAGCTTTCAGTTCCGGCTGAGTGATGGACTCCCAACGGCTACAGGAAGAAAGGCTGTGAAGGTAAGTACAGGTAAGTAAAAGTTCTTTACACACTTTAGACACACCAAACACACTTACCTTTTCACTCATGCACCCATCACTCACCTGAGCACCGACATCGCGACCCCTCCAACTCCTTCAACCCGACGGCCCGCCTGCTCTAACCTGGCGTGGTTTGGAGCCGTCGGGAAACCCACACGAAACCCCTCAAAATAGGGATTAGGCTAAAAACTGCTTGTTAACTACCTGTTAACAGGCAGTTAATTGGCACTAATCCCTTCCCGCCTGGTTCCGGCGGGTCCCAGTGCGGGGCGGGTACCCACCGCCCCTGAATCTTACGTGGGGCGGGGTTTTGGACGGGATGGTGTCGGGACCCCCAAAGTCAGGATTTTCAGCCCCCGCCCGCCTGAAACCCCGCCCGACGGCTGGGGGAAAATCGGGGCCACAGAGTTTGTGAAATAAAGAAGTGTCTGTATTCAAAATGTACATGTTTGGTCTTTGCAATCATCGTTGCCTTGACCGGCTTAGGGGTTGCGGGATGGTTTCATTCAGGTTGTTTGAATGGCAGAAGCCATTTCCTCAGAGGGGGCCTAGAAGCGACTTGCTATGAGCCTTTGACGGACGGCCCTTCCACTTTGTGCCTTCCTCCCGCCTTGGTGCTGCTGATAATCATCCTCCTCATCTTCCTCCTCCTCTTCCTCCTCTGCTGGTGCTCCAATGCCTGGTGGCATTGGCTGGGTCCTGAGGATTGTAAGGTTATGCAGCATGCAGCACACAACGAAGTGGGAGACTCGCTCAGGCGAGTACTGCAGGGCTCCTCCAGAATGGTCCAGACAGCGGAAGCATTGCTTGAGCACGCTGATTGTGTGCTCAACGATGTTCCTGGTAGCTTGATGGCTCTCGTTGTACCGCAGCTCAGCAGGGGTGCTGGGCAAACAGAGCGGTGTCATCAGCCAGGTGCACAGAGGATATCCCTTGTCCCCGAGAAGCCAACCTCCTGGGTGATGCGGTGCCTGGAAAAGGTCTGCCACAGAAGTCTGGCGCAGGATGAAGGCATCGTGGCTGCTGCCAGGAAAGTGGGCATTGACAGTGAGTATCAGCTGTCTGTGGTCACAGACCAACTGGACGTTTAAGGAATGGAAGCCCTTTCGGTTGCGGAAATCGTCGGCATTCTCTTGCGGCGCCCGCAAAGCCACATGCGTGCAGTCAATGGCGCCCTGCACCATGGGGAAGCCCGCTATCATCGCAAAGCCCGTTGCACATTCTTGCTGCTTGTCCGGGGTCATGGGGAAAGAAATGTACTCTCGTCTCCTTTTAAAGAGGGCATTTGTTACCTGACAGATGCAGCAATGCACTGCGAACCGGGAGATATTGGCGATGTCCCCAGCAGCTGATTGAAATGAGCCGGTGGCATAAAAGTTGAGAGCCACTGTTATCTTCACTGCCACTGACAGAGATGGCCTGCTCCTCAATTGAGGCTGCAGATCTGGCTGCAGCAGGTGGCAGAGCTCAGTGACCACCTCCTTGCTGAAGCGCAGCCTTCGCAAACAGTGCTCCTCAGACATATTAATGTAGGAGAACTGTTGGCGAAAAACCCTGGGAGGGTAAGGTCTCCTGTATCGAGGCCTGTTGGCCCTCCTCCGTCTGGCCACAATTGCCACTCTCTCTCTGCATCTCTGTGCCCTCCGAATGTGATGGAGAAGAACGACGTTCCCATCCATTGCAGCCCCCATAGTATCTAGGCAATCAAAGTTATGAAGGTCAAAAAGCAAAGTACCTGCAAAGTTATGGTCAGAAGCCAAAACTACCTCAGACAGCGTTGACTCAAAGCAGAAGTCTCTTTTTCTCTCTTTGTCTCTCTCAAAATCTCTCTCTCTCTCTCTCTCTCTCTCTCTCTCAGAACGAGTGGTACAAAAATGGCTACCACACAAAAGCCAGAAAGAGGCCCCCTTTAAATTGCGCTCGCCCAGCTCCACAGCGACTGGGAAGCGTTCCAGTCAACCTGTCGTCGGTTGCGCCTGGCAGAAAGGAGGGGGGCGCCACTCAATTTCCGGTCCAGGGCGCCCCAAGGGCGTTGCACTCTCGAATGACATCAAGATCTGCATGCGCAGGAGATCGGGCGGTATTGTTTAGCGCCGCTGCAAAATGTCCGGTCAATTTCGCGAGAGGCGCAGATATTGCCGCGCCCGGGCGCTAGTTGCATTGTGCCCCACTTAGCGCCCTCTTAAGGCGCTAACGGGAGGCGCTACCAACTGAATTTTTCCCCCCTAGTGTCAGAATCAAGCATTCCCAGGTCAGATACACACAGTAAGATGCAGTGTAAAGTTCTATCTCTGAACTGTTAAGTCTCAAGAGTTTATTAACCTTGCTTGTATAACAATTAAAAGAGTATGCAGGAGACAGAGTTCAGTTAACAGCCATTACTTCCAGAAGAATCTCTTCCACTTAATGCACTCTATTTCCCATAGTGCATTGCACATCACAACTACGGTAAGAACATAAGAACATAAGAAATAGGAGTAGGAGTAGGCCAATCGGCCCCTCGAGCCTGCTCCACCATTTAATAAGATCATGGCTGATCTGATCCTAACCTCAAATCTTCTATCACTGTGCATCCACCCGAACCCATGTGATCTCCCGGGAGAGGCGAAAAACCAGATAAAGACCCAATGGCCAATTTGGGAGAAAAAAATCTGGGAAATTCCTCTCCGACCCATCTAGGCGATCGAAACTCTTCCAGGAGATCACTCTGTCCCTATATTTTTTACAGTACTTACCTTCTGTAAAGGCGATCTCCACCCCAGCCAGGAACAGGAATAAAACCATCTCCTGAAATCTAACACAGAATTAGAACACAGTAGGAGCAGAACCAGGCTACATGGCCGCTGGGCCCACTCCACTACCCACAGGGCCATGACCATTCCGAACCTAGACTCATGTCCAATTTCCTGCCCGCTCCCTGTAACCATTAATTCCCTTTACTTCTAGGAAACTATCTATTTCTGTTTTAAATTTATTTAATGATGTAGCTTCCACAGCTTTCTGGGCAGCAAATTCCATAAACCTACCACCCTCTGAGTGAAGAAGTTTCTCCTCATCTCAGTTTTGAAAGAGCAGCCCCTTATTTTAAGATTATGCCCCCTAGTTCTAGTTTCACCCATCATTGGGAACATCCTCACCGCATCCACCCGATCAAGCCCCTTCACAATCTTATATGTTTCAATAAGATCGCCTCTCATTCTTCTGAACTCCAATGAGTAGAGTCCCAATCTACTCAACCTCTCCTCATATGACCACCCCCTCATCCCCGGGATTAACCGAGTGAACCTTCTTTGTACTGACTCGAGAGCAAGTATGTCTTTTCTTAAGTATGGACACCAAAACTGTATGCAGTATTCCAGGTGCGGTCTCACCAATACCTTGTACAACTGCAGCAATACCTCCCTGTTTTTATATTCTATCCCCCTAGCAATAAAAGCCAACATTCCATTGGCCTTCTTGATCACTTGCTGCACCTGCATACTAACTTTCTGAGTTTCGTGCACCAGGACCCCCAGATCCCTTTGTACTACAGTACTTTCCAGTTTCTTGCCATTAAGATAATAACTTGCTCTATGATTTTTCCTGCCAAAGTGCATAACCTCACACTTTCCAGCATTGTATTCCATCTGCCAAATCTCTGCCCACTTACTGAGCCTGTCTATGTCCCTTTGCAGGTTTTTTATGTCCTCCTCACTCACTACTTTCCGTCCCATCTTTGTATCATCTGCAAACTTTGATATGTTACACTCGGTCCCCTCCTCCAAATCGTTAATATAGATTGTAAAGAGTTGGGGACCCAGCACTGACCCCTGCGGAACACCACTAGTTACTGGTTGCAATCTGAGAATGAACCATTTATCCCAACTCTCTGCTTTCTGTTAGAGAGCCAATCCTCCACCCACGTCAGAATATTACCCCCAATCCCGTGATTTTTTATCTTGAGCAATAATCTTTTGTGTGGCACCTTGTCAAATGCCTATTGGAAGTCTAAATACACTACGTCCACTGGTTCCCCTTTATCCACCCTGTATGTTACTTCCTCAAAAAACTCCAGCAAATTTGTCAAACATGACTTCCCCTTCATGAAACCATGCTGACTTTGTCCTATTAAATTATGTTTATCCAAATGTCCCGTTACTGTCTCCTTAATAATGGACTCTAACATTTTACCAACCACAGATGTTAGGCTAACCGGTCTATAGTTTCCAGCCTTCTGCCTACTACCATTTTTAAATAAGGGTGTTACATTAGCAGTTTTCCAATCTGCCGGGACCTTTGCTGAGTCCAGTGAGTTTTGGAAAATTATTACCAATGCATCCACAATCCCTACCGCTACTTCCCTCAAGACCCTAGGATGCAAGCCATCAGGTCCAGGGGATTTATCCGCCTTGAGTCCCATTATTTTACCAAGTACCACTTCCTTAGTGATTTTAATTGTATTTAGTTCCTCCCCCCCTAGAGCCCCCTGTTTGTCCAGTGTTGGGATATTCTTAGTGTCCTCTACTGTAAAGACTGATACAAAATATTCATTCAGTGTTTTTGCCATCTCCATGTTTCCCACCATTAATTTCCCGGTCTCATCCTCTAAGGGACCAACATTTACTTTAGCCACCTTTTTTCTTTTTATATAACCATAGAAACTTTTACTGTCTGTTTTTATATTTTTTGCTAATTTACTTTCATAATCTATCTTCCCTTTCTTAATCAATCTTTTAGTTATTTTTTGCTGTCTTTTAAAGACTTCCCAATCTTCCATCCTCCCACTAGATTTGGCTACCTTATATGCCCTTGTTTTTAGTCGGATACTATCCTTAATTACTTTACTTAGCCGCGGATGGCTGTCTTTTCTTTTACACCCTTTTTTCCTCAGTGGAATATATTTTTTTTGGAAGTTGTAAAATAACTCCTTAAATGTACACCACTGATCATGTACCGTCTTACCCTTTAATCTATTTTCCCAATCCACTTTACTCAATTCCGCTCTCATACCTTCATAGTCTCCTTTATTCAAGCTATGTGGGACAATTCAAATACAACATTCAAAATACACAACATGAACAATATTCCCTAAATCTAACCTTAGACGAGCATCCCTTACTGCAAAAAGTGAATCTTTTCTTTTCCCACCTCAGTTATTCCTGTGGCCTATGTGAGACTCTCAATTTAGTGTCAAGTTACGGACACTTTTGTCTCATGGGCACCCACTCAATAAAATCATTTACGTGATCCTTACAATGATCAGAAAAAGGATATTTTCAATGCTTTAGCTGCACTGGATTCAAACCTCTGTCTCAGCTGAAGGGACAGATTTGTATTTCAGAACGTCAGCTAGACCCTGACTCCATCAGCGATAGATTTTCATTCAATCAGTATGGATTCACTTATGTTGTAGAATGAGGATAGGGAGAAATTCCCATTCAATAAGTTAGCAACACCAAAGGAAATTTGGGAATCACTTGAATTGAAAATAAAATATGACTTGCATATTTGTATACTCCTGTTGAAAGTCAGGCATTTTAGATTTATACATTTAAAAATCCTGTCTAACTGGAATTTTTTGCGTTACTGGGTTTTAACTAAACTACAACAGAAGTGCATATGTCATGTCATGTCATTCTTCCTTTCCAGTTTTGAAAAAGGGTTTCGACCCGAAATGTCGACTCTAATTTCTCTCCACGGATGTTGCCTGGCCTGCTGAGTTTTTCCAGCCTTTTCTGTTGTTATTTTTGCATATGTCATGAGGTTTTCTGCAGTCATGTTCAGCAGAGGAAAAGTCATGGTAGGTTGAGGGAGAGGGTTATGTGGTAGAATGAACGTGGCTGAGGAGTTTTGTTTTAAATTGTTTTCTAGTTGAACATATGGGCATTCATGAAACTGAAGCCCAATCCCCCAAAACAAGCAAAAATGTATGATTAATGATTGCTCCAACTCCCAGCATCCGCTCGACTGCCAGTGATCAGCTGCAAACTCCCTATGAGACTGCTAGAGATTGAACTCAAAACTCACTAGGAAACCATACCCAGGAAATTATTTGACGAAAGTAAGTTCTGACGAAATCCTGAGGATTGGGAGCAGTTTAGGATTCAACAAAGGAGGACAAAGGGATTAATTAAGCAAGGGAAAATAGAATATGAGAGTAAGCTAGCAGTGAACATAAAAACTGACTGTAAAAGCTTTAATAGATATGTGAAGAGAAAAAGATTGGTGAAGTCAAGCGTAGGTCCCTTGCAGTCAGAATCAGGGGAATTTATAATGGGAAACAAAGAAATGGCAGACCAACTAAATTCATACTTTGGTTCTGTCTTCACAAAGGAGGACACAAATAACCTCCCAGAGATGCCGGGGAACATAGGGTCTGATGAAAGGGTGGAACTGAAAGAAATCAGTATTTGTAGGGAAATGGTGTTAGGAAAATTGATGGGACTGAAGGCCGATAAATCCCCAGGGCCTGATAATCTACATCCCAGGGTACTTAAGGAAGTGGCCCTAGAAATGGTAGATGCATTGCTGGTCATCTTCCAGAACTCGATAGACTCTGCAACAGTACCCATGGATTGGAGGGTAGCTAATGTTACCCCACTATTCAAAAAAGGTGGTAGAGAAAAAGCGGGGAATTATACGCCGGTAAGCCTGACATTGGTAGTGGCGAAAATGCTAGAGTCTATTCTAAAAGATGTAATAGCAGAGCACTTGGAAAGCAGTGACAGGATCGGACAAAGTCAACATGGATTTACAAAAGGTAAATCGTGCTTGACTAATCTACTGGAATTTTTTGAGGATGTAACTGGTAAAATAGATAAGGGAGGACCAGTGGATGTGGTGTATTTGGACTTTCAGAAGGCTTTCGATAAGGTCCCACATAAGAGATTAGCGTGCAAAATTAAGGCACATGGGATTGGGGGCAAGGTATTGACTTGGATAGAGAACTGGTTGGCGGACAGAAAGCAAAGAGTTGGAATAAACAGGTCGTTTTCCGAGTGGCCGGCAGTGACTAGTGGGGTACCACAAGGATCGGTCCTAGGACCCCAGCTGTTCACAATATATATTAATGATCTGGACGAGGTAATTGGATGCAATATCTCCAAATTTGCAGACGACACAAAGCTGGGTGGGAGGGTAAGCTGTGAGGAGGATGTCGTGAAACTGCCGTGAAACTGCAGTACGATTTGGACAGGTTGGGTGATTGGGCAGAAACATAGCAAATGCACTATAATGTGGATAAATGTGAGGTTATCCACTTTGGTGGCAAAAACAGGAAGGCAGATTATTATTTGAATGGCAATAGATTGGGAGAAGGGGAAGTGCAAAGAGACCTGGGTGTTCTTGTGCACCAGTCGCTGAAGGTAAGCATGCAGGTGCAGCAGGCGGTTAAGAAGGCAAATGGTATGTTGGCCTTCGTAGCAAGAGGGTTCGAGTACAGGAACAAGGATGTCTTGCTACAGTTGTACAGGGCCTTGGTGAGACCGCACCTTGAGTATTGTGTGCAGTTTTGGTCGCCTTACCTGAGGAAGAACGTTCTTGCCATGGAGGGAGTGCAGCGAAGATTCACCAGGCTGATACCTGGGATGGCAGGAATGACGTATGAGGAGAGATTGTGTCGATTGGGCTTATACTCACTGGAGTTTAGAAGATTGAGAGGGGATCTCATCAAAACCTATAAAATTCTGTCAGGCCTGGACAGACTAGATGCAGGAAGGATGTTTCTGATGGCCGGGGAGTCCAGAACCAGGGGTCATAGTCTAAGGATAAGGGGTAAGCCATTTAGGACTGAAATGTGGAGGAATTTCTTCACCCAGAGAGTGGTGAACCTGTGGAATTCTCTGCCACAGAGGGCGGTGGAGGCCAGTTCATTAAATATATTCAAGAAAGAGTTGGATATATTTCTTAAGGCTAAAGGGATCAAGGGATATGGGGAGAAGGCAGGGACAGGGTACTGAATTTGGATGATCAGCCATGATCTCATTGAATGGCGGAGCAGGCTCGAAGGGCCGAATGGCCTACTCCTGCTCCTATCTTCTATGTTTCTATGTTTCATCAACCTGAAACGTTAACTCTGTTTCTCTCTTCACAGATGCTGCCTGACCTGCTGAGTATCTCCAGCATTTTCTGTTTTTATACCAGGAAATTATTATTGGTGATGTTATTGTACAAATGCTTAATGTCCTCATATCAAATTTCTCTATTCACTATTTTAACAAAGGTGTTAACCTGTTTAGTCAAGACGGATTAATACTTGTATTAAATTAGTAGAAAGAGGAACTTGATAGGAATGCTAATACAATTATATCGACGACAGTAACTGCTGCCCTCCTGAGTAAACACAAGTGCCTACTCACCATTGGACTGTCAGGCAAGAAGGACATATTATCACCCCAACCCTCGTGTAGGTTTGCACAGATTCCCCACTCCCCTCCAAATAACTGCCAGAAATCAGGTAAGCTAAAAATTGTTGCCTTTGTTGCGTTAGTTCCAGCTTCAGATGATATCTGCCCACCTGCTAGCTGCTATTATGGCAGATACTCAAAACACTTGTGCATGCGCAGATACTGATGGTAGTTTTATTAATTTTTTTTCAACAGCTGAATAGTTGAAATATTTGAAATAGATTGTAGTATCTTAGGCAGCATTAATGCACTGAATACAATAGATTGTCCTGTTTTATAGTGACATTTCTGTTTAAAACTGTAACGAACTGAGGAAGGGCTGTACAGTAATTATTTAAATATGAATATTTTCATGGTGCTATTTCATCCTTAAACAGGTGACACAACACAATAGCTACATCATTGGACTCTCAAAATCTCTGTGAAATAGAAGATAGAAGATTGTATCTGTAGTGTACCGTATAGACTAATATTACTTCTTTTTCATTTGAACAATGATAACAGCCCACATCCACCCACTATTTATCCCTAAAAGTAAAATTTAGCACATCAGGTCAGAGGCTAGGGCCTAGAAATTCACTGGCGCCCCCTTGCCAGGGCGCCGGAAGTACCGCCCCGGAAGGAGTCGCGGCCGCCCGCCGCGAATTCAGTTTCAGTGCCCCAGACGGAAGCGCGGCGCTACTCGAGGCGCCCCGCATCCCTCTTGGGGCGCTGCAACTGAAAATCGCAGCGTATAGTGCCGCAGCGCCACACGCTGTGGCACGGCGCGCTGCGGTACTGCAGGCCTTCCTCCCCTTCTTAAAGGGGAGGGGCCTGCTGCAGCGCGCTCAAAGAGCGCGAGTGCCGGCAAAAAAGCCCGGCACCGAGGAGAAGTGCCGGGTTCTTGGGACACAGCCGGCACTCCACGGGGGTGGGGGGGGGGTGCTCAGGAGGCCGGGGACGGCGGCGCGGGGTGCTGGCAGGCGGCCAGCAAAAAAAATGGCCGCCCCGCACCTCAGCGCCTCTACCGCCGCAGGTAGGCCCCCCTGAACCGGTCACAAATTGCAACCGGCGTTAAAGCAGGGGGCGCTACTAAATTTCGCGATCG
The DNA here is from genome assembly GCF_052327205.1 of Somniosus microcephalus. Lineage (NCBI taxonomy): Eukaryota > Metazoa > Chordata > Chondrichthyes > Squaliformes > Somniosidae > Somniosus > Somniosus microcephalus. The sequence continues at coordinate 106,416,761 of NC_140995.1, read as the reverse complement.
GGGCGGTAGCGGGGCGCTGCGCACACCGATGACGTCATCGGTAGCGGCGCAGCGCCGCCATTAGCGTCCCGCTAAATTTAGCGGGAGGCGTGGCCAGTGGCACAAAACCCACTAAGTGCCCTCTTAGGGCGCTAACGGGTGGCACAGGCCACTGAATTTCTAGGCCTAGGTATTCTGCGGCGAGTGACTCACCTCCTGACTCCCCAAAGCCTTTCCACAAGGCACAAGTAAGGAGTGTGATGGAATACTTTCCACTTGCCTGGAAGAGTGCAGCTCCAACAACACTCAAGAAGCTCGACACCATCCAGGACAAAGCAGCCCGCTTGATTGGCACCCCATCTACCACCTTAAACATTCGTTCTCTCCACCACCGGCGTACCGTGGCTGCATTGTGTACCATCTACAAGATGCACTGCAGCAACTCACCAAGGCTTCTTCGGCAGCACCTCCCAAACCCGCGACCTCTTCCACCTAGAAGGACAGGGACAGCAGGCGTATGGGAACACCACCACCTCCAAGTTCCCCTCCAAGTCACACACCATCCTGACTTGGAAATATATCGCCGATCCTTCATCGTCGCTGGGTCCAAATCCTGGCACTCCCTCCCTAACAGCACTGTGGGAGTACCATCACAACACGGACTTCAGCAGTTCAAGAAGACGGCTCACCACCACCTTCTCAAGGGCAACTAGGGATGGGCAATAAATGCTGGCCTTGCCAGCGACACCCAGATCCCATAAGCGAATAAAAAAATAAAATAAATAAACACAGTAATTCACAGTGCTACAAAAAGGATATTGAAGCACTAGAGAAATTGCAGACAAGATTCACAAGGAAGTTATAGTGATTTTGGAGGACATAAGTATCAGACAAGATTGAGGCTGGGGCTCCCTTCTCCAGAAAAGAGAAGACTAAAAAGATGCCTGATTAGGGTCTTCAAAATTATGAAGGGGTTTAATAGGGTGGATGTAGAGAAACTGGCCCCGATATTAACAGGGAGGGAGCAGGGGGACAGATTTGTGGCCAGGGAACCCAGAAGAACGGGTTTCCCTCAGGTCCTGCTGAATTTGATGGCAGGACCGGATTCCTATTTTTGGAATCCGTTCCCAGCCGCAGCCAACCAGATTGAGAAGCTGGCTGGCTGTTGGGCAGGTAGGCCTGCGACATCAGGTCGCAGCTGGTGAGCAGAGAGGAGGGAGGGAGAGATCGGGAGGGATGATATCAATGAGGTGGGTGGAGAGATTGGGGACGGAGGAGAGAGTAGGAAGATCATGGGGATCCGTGGAGGACATCGGGAAGGCATTAAATCGCTGTGGGGGCGGGGGGGTCTGATCGCTGGGGAGGTTAACGTGTTTCTTGGGGGTCGGGGGGAAGCACTCCTGCTCCTCCTGGCCCACAAGCAGTACTGGAAAATTACTTAACTGTTCCAGACAGCATACAATCATAGAATAGAATAATAGAATGGTTACAGCACAGAAGGAGGCCATTTGGCCCATCGAACCTGTGCCGGCTCTCTGCAAGAGCACTTCTGCTACTCCCCTGCCCTTTCCCTGCAGCCCTGCAACTTTTTTTCCCTTCAGGTACTTATCCAATTCCCTTTTGAAAGCCACAACTGAATCTGCCTCCACCACCCTTTCAGGCAGTGCATTCCAGATCCTAACCACTCGCTGCGTAAAAAGGTTTTTCCTCATGTCGCCTTTGGTTCTTCTGCCAGTCACCTTAAATCTGTGTCCTCTGGTTCTTGACTCTTCCACCAATGGGAACAGTTTCTCTCTATCTACTCTGTCTCGACCCCTCATGATTTTGAACACCTCTATCAAATCTCCTCTCAACCTTCCCTGCTCTAAGGAGAACAACCCCAGCTTCTCCAGTCTATCCACGTAACTGAAGTCCCTCATCCCTTCTTGTAAATCTTTTCTGCACCCTCTCTAAGGCCCTCACATCCTTCCTAAAGGGCAGTGCCCAGAATTGGAAACAATACTCCAGTTGAGGCCGAACCAGTGTTTTATAAAGGTTCATCATAACTTCCTTGCTTTTGTACTCTATACCTCTATTTATGAAGCCCAGGATCCCATATGCTTTTTTAACCGCTTTCTCAACCTGCCCTGTCACCTTCAACGATTTGTGCAAATATACCCCCAGATCTCTCTGTTCATGCACCCACTTTAGGATTGTACCCTTTAGTTTATATTGCCTCTCCTCGTTCTTCCTACCAAAATGTATCACTTTGTACTTTTCTGCGTTAAATTTCATCTGCCACGTGTCCGCCCATTCCACCAGCCTGTCTATGTCCTCTTGAAGTCTATCACTCTCCTCCTCACTGTTCACTATACTTCCAAGTTTTGTGTCATCTGCAAATTTTGAAATTGTGCCCTGTACACCCAAGTCTACATCATTAATATATATCAAGAAAAGCAGTGGTCCTAGTACTGACCCCTGGGGATCACCAGTGTATACCTTCCTCCAGTCCGAAAAACAACCATTCACCACTACTCTCTGTTTCCTGTTACTTAGCCAATTTCATATCCATACTGCCACTGTCCATGTACACCACATCAACCGCATTGCCCTCATCAACTCTCTCTGTTACATAGAAACATAGAAGATAGGAGCAGGAGTAGGCCATTCGGCCCCTCGAGCCTGCTCCGCCATTCAATGAGATCATGGCTGATCATCCAAATTCAGTACCCTGTTCCTGCCTTCTCTCCATATCCCTTGATCCCTTTAGCCTTAAGAAATATATCCAACTCCTTCTTGAATATATTTAATGAATTGGCCTCTACTGCCTTCTTTGGTAGAGAATTCCACAGGTTCACCACTCTCTGGGTGAAGAAATTCCTCCTCATCTCTGTCCTAAATGGCTTACCCCTTATCCTTAGACTGTGACCCCTGGTTCTGGACTCCCGACCATCGGAAACATCTTTCTAGCATCTAGTCTGTCTAGTCCTGTTAGAATTTTATAAGTTTCGATGAGATCCCCTCTCATTCTTCTAAACTCCAGTGAGTACAAGCCCAATCGACTCAATCTCTCCTCATACGTCATTCCTGCCATCCCAGGTATCAGCCTGGTGAATCTTCGCTGCACTCCTTCCATGGCAAGAACATCCTTCCTCAGATAAGGCGACCAAAACTGCACACAATACTCAAGATGTGGTCTCACCAAGGCCCTGTACAACTGCAGCAAGACATCCTTGTTCCTGTACTTAAACCCTCTCGCTACGAAGGCCAACATACCATTTGCCTTCTTAACCAACTGCTGCACCTGCATGCTTACTTTCAGCGACTGGTGCACAAGGATGCCCAGGTCTCGTTGCACTTCCCCTTCTCCCAATCTATTGCCATTCAGATAATAATCTGCCTTCCTGTTTTTGACACCAAAGTGGATAACCTCGCATTTATCCACGTTATACTGCATCTGCCATGCTTCTGCCCAATCACCCAATCTGTCCAAATCATACTGGAGTTTCTCGGTATCCTCCTCACAGCACACACGCCCACCCAGCTTTGTGTCGTCTGCAAACTTGGAGATATTACATCTAGTTCCCTCATCCAGATCATTAATATATATTGTGAATAGCTGGGGTCCAAGGACCGATCCTTGCGGTACCCCACTAGTCACTGCCTGCCACTCGGAAAAAGAGCCGTTTATTCCAACTCTTTGCTACCTCATCCAAAAACTCAATCAAATTAGTTAAACATGATTTGCCTTTAACAAATCCATGCTGGCTTTTTTTAATTAATCCGCACTTGTCCAAGTGACTGTTAACTTTGTTCCAGATTATCGTTTCTGAAAGCTTCCCCACTACCGAGGTTAAACTGCAGCAGCAGTCCTCGCCTCCCTTTAGCTGCCGGGTTTCTAGAAGTCTGAGAAACCCGGCCGGCCAGGCTTAAAGCTGGAACAGAGATAAAATTTGAGGCACGCAGCCTTATTAAAATATTTAAATGAGGGACCCGCCTCCTGGGAGCAGATTGGTTTCCCGCCTCAATTAAAACCGGAAGTGGGCGGGTTGGGTTCGGGTTTGAGATTTTTATTTAGATTTTTACTTCCCACTCGACCCAAACCCACCCATTTTTGGGAGTTAAAACTCCCTCGCTCTTTCCAGAAGGGGGCATAAATATAAGATAAGCACTAACAGGTCAAATAAAGAACGTAGAAGGCATTTCTTTACACAGAGAGTTTGGAACTCGTTACCACATGGAGTGGTTGAAGCAGATAGCATTGTTGCATTTACTGGGGAGGCTTGATGTATACATGAGGGAGAAGGGAACAGCAGGATATGGGGGCAGGGTGTGAACAGGTAAATAGAGTGGGAGGTGGCTTGTGTAGAGTATAATCACTGGTATAGACCATTTGCCTCAAATGGCCTGTTTCTGTGCTGTAGATTCTGTTTTTAAAAATCACCAACTTACCCATAAATGCAGCTTTGCATTACTTCATTTTCATCCCCTCGTTCTATGCAAGGCCAGACTTGCCCTTCCCCAGTAACACCAACACTCCAGTACACCAAAGGCCAAACCCAACACAGGTCTCAGTTGCTGAGGCCTGAAGAGGAGAATGCCCGCACAGTTACAGATCAAAAGAATGCGCAACTGAACAAAACCACATGCCTGTTGATGACAAACAAATATTTTCACAAAGTGCCACACTCCTCACCCTCTCAAAACCAGTCCAAGCTTGATGTTGCTGCAACCTCTGCTCATCACCCACCAGACACAAAGTTGTAGCAGAGCCTCAGCCTGGGTGGGAGCATTGCACAGAAGGCATTTCCCTTAGATTGAAAAAAAAAGCTAATTTTGCGCTGGAAGACTCCAAGTGATAGCCCAACTCATATATTTATTTTTTAAATACTCGGCAGTAGCCCGAGTGCCTCCGACCTTCAACCCGTGAGTGCTCCCAGGTTTTCCTGCTTGCTCTCAGACCACTGTCCCAGTCCCAGGCTGCCTGCTGATTCCCAAGTCACCTCCACTTGTTCCCTTGCAGGCTCCACCCACAGCCTGCAGCCCCCACTTTCTTTTCGACACGAGTTTCCTTAGCCCCTCCTGACCTCTCACGGCCCCAGCTCCCCTCACCCAAGTGTGTTGCAGTGGGTACCATCTTGCTGTGTATCCTTGGCTTTAAAAAGATAAAGGCTGAAAATTAAATACATAGGTAAAGGAATGTATAATGTATATTTAGACATACAAACATTAGTTGAACTCCTGTGGCATTGCACTCGGGGAGTCAGGACCAAGTGTAGTATTCAGGTGCAGTGGGTTAGAGGGTGGTGTTAATTGGACAAAGGTGTGCTGACATAAATCCGTCCCTAATTTATCATACATTGTCCTTTTTTTTAAAGCTTCATTATAAATTATAAATTCCTATGTGTATCTTTATAATTGAAACTGCCTACGCAAACTGGTCAAGCTATACTTACACTCTCCTATCAGCAGTGATACTGCAAACAGTTGACAGGAAGTAAATGCAAACAAATCATTTTTTAATATTATATTTTTAATATATCACAGAATAATGGACAGAGGTGCAAAATTTAATATGGTAAAAATCCCAGAAGACGATGTAATAAAAACAGGGTTGATAATACATTGTGCATTATGACATTTCACCTTTATTATTGTTATAAAAACAGCATATCCTTGCATTACACCATGAGCAACACCACAGGAGATCTACTGTAGTAAATGATTAAAAGTCAGGATCGCACAGGTCACGGTATTTTTCAACTTTCTCTTTCTGTTAATTAATCTTGCAATTAGACCCACTTTGATTCTGTTAAAACAGACGTAATCTGTAATTGCGGAGATAATCCATACTTTGAATTCTAATTACAATTCAACAGAACTGCTAAATGTCAAGTGGATTAATGATAATAAAAATAATTATTAAACAGTGCAAAACTGTTACTGTGCAAAGTACATTGGTACAACAGTGACTGATTACAGTATTGTCTCTTCACAGAAGGTAGTTGTAAAAGTGCTTTATTTTGACACAATACACAGTACGGTGCTGAAGATATGTTTTTTTCTTCTTTTTCTTTCCTCAATGAATGTGTCCCTCTGTCGTCTATTTGCCACAATGAGTGGTATAGAAACTTAGGCCTAGAAATTCGATCGTGCCCAAAAACAGGTGTGCAGGGGGCAGAACTGCATGCACCTGTTCACGTGGTTGCAGGGACCATGTGAAATTGGTGCTGCCAATTCATTATAATAAACAGGCGGCGGCCAGCGCTACCCGCGCTATTTCTTGGCTCGGTCACCTCTGCGGCTGTGCCCGGGTTCCTGACCAGAGTCATGAGATTTTTCTGAAGGGGATACCCCTTGTCGCTCAGTAGCCAGCCTGTGACTCGAAGGCCTGGTTAGAATAAAGGTGGCGCAGAGGACTGGCGCAGGATGAATAAATCATGATGTGCAAACAAGCTGGATATTGAGGGAGTGGAATCCCTTTCTATTCAGAAAGATGCCAGGACGGTGATGGAGTGCGCACAAGGCAATATGGGTGCAGTTCATGACACCATGCACCCAGGGGAAGCCAGCAATATGAGTGAAGCCTGGTGCTTTCTCCTCCTGCTTCACTCTGTCAATTGGGAAAGTAATGTAGGTGTTCCTAGGTGTGGCGTAAAGTGCCTCTGTGACATCCAGGACAAAGTAATCTGCATATTAAGGGATTGAAAGCCCTTTTGATTTATGCATGAGTAACTGTGCACCAACATGGGCACAATCAATTATTCCTTAAGCCCAAGGAACCATGCAAGTTGGTTGGCTGTCCCTGCAGTTTATTCTTCAGAAGGAAACACCTCCCTAAACAGCCTCAGCCTTTGCAAGCAATGCTGTTCCATTAGAGACTGGTGGCTGTTTCTTCCCTCTACATACAGCCCTGGGATAGTTGGTGTGAGTAGACACAAAGGGCTGGATTTTCTCAGCCCTGAGGAGGCGGGTATGGAGGCGGGACTGCCGGGAAAGTTGCAGAATTTGGGGGCGGTTGGCAAACCCGCCGCCAACCCGCCTCTGTGCCCTCTTGCCAGGAGGCGGGAAGCCGCCCTGCCCCGGGTCCCGTCTCCTTGGAGGCGGGAAGGGATTAAAGCCTATTAACAGCCTATTAACAGGTACTTAACAGGTAGAAAATAGGATTATCCCCATTTTTCTTTCTGAAGTGCGGGCTTCCCGACCTGGGGGAACCCCGCCGGGGTGTAGGAGGTGAATAGGAGGTCTGCGGGGGTCTGAAAGTGCGATGTAGAGGTGAGTGATGGGTGCAAGTGTGGCGTGGTAAGTATGTGAGGTGAATGTCAACTGTTAGAAAATGTTCACTTACCTTTTTTTCTACCTACAGCCTTCAGCTGCTGTGGAGCCGGAGTCCCCGACATCTCCACTGTAGAGATCACAGACTGGCTGTTGCATCCTCCGATCTAACAGCCAGCTGATTTCTGCAAAGTAGAAAGGTTTGGTGAGTCCTGAACACAAGGCCTCATCAAACTACACAAAATGTCAGTGTTTGACAGCTTCACAGAGCTGTCAAACAATGACATTTCTTCTTTCAAAAGTTCTTGACAGATGACACGTCATACGCTGACGTGCTCTGTCTCTGACTTCCCCCTAATTGGCCTGCTGAGTCCGCTGGGCGGGCTTAACAAGGTCAATCAGGGGAAAATCCCGCTGGTCAGCCAGAAGCTGATGAAGGTGGGACTGAAACCTGACAAGTGGGAGTCCCACAGCCAAAAGCTTCCCATTCAGAGAATCCAGCCCAAAGGTTCTATGAGACTGTTACTCTCGTGCTGCCCAATTTCCTATGGTGATGCAGGACAGCACCTATGGAAGCTGTAATGCCCGCCAACATGTTTGCTTATTCTGGAGAACCAAAGGCCTAGAAATTTGTTTGTCCCCGAAAATGGGCAGGGGATAGCGATGTGCAATTACCCCACGCCCGTTTAAAGGAATGCAGGCAGTACACGAACTCTGTGCTGCCTGATTAGCATGATTGCGGCATTCAGCCCAGCGCTGAATGCGCTGCTGAGTTGCTGAACACTCAGCAGGGGGCCCAAGTTCATGCGAGGCTAGCTCCAATTAAAGTTAGTCTCCACTTCTTAAAGGCAATCTGCACCTCTTAAAGGGGAGGTGCATTCTGCCTGCAGCAACTCATTGAACTGTTTAGGGAAGAGAGTGAGAGGAGCAAAAAACAACAATTACATCACAACAGGGGAGAGAGCGTGTGCCAAGGTTCTCCGATGCAGCAGGAGGTCAACTCGAGGAGAGAGGTGTTGCTTCCACAGGGGGCCAGTAGGCTGTCCAGGCAAATGTATAAAGGGAGCAGATAGCCACTGTGGTCAATGCCAACAGTTTAGCCCTGAGGACAAGGACACGATGCAGTTTAATGACCTCACACAAGTGGTTAAGGTCAGTGAATTCATCTTCAAATGCCATGTCCCACCATCTGCACCACTAGCCTCACACACTGCTCAATGCACCACACACCCATCACTCACCTACCAACAATCTCTACAAAACATGACTCATACCTCACATTCAGACACTTGCCTCTGCTGCAAGTCTCATATCCACAGCTTGCACACACTGTCAGCTATTCAACCATGACAGGCATATCACCCAAACATATTGTACCACACTCATGGACACACTTCTCTTTCTCTTGCAGGAAAAGGCAGCTCACAATCGGCACCAACAGGACCTAACTGGTGGGGGACAGGCTCGCCTACATAACCTGACCCCCATGGAGGAGACAGTGCTGGCCATTATTGCTAGGGCCATCGCTGAGCCCGTAGCCAGTGGCAGGGCTGAAAGAATACAAGATGCCGGTATCCTCATACGTAAGCATCCTTATCACATCCCACTTCCCCCTCATTTCACAATCTCTTCTGATTTACAAGCTGCACATGGTATAAGCATGCACCTTTTGCTGTTCCCCTCCCCTCACCACAACCCTACCCTTGTGACTTTCTCATTTCGGAGATGCAAGAAATCCAACCTGCCCAGCCAGTGGTGCAAGAAGAGGGAGAGGAGAGCGATGATGAAGAAGAAACATCGTCACTCGATCTGACACTCGCAGCCACCAGCTCAGATACTGGCACTGCGCAGACTTTAGAAGGTAGCTTAGAGGCGGGATCTGCATGTGGTAAGTCTTTGGGCATGAGTGGGCTGCAGCCAGGGTAGGGGGGAAAGGGTAACGCAGGTGCCAGCTACCCGGAGGGAGAGGTCTCACATGATTCTGCTGCAGAGGACTCAGATGAGGACTTCGATGGTGCGGCTTACAGAAGAACGCTGATGGGCATGCAAAATGAAATGCTTGGTGTATTGGCAAGCCTGCCAGAAAGCCTGAGTGCAATGTCAAGGAACATGGAGGAGTCTGGCACCAACCTTGCATATAGGGCTTTGCACAGAATGTGGAGCCCATGATTTCCAGCATGAAAGTGATGCCAAACCCATTAGCACACTGTGGACCCAACCATGATGCAGTCTGATGGCTGATGTCTCAGCTTCCACTGGAGCACAAGCCGAAGCCACCCAACATGTGAGTGCTGCAGTGTCCTGACTTCTGTCATGCAGGCTCAGGCCGTTGCCATCATGGCTGCATTTATCAGTGTGGAAAGGGGCTTACAGGGTGTCACAGCAGTCCAGCAATCTGTCCTCCAACAAATGGCTAGGAGTGGCAGTGGCTCCGTGGAGTACAAACCTGCTATACTCTCTCAGGATGACAGCATTCCTCTTCCCACCATTGCCACACTGCCAGTGCCCTTGATGTTACCTATCAGCCAGCCCAGCCTGCTGCCGCCCATGCCGAGGTGGTGCAGTCCCCACCCGGGCCTTCAAGCCCAGAGGTGCTGTCGTCCTGCAAGGCCATCTGTAGTCTCCCCCATTGAAAGTCAGCAGCCTTTCAACAGCCATGCTGCAGCCACTGGGGTAGCACTTTGTAGGAGCACTAGAATAGGCAAAGGAACACTGAAGACAGGCACTAAGGGAATGCACAAGGGTGATTAGTTGACTTTGTTACATAATATTGGATGGATTGAGATATAATGTTGGATTGGAATAATTCTTTTGTGGTGGCTTTTATTTCAGCTTTGTGGCCAAGAGGATGCTGTGATGGTAAGTAACACAGGGAAGGTAAGGTGTGGGAATATTGTTGAAAGGGGGATTAGGGTTGTGTTCACTGGTACTGCAGGTGGATGAGTCGGGCAGAAAGGGGCAGTCCGGGTTGCCTTTTCCCTTCTGCTTCTTCCTCAGCTGGTCGCCGTATGCCTGGTGGCAAGGGCTGTGCCCTCATGATGGCGAGGTTGTGGAGCATGCAGCAGACCACAACAAATGTTGAGTTGCGCTCTGGTGAGTACTACTGGGCTCCTCCAAAGCGTTTCAGGCAGAGGAAGCGTTGTTTAAGGATGCCAAAGGTCTGCTCTGTCAGATTCCGTGCGGCAGCATGGTTGCTGCGCACGCTGCGCATGCGTGGTTGGGTTGCAGAGTGGAGTCATGAGCCAACTGCACATTCAGCGAGTGGTAACCTTTGCGGTTGCAGCATATCTCAGCATTTAGATGCGGCGCCTCCACGTGTGCAGTCAATGGCACCCTGCACCATGGGGAAGCCCGCTATCCTGGCAAAGCCATGTGCATGCTCTGCCTGCTGCTCTCTGGTCAGAGAGAAGACAATGAATTCCCCTCTGACATGAATCTTGTCATTCATGTGGAAATGACTTATGAAATGATACTGGGCGGCCTGCTGGTGGCGCTGTCCAGGGAAAGTATAAATACTCGGGCATGGGCCCAGCTTGCTCAGGACATTCTTTAACAGGAACTAGTGAAGCACACAACTAGATCTCCGTGTTGAAAGACAGTTGATTAAAGCCTTGTTTAATACTCGGACTAAGTGCCTAGTAGTTTTCTTACGTCAATTTAATCAACTGCAACCCGCTACACGCTCTGAGTGATTTGGAACAGACAGCTATGATTCAAACTGTAGAAAGGAACTCGGATGTAGTAATCAATCCATCATGGAGAAACTACTCAGACTCGCCCGTCTCGACCTGGACCCGAATTCACTTACAGCTGCTAAGGTATGGAAACACTGGTATCGTATCTTCAGCAACTTCCTCGAGGAGTGTGGTGAGAATGTTCCTAATAAGTTACGAATGCTTGCCAATTATGTATCCCATCATGTGTTTGACTATATCGAAGACTGTGTAGACTATGACTCCACTATCCAAACACTACAGCAACTATATGTTAAGGCCCCAAACGAAATTTTTGCTCGGCACCTACTGGCCACAACTCGACAACAACCCGGGGAATCACTTGACGAATTCTTTCAAGAGCTTCGCAGGCTCAGCAAAGATTGTAACCTCAAAGCTGTCTCAGCTGAGCAGTACCGGGAGGAATTAATTCATGACTCTTATTAACGGAATTGCTTCCCCCCTCATACGCCAGCGTCTGTTGGAGAATAAAACCCTCGGGTTACAAGCTGCCTATAACCAGGCATATTCTCTGGGCTGAGCTCAAAAAAATTCAGATGCCTATTTTTTACCATATGCACGGACTGCTGCTACCACTTTTAGTGACTCCCCCGGTAAGCCTCAGGCGGAAGCCCTCACTGATAACGACCCTAGCGGCATCTTAGCAATCTAAAAAGAAGTGTTTCTTCTGTGGAGGTGCATTCCATTATAGGAAATGTTGTCCTGCTCGTAATGCGACCTGCAATCATTGCAGTAAGAAAAGTCACTTTTCTAAAGTATGCCGGTCAAGAGCCTCTACTAGTGTTGCAGCTGCTATCTATAAAACTGCTCCTCCCCCAAGAGCCACTACTAGTGTTACAGCTGCTATCTATAAAACTGCTCCTCCCCCAAGAGCCACTACTGGTGTTACAGCTGTTTTCCCCCAAAGCCTGTCCCATGCAGCCATGAGGGTTTCGGTAAATGGACACATTTTGAGTGCATTAATCGACTCATGTAGCTCTGACAGCTTCATCAGTGAGTGGGCTGTCAGTAAGTTAAAACTGCGTATTTACTCCTCGGACAGGGAAATTGCAATGGCTCTGACGACACTGACCACCAACTCTTCCGGCTTTTGTCTTGTCGACCTTATTCTCAATGGCCGCACTTATTTTTCCACCTGGCTCGGGGTGCTCAAAAACCTATACAGTGATGTGCTCCTGGGACAGGATTTCCAGAAACAACTCGAGTTTGGAGGGTCAAAGCCGGACTTCCAATCTTTCAGGCGGGAAGAATGACATGAATCTTATTCATGTGGAAATGATTTATGAAATTATACTGGGTGGCCTGCTGGTGGCGCTGTCCAGGGAAGTATAAATACTCGGGCATGGGCCCAGCTTGCTCAGGACATTCTTTAACAGGAACTAGTGAAGGATACAACTAGATCTCCATGTTGAAAAACAGATGATTAAAGCCTTGTTTAATACTCAGACTAAGTGCCTAGTAGTTTTCTTACGTCACCTTCTACTGGCATAAAGACCATCTGTCACCTCTCTTATGCAGCACGAACTGGGAAATGTTACAGATGTCGCCTGCTCCAGGGCACCTTCACAGTCACTGGCAGCGCTGTCCTTGCCTTGATGTGAGGCTGCAGGTCTGGTTGCAAGAGATAGCAGACTTCTGTGAGCACCTCCTTCGTAAATCACAGACGCCTCACACATTGCTCCTGGCTCAGGTTGAGGTAAGAGAAATGCTCTCGGAAGGCCCTAGGTGGGTAAGGCCTCCTGCTGAGAGCCGTTCTCCTCCTCCTCCTCCTCCTCCCTCTGCGAGCAGCTTGTCCTCTTCTTCACTGCCTCTGCTCCATCTCCCTGTCATGTTGCAGGCCAAGGGGGATAACAACTAGAGCACCCATGACTGGGAGCAAGTGGCCTGACCAGAACCCTTAAAGTCAGAACCAAGGCCTTCTCCACTTGCAGCACCACTCCCTGTCACTTCACCAACTTTGAACAGCTCTGGAAAGCTCCAAAATGTTCCTCATACTTACATAGAGCCAGTAGAAATTAATCAGCAACTAACCTTAGTGTGGTTGCTGATCCCTTTATATATCGCTGGTGGGGGGTCCTTGTTGCTGCTGAACGCATGTTCAGCTGTGCACGGTTAAGACAGAGCGTTAGCTCCAGCGTGGGACAAAATGGCAGAGCTGGCATCAAATCAACGTGCGATGGCATGATCTACCTACTCAACATACTTCCGGCACACGCTTCTGATGCCCGCCTTAACCATGGTGGAGTCCAGTGCAGCACGTGCACCAGAAGTGTGCGCGCATGGCACAGACGTCATTTCCGTCACAAAACAGCACCTATAGCACCGAAAAATCAGGCACTACAGAGCCAAATTTCTAGCCCAATTACTTGTGTTAGGAACAACTGGGCCTCATGCAGAATTTATTGCACTGAATGGAAAACAGCACCAATTAGCTGTAAACAAACTGTCACTCCCTACTAATTGAGCTATGACCTTATCCACACAATATCTGATAATGTAGCATTGCTAAAGTCAAACAGTAGATCCTTGTTACTGTAATGCACTCACTGGAAATGACACAAGCCCCCTTGTGTCCTAGTCTTTGGATAATAGAAGAATAATCACTCTGTCAGACCATGTGGCTTAGACTATGATCTACATATCAGGCTTGTTAAAAATAAAAAGTAAAACAATAGCAAATGATCAATACAGCAGATTGCAACATGTAATTTCCAATTCCTTGGTTCACAAAATATTTAAAGAACACCAATGCCTCTCCTCTGTTGTCCAGCTCAGTGGGACTGCTTGCTTCCACTCTTGCCTATTAAACTGCAGCCACAGCGTCTCCAGCAATGGTTTCTCTTCCTGCCCCCCTCCATTATCCCTGGAGTCCCCGAGGATCTATCCTTGGCCACCTTCTCTATCTAGCTACATGCTGCCTCTAGGCGACATCATCTGACTCAGGAAGAAGCTTCCACGTGTAAGCTCTTCCTTTCCACTACCTCGGGACTGTCAAGACTGCTTGTCCGAATTCCAGTCTTAGATGAGCCGCAATTTCCTCCATTTAAACACTGGGAAGACCATAGCCTTTGGCGTCGGCCACAAACTCCGTACCCTTGCCACCAATTCCATCCTGCTCCCTGTCTCAGGTTGAACCAAACTGCAACCTCCGTGTACTATTCAACCTCAAACTGAACTTATGAACCCATATCCTCCTCATCACAAAGACCACCTACTGCCACTTCAGTAACAGCACCTGGCTCCACTCTGCCTCAGTTCATCTGCTGCTGACACTCTCATCCATGCCTTTGCTACCCCCAGATTCAACTATTCTAATACTCACCTGACTGTCCCTCCCATTCTCCATGCTCTGTAAACGTCAGCTGATGAAAACTCTGCAACCTGTATTCTATCCCGCATCAAGTCCCGCTCACCTATCACTGCTATCTTTGCTGACCTACATTGTCTCCTGGTTCTCCAATACCTCAAATCTACAATTATTATCCTCACGTTCAAACCCCTTCATGGCCTTGCCCCATCTTATCTCTGTAACCTCCTCCAGCCCTACAACTGTTCCAGAACGCTCTGTTTCTCCGACTCGATTGTCTTTGGCCCTCTCCACAAACTCTGACTCTTGCCACTGATTCTGTTCCCCCTCCCCCACCACTGTCCCAGGCAGAATGAGTCTGCTTGCAACCTGGGCATCATATTCAACCCTGAGCTGAACTTCTGACCTCATATCTTCTCTATCACAAATTGCCACCTAGGTCCACCTCTGAAACATTACCCACCTCCACCCAAAGACTCCAGTGCTCTTCTGATCCGATTCCCATCCTCCACACTCTGTAAACTTCAGCTCATCCAAAATTCTGCTGCCTGCAATTTATCCAGCACCAGGTCCTGCTCACTCATCACCCCAATCTTCGCTGACCTACACTGGCTCCCAGTCCCCTAGCCTCTATGGCAATAAATAGGACAGATTTCTGTTCCATCACAGGCTTAAATAGCATAGTACATTTACTCAGTGGTGACCTCGTCTCAAATCCTGGGATGGAGTCATTAACATAAAGAGGGCCCACGCCATTTGCAGTGCTCCTTGGGATCTGTCCTGCTGAAGGCAGAAATACTAGAACGACACCTTGCCTCTCCATCAAAACGGGTGAGCCGTTGGGTCTGAAGGCAATCAAAGCCTTTCAGAAAACTGCAGATTTTAAACTTGCTACTTTCCTGAAAAATGAAATTTGGACCCTACCTCCAACACTTTATGTGCATCTGCATCATGCAGGTGTACTTTCCCTGGGGAAGAAGAGGCAGCAGAACTGGTACCATTTCTGGCAGTATCACCCTGCCAATCCCACCTCCTCTTCTGACGTCAGAACAAAGGGGAGCAGGTGCTCACCTCCCTCCTGTCGAATTTCTCCTTATCGGAAAAAGGGGCATAGATCCAGTGGAACCGGATTGCAACCCAAATTCTAACCACCCCCCGACCAAAACCCCAGGGTATGTCACCATCCCAGCTTCCCAAGACTAGTCATTCTGGGACCATTATATTTAAATTTCCAGCGCTTGGCAGTTTTTAAATGCCCAATTGTAATGGACCAGGTGTTCTTACAAAGCTAAGCAGCAGTCATCAATGTTTTGTCTTTCTGAAATAAAAAAAAGTCATCCTGTATTCCTATCATGCTGGGGGCAAAGGTCCATGCATTTTTAAAATAATACACTTTTGTACCTGTTCCATGCTCTAATGTCAGTTCCCATCAATTAGCTTTTTCTGCAACTGTGGAAATGGAAAATCAGTGAACTCAGCTCATCAGTGCCCCGACCTCTCTGACTGTTTTGTCCTTTTGCATAGTACAGCTGCCAGGAAAATTAAAATATCATCTTTGCTTGTGCTGAGAAAAATGCTGCTTGTTCCTGCACCAGGTCTAAAAATATGTTAGCCAACATCATTTGTGGCAATATGCCAATGCAAAAAAATTACCACCTGTGCTTGGAATCAGATTCCAACTGATGGTTTTCTACAGAATCATGATGCATCTATTCAGCAACAGAAATTGATTCTTTTTACCACATTGCAAGATACAGTAGTAAGAAATGTCCTGTTCAAATAGTAAACAGCAAGTGAGGAGAGAGTCCTACTACTTCACAGAGGACAAAAAGTTGTCCACGGAAGTTGCACAATGGGTCAGTGTGTTGCTGTTCTGATCTGGTGTACCACTGACTGGTATTTTGTGGGTTTGCAACAACTACAGGAAACTTTGGTTTATCCGGAGGTTGTATGTCCGGAAACCTCAATCTACCGGCAGAAATCAGGAGCCGTTTTGTTAGGTTTTTTTTCTTCTCGTGGCTTTGTTTTCAACAGTCAGGCTCTGGAAAGTCTCTCTGAAGCTGTTGCTAAGCTACAGAGACGCTTCCAAGGTACGGACCGACTGTTTACAAGCTGTTGCTAAGCAACAGTGTTTGTTGTCAGATATGGAGATGAAATCCTCCGTATGCTTCAACATTAACTTTGTATGTCCGGCAGTTTTGATAGATCGGCAACAGCTCGGTCCCGTCGGTGCCGGATATCACAAAGTTTCCTGTATTTCCCATATGGTGGGTTCTCAAATTCAGCTGTGCCATTAAGAGAGGGTCAGGGTGGAGTCCACATACTCCTCTATACGGAGCGAGGGAAAAACTGGATGGAAAGTTATTCTGGGCCATTCTTGCACACCTCAGAGCAAACAAAGAGCATTGGCAATCATCTGAAAGCAGGTGGCCAGTCGGCCTTTTAGCTGGAGAATGATTCAAAAGGACCAAAAGAGAGGGAAAGACAGAATTAAAAAAAGTTTTTAAAAAATTTAAATAAAATTAAAATGTTAGGAAAGCTGTGTGAATGTGCTCCCATAGAGAAAAGGAAGGGCAGTGTTGCCCATTTTTCTAAGTCTGGAAAACTGCTATATTCCCAGGAATATGTGGGAACTCATCTTTACATTGGAGTGTCAGCAGTAAATACACACTTATGTACTTTTGCCCTGTACTCTGGGAGAAAATACCCTGAAGACATCAACTGCTTTTTCATGCCCATGTAAAACTGATAACACTACTGAACTTTACTTAAATTAATAAGGTGACATGCACACTGGCAAATAGCAGAGATGTATTTCAGGGGAAGCGAGGTAAATACTTGAGGGAGGAAGGAATAGAAGGATATGTTGGTAGGGTGAGATGAAGTAAGGTGGGAGGGGGCTTGTGTGGAGCACAAACACCCGCACAGACCCGCTGGTCCCAATGGCCTGTTCCTGTGCTGTAAAATTCTATCTACTATCAGAACATCCGTAAAGATTTTATCAAAAGCAAAATACTGTGGATGCTGGAAATCTGAACTAAACAGAAAATGCTGGAAATATTAAGCAGGTCAGGCAGCATCTGTGGCGAGTGTTAATGGGTCAAGAACTGCGGTCTGCGTATACCTCCGCAGTAGGCCGCAGACCTGCGAGAAGACTATGCACCGACCTGATGGCGGCCCTCCTGCGTAAACGTGCGCTCCACCTCCTGCTTGGAGCACTACTAATGAATTTCTGGCGGAGGGACGATAACTTTTTTGGGGCGCTAAAATTAGCACCCCGGTGGCGTTAGCGCCCCAGAAGGGGCGCCACCCAATTTTTCACCCTAAAATTCAAACCTGTGAAGCGTTACTGCAATATTAACACGGACAGGGGCATGCCAAAATGTATAGCACAGCTGTAAGAGTTTTAGATTGTGCAGTAATATTGGCCATTTCATACTGCAGTGTGGCTTGTTTTGTATGCTGCTGCACTGAATATCTACAATGCTGATTTTTCTCAATTAAAACAGACGCGAAAATGCAGGCATTTATTTGCTCACTCCACTGCAATTTTGCAGGCTGTCATTCCAGAGTATTACACAGCTGATCCCCACCACATCAAATCATTTCCAGTTTGTATAGAATTCTTGATCCTCGCAATAAAATATTCACCCAATTCTTCAGTTTTCAATATTCAGCAGGACTAAAAGCAATCAGCACGTTGGCATATTTCACTGACAGACGGCATCCCATTTAAGAGCTTGAATCTGGTGAAGAAGGTCCAGCAGCGCCTATATTTCTTAAGGAGGCTGAAGGGATGTAATCTGTCACCCCTGATCCTCTCTAACTTTTACCGCTGCACTATAGAGAGCATCCTGACAAACTGTATCACAGTATGGTATGGCAGCTGTTGCTACTATGACCGGAAAGCCCTGCAGCGGGTAGTCAAAACTGCCCAACGCATTACCGGCACCCGGCTACCGACCACAGAGCACATATACCAGAAACGCTGTCTACGGAGGTCACGGTCGATCATCAAAGACCCTACCCACCTGAAATAAAGAATAGATTTGCCTTCCAAAGCTAGGCTTTATTAACTTTAAAATCTGCAGCACATCTTTCCACATCCAGTCCCAACCAAAGCTGGAAAAGAACTGAATTTAAGGTGGCCACCACACATCATGTGACATCAACTACCAATGAGATTACAACATATATCCCAAGGCAGTTAACAAACAACCAATCACAATACTTTTACTAAACAAGGAATAATCACCACATTCACCCCTCCTTTTAAAATATACTCCAACCTAAATAACCTTTACAATTTATAATTAATTATTTACAACTAAAACTATGCACAACAAGAGTAAAACTGTTTACATGACACAATACTAAGTGAACAACAACAAATAATAACATTGCACATAAGTATTATGTATCTCTCAACTAAAACAATATAATATAATATTTCAACAATTTTTAAAACATTACTATCAATTTAAAAGTCCATTTTCAATCGGTCGACCGGATATCTTGTTCATGTCGACCTTCTTAACCTTGGTGAAATTCCTTGCCCTCCCACACCAGAAGGCACAGAAGTATCTTCAGCAGGAAGGCTATCCATATCCCGATTTTCAACGGTTTCCGGATTAGAAATCCCATCAGAAGGTAAACTGGGACGGTCATAAACATCCATCAAGGGCTGACTAATAGAAGTATAATTATCTGCAATCGGATTGGAGACATTCGTAGTATCTGTAACAGCATCCACATTATCTAAATCATGACTATTGTTAATATCCTCAGAAGAGGGCTGGCCACCACAAGGAGCCAAGTCTTTAATTGAAACGGTACTTTCTTTCCCATCTTGGAATCGAATATGAGCATATTGGGAATTTGCCTCCAACAGCTCCACCTCCTCCACTAAAGGATCATATTTTGACAATCTAACATGGCGTCGAAGCAGCACAGGTCCCTGCATAGTAAGCCATGAAGGTACCGAATATCCCGTAGTAGATCTCCGCGGATAGTTAAAGAGCCTTTCATGGGGGGTCGCATTAGTAGCCGTTGAAAGCAATGATCTAATGGAATGCAGGGCATCAGGCAGTACCATTTCCCACTGTGTATTCTTAAGGTTCCGGGATGTCAAAGCCAACATAACTGCCTTCCAGATCACCCCATTGTATCGTTCGCACTGTCCATTACCCTGGGGATTATACGGGGTAGTTCTACTAGTAGAAATTCCCCAGCTCTGAAGGTATTCCTTCAACTGGGAAGACATAAAAGAACTTCCCTGATCCGAATGGATATACGCAGGCATCCCAAAGATGACAAAAAGTTGAGTCAGACATTTGATAACTGTAGCAGCTGATGCATCTGCACAAGGAAAAGCAAAAGGGAACCTTGAAAACTCATCCACAACAGTAAAAATATATCGGTTTTGAGTAGTTGAAGGAAGAGGCCCCTTAAAATCGACGCTCAAACGTTCAAAAGGAGAAGTAGCCTTTATAAGATGAGCTCGTTGAGGCTTAAAGAAATTCGGTTTACACCGAGCGCAGATAGAACATGATGAAGTCATCCGCTTGACGTCTTCAACTGAAAAGGGCAAATTCTTACTGCGTACGAAGTGTATCATCCTCGTAACCCCAGGATGACATAAGGCATTGTGAAGATTAATAAGCGTATCTCCGTGAATCACAGAACAATAAGCCCTCGACAGTGCATCAGCAGCAACATTATCCTTCCCCGGATGATAAACTATGTCAAAATGGTAACATGCCAACTCAATCCTCCATCTCATTATTTTATCATTTTTGATCTTTCCAAAATGTTTAACATCAAACATAAAGGACACAGATTTTTGATCAGTTACCAACGTGAAATGTCGCCCCGATAAATAATGTCTCCATTTATGCAATGCTTCTACTATTGCGTATGCCTCTTTCTCTATTGAAGAATGTCTTTTTTCACTATTGTTCAAAGTACGTGAGAAAAAGGCCACAGGTCTTCCATTTTGGTTCAGAGTAGCCCCAATTGCAAAATCAGAAGCATCCGTCTCGATCACAAAAGGAACCTGCTCATCAATAGAATGCACAACTGCTCCTAAAATATCCTTTTTAAAATTCTCAAAACATGTCCTGGCCTCCCATGATAGAGGATATGTCGTAACCCGAATAAGAGGCCGGATCTTCCGTGAAAAATTTGCAATCCAATTAGAATAATAAGAAAACAGTCCAACAACTTGTTGCAAAGCCTTAGAATTAGTAGGACAAGGTAAATCAATCAATGGTCGCAGACGTTCTGGATCTGGTTTAATCTTGTTTCCCGAGATAATATACCCCAATAGATTTACCTCAGTAGTCAAAAAGATACATTTCTTTTTATTAAAAGTTAAACCAACTTTTTCTGCAGCTTGAAGGAATCTTTTTAAATTAGAATCATGCTCCACCCTTGATTTGCCACACACTGTGATGTCATCTAAGTATGAAAAGGTGTCAGAGAGGGAGTTATCACTTATAAAAGCATCCATTGCCCGTTGAAAACAAGCAACACTATTAGTAACACCAAATGGTATTCGGCAAAACTGATACAGCTTTCCACCAGCCTCAAAGGCCGTATATGGTTGATCCTTCTTAACAATAGGAATCTGATGATAAGCACTCTTTAAGTCAATAGTGCTAAAAACCTTATACTGAGATACTTTATTGATAAGCTCATCAATCTTAGGCAAAGGGTACGCATCTAATTGAGTATACCTATTAATAGTTTGGGAATAGTCTATCACCATTCGTTTCTTGTGTCTCTCGTTAGTCGTGACAACTACCTGTGTTCGCCAAGGCGAACAACTAAGTTCAATGATTCCTTCCAATAAGAGACGTTGAACTTCAGAATTAATAAATTCTCTATCCTGACTACTATATCTTCTTGACTTGGTAGCAATTGGCTTACAATCCGGCATCAAATTGGAAAAAAGTGATAATGGAGAAATGGATAAAGAGGTTAATCCACAAATAGATAAAGGTGGCTTAGTCCCTCCAAATGAAAGACTAAGAGACTCGTGTAACTGAAGCACATCATGTCCAATCAAAATATCCGCACAGAGATTAGGCAAAACAGATAGGCGTATATCAGTATACGTATTACCTAGAAGAATCATTTTCACAAAGCAACAACCAGCTATTTGTGAAGTAAGGGTCGTCTGAGCCATACACACCTGATACGTAACAGGCGAAATTTTCAAATGCTTCTCCTTCGCAAACTGAAGACTTATAAAACTCTCAGTACTGCCCGTATCTATAAGGGCCTTCACTTCCAACCCATTAACTTGAGCCGTAACTATAGCTTTGTTTAGGCCATGAGCAAATGCAGCAGAAATTGATGCAATAAATGCCCTATCTAAAGGCTGAATAGTCACAGAGGAGGAGGTGGTAGAGGAGGGCCCTCCCACACCAGGAGAGGAGGAGGTAATTGAACCTGATGATTTGCACACGCGTGCATAATGACCTCTCTTGCCACATTTACTACACACAGCCTCCCGAGCAGGACACTTCAGACGAGGGTGCCGGACGTTCCCACAAAAATAACACTTCTGAATCCTAGAGGCAACAGCCGCCGAAGTAGAAACTGTTTCAGAATCTAGTAAACCACTCCCATTAAGTCCACATAATTCCTTTTCATCCGAAACTGCCGAAACCATAGTCGCAGGCCGATTAAAAAGAGCATAAGAATCCGAACTTCTCTGAGCCACATCCAATGTAGAAGCTTGCTCAAAAGCACTTTTAAGATCCAAAGTCTTATTTTCTAACAACCGCTGACGAATTGATCTAGACAGTAATCCATTAATAAAAGCATCCCGTACCGATTCTTCCTTATATTCTTCAGCCGTCACGGCCTTATAATTACAGTTAACACTAAGGCACCGAAGTGCTTGTAAATAAGTATCCAAAGATTCTCCCACCTGCTGCCTACGGGCAGATAGAAGGTGACGTGCAAATACCTCATTCTTTGGTTTAACAAAAATCTTTTCCAATGTAGAAATAGCCACTTCATAAGTTTTACAGTCCAAAATATATTTATATACATCCGGAGCAATGTAGTTGATCAGCATATTCAGCTTATTTAGAGACTCTTGATCCAACACGCCCAAAAAGTTTTTAAATGTACAATACCAATGTTTTCATTTATCATCCACTCCAGCAGAATTGGGGTCAGCCTTGAATCGTTCTGGTTGAAGATATCGCTCCATTCTAACATAAAGTTAATAAATTGAAATAAAGAATAGATTTGCCTTCCAAAGCTAGGCTTTATTAACTTTAAAATCTGCAGCACATCTTTCCACATCCAGTCCCAACCAAAGCTGGAAAAGAACTGAATTTAAGGTGGCCACCACACATCATGTGACATCAACTACCAATGAGATTACAACATATATCCCAAGGCAGTTAACAAACAACCAATCACAATACTTTTACTAAACAAGGAATAATCACCACACCACCCCAGCCACAGTCTGTTCACCCTCCTACCATCTGGGAGACGCTACAGATGCATTCGCACCCGTACGGCCAGATTTAGGAACAGCTTCTTTCCCAGGGCTGTCATCCTACTGAACTCCACAAATAAACTCTAAAGCCTGCACATCTGCCAATGCACTTTATTATGGTCATATTTATGTTAATATACTACAAGCCAAATGTATGTTGAATGTTTAAATGTCTTAATCCAAATGTACACTCTCGGGAGCCGCAAGCCTATATTTCGTTGTACTGCACTTGTGCACTAACAATGACAATAAAAGTTTTTTTTTTTTGAATCATTTTTGTTCAAAGTTATGTAGTATACTCAGCTAGTACAGCTTGGCCAATTCTGAACTATGATCCAAATTGGGCCCAAGTACTGATTTCTGAGTTCTTTTGTCCAACTTCTCCTGAATGTACCTGTAACTTGCATCACTGGAGAAGCTCCCTAGTGCAATTAGAAAACCCAAGATTGAGTGTCTCCACAAGGGAAATTCGGTAATAAAACTATGGCCAATCCTATAACAAAGGAGATCATCGCTTCACTTTTTGATAACATACAGATAGGGAAAGTACTTTATACTGAAAGCACTCCTTTCTATCCTACCCTTTCCCCTTTAAGGATTTTCTGTTCTGTACACCCTGAAAATGGGTGTGGCTGTGATGATACAAATACTGTAGTTCCCAACTGGCTAGTAATAATACTTTTCTTTTAAACAATCCTGATCCAAGCATAATCCTAATTCAAACACATTTTTTGGTAAAGTGATAACGCCTTAATTAGGATTCATTTGTATACTGCAAGTCCAATTGTTTTTAATTTACATTTTAATTATTCTGACCTTATATTATAGCAGCTACTGCATAATTTTTACAATGTTATGCCTTAGATTAATACATGTACTAAGAATATCCACTACTTAACTGCTAACCAGCCCAGAAGAACTATCATTCCATCAATATACACAATTGTCCCATCTCCTATTTTTTGGAAAGAATCTACTGATATCCTACCGCTGACAACCTGGTACATTTCCAATAACTTCCTCCTCATTAAAGTCTCCACACCTGGTTACATATTCCATCACCTGTCCTGCCCAAACTGCTGCAGTGGTTGTGTAGTTTGCATCACCAAATCCCACCTCCCCCATCTACTTTGGCACCTTCTCCTCCTTTGAGCACCTCGCATTTAATATCCTCGCCATTTAAAACCTTGCTCTCCTAAATCCCATGCTGATTTCCTCACGATGAAACTCCCATTCTTCCCCTCATTAACCACTGTACCGTGACTCCTCATCCTTGGGTTCTAAAGCTTATATTACACACTCGTATTCCCCCTCTCCTCCAATCTCTCCACCCTTCTATCCTCACTCAAACTCACCCACCACATATACTTCCCCACTCTTACCCGCACCATCAAACTCATCATCTCTCATGGCCAATCTGTTCCTGGGCTCTTGATCACCTACTCACTTCCTTGTCTCCCTCTCCATCCACATCTCTGTGTTCCTACAACACCAATAAAACTGTCCCCCAGCTCCTTCACGAATTCACTCTGCCACCATTGATATGCTGAACTACTCTCTCACCTCCGCCTTTGATACCCTCGTGAACCATTCACTGTTCTCCCAACCCTGCTGCGCTCCCAATACAGTCCCCATGCCCTCAAATTCGTGGCCTGCAAACCCAAGCACACATGGTGCACAACTGGCCTTGTTAGTCAAGCCAGATCTGGCTTAACTATGTCAAGCATAATTTCTGTAGTCAAAGTCCCCAGTATACCAGAATCATCCTGGAGGACAGGAACAACATTAGGCACCTCTTCTTCATGAGGAATGCCTGCTCAAACCTTGTTCCATCACTCCCTCCATTCTCACTTCAAATATCAAGTGCAAAGAGTTCATACATTTCTTTTTGTCTCTAAGATGACACCTTATGTGATTATGATGGTGGTACATTAACCTCTTTATCCTCTTCAATCTCTTGCAGGAGTCACGGTACAGTGGTTAATGAGGGGAAGAAGGGGAGTTTCATTGTGAGGAAATCAGCATGGGATTTAGGAGAGCAAGGTTTTAAATGGCGAGGATATTAAATGCGAGGTGCTCAAAGGAGGAGAAGGTGCCAAAGTAGATGGCCATACCATTCTCTTCCATCACCTCTCCTTCATTGTCTAGCCCTCGCATGATTCCACTTCTACTTTTCCCAATGTAGCAAATGCATCCCCAGCAATGGCTTCTCTTCACGGCCCTACACATCACCCTCAGAAGCCCCCAAGGATCTATCCTGGCATCTGTCCTCTTCATGCTGCTCCTTGGTGATATCATCAGCTGGCACGGGATCAGCTTCTTTATTTATGTTGATGACATTTAACTTACTTCTCCACCACCAAGTCCTGCTTGCTAATTACTCCTTGCTAAGCTACATTAAGTCCCAATGCATTAAACTTAAAATCCTTCTCCTCATCTTCAAATCCCTCCATGGCCTCACGCTATCCTATCTCTGCAGTCTCCTCCAGTCATATCCCCTCTCACACTCTTAGCTTCACTGCCTCTGGCCTTTTGTGCATCTCCCTGCCCTTCATCCCACAATGTTGGTACAGCTTTCAGCTGCCTCAGCTCTACTTTCTGGAACTCTCTCCCTAAATATCTCTGCCTCTCCACTTCTCTCTCCACCTTTAAAAACCTAATCAAAACTCATTTTTTCGACCAACCATCAGTCTTTCTAATATCTCCCTTTATGATTCAGAATCTGTTCCCCTATTTATCTCAGTTGAAAAACACCTCGGGCATTTTTGACAGTAAAGGCACTACATAAATGCAAATCACTTCTATTGTTTTTATTTTTTCCCTTTGGGTCCTTCTGTGCCACACAGAAAGGGAACCTGCTTCCAATCCTTTGCTTGTGCTGCTCTATAACTAGTTCCTAGAAGCTTCACACGGCTGAGTTGACTGGTGTTGCCCATCTCCCTCCACTACTGACAAAAGCATTTTACCTCTTCAATGCTTCCCAACTGTGATCACTTGCTGAAGTTGCAGCCCTTTGAGGTGCAGACAGCAGTACATCTACGCAAAGTGCTATTAGGCTATCTTATTATAGAATGAATGCTTTTAACTTCACTAACTCAGCATACTATTCAATAAACACAAAACTGCAAAGACAACTTGCATTTATATTGTGTCTTTTATGTAGAATGACATCCCAAGTCACCTTACAAAGGTGTAATCAGATAAAAACAGGCACCGAGCCAAAGGAGATATTAGGAGGGATGACGAAAAGCTTGGTCAAACAGATGGGTTTTAGTGAGAAGCGGGAGGTAGAGGGGTTTAGGGAGGGAATTCCAGAGCATGGATCCAAGACAAAAAAAGGCATGGCTGCCAATGTTGGGATAAAAGGGGGCGATGCACAAGAGGTCTCAGAGGAATGGAGCGTTTGTGGTGGGGGTGGGTGGTTGCAGGGCTGGAGGAGGTTACAAAGACAGGGAGGGGGAAGGCATGAAGAAATTTAAACACGAGGAAGTGAATTTTAAATTTAAGACATTGTGTAATGGTGGCCAATGTAGGTCAACGAAGATGGGAGTGATGAGTGAGCAGGTCTTGGTGTGGGATAGGATGTGGGTAGCAAAGTTTTGGCATTTACAGAAGGATGGGAATCAGGCTAGGAGAGCACTGGAGTAGTTGAGTCTGGAAGTGACAGAGGCATGGACGAGGGTTTAGCAGCAGATGGGCTAAAGAAGGGGTGGAGGCGAATGATGTTACAGCGGTGGAACTAGGCGGCCTTTGTGATGGAGAGGCTATGGGGTCGGAATCTCAGCTTAGGGTCAAATAGGATGCCATGGTTGCGAGCAGACCTTATTTCTGCAGATGATGTCGCAAAGGGGTAGCATTTAGGTGAGGAATAGGGGTGGGAGGCAAGGATATCCTTAGAATACTCCAGAGTTAATAGTGCTCGGGTGGAATGAGAAACTATTGCTGGAGATGCTCTGGCTACGATTGGACAGGTAAGAGTAGAACTAAGTGAGGGCAATCTCACTGAGCTGGACAATGGAGGAGAAGTATTGAAGGAAGATGCTGTGGTTGACTGTGCAGAGAAGTCGAGGAGAACAAACGCACCATGATCACAGCCACAGAGGACATAATTGTGACGTTGAGTAGGGCTCTTTCGGCAGAAACATGATTGAAGAGATTCAAACCTGGAGTTTCAGGAAAGATAGGCGTGAATATGAGAGCTGACAGCATGTTCAAAGACTTGAGGGTAAATGGAGGTTGGAGATGGAGTGGTACTTTCAAATGGATGAGGGGTCCAGGGATTTTTTGAGGAGAGTGGTGATGATGGTAGCTTTGAAAGAACAGGAGAATAGTACCCGAGGACAGGAAACCACTTACAATGGCAACTAGTTTTGTGTTTATGAACTTAAGTTAAAATCCTTTTTAAAAATCACTCAGCATTTAAGAGGTTATTAGAAATCCAATTATGTAAATTAGATTGCAATTATGTATTTATTCTGTGAAGAAAATTGTCCATTTGTACATCCAATTCATTGACTAATTGGTTCAATTTAGTGCATCTACTATTTCCAGTGTCACAGCAGATTAATAAGATTCAAGATTTAAGATGAATTTCCTAACACCAAGCACTGAACTACAAATTAGTGTATTTTGTCTTCTAATAGGCCATAATCTTAAATTGTCTATTTTCTGGGAAACTTTTATAATATAAGTGACTGTTGTTAATTTAATATAACAGAACCATAATTAAATCTAACACAAGGTACCCTGAACAGATACTAGCCAATATATTGCATGTCGTTAGGTCTCTACTTTGAAGAACTCTTCTCAGTTTATAAGTAGATACAATCTTTTTAAAAAATGAGGAGGAAAGCTTACATTTGTTAGCTAATATCAGATTTTTAAAACTGTCTTGTAATCTTTAAGTGTCTTTTACAACTTGGATTTGATCAGCAAAAACACTTAGAGGATACTGGGATATTTAAATATTGGCGTGTTTGCTGACTTTCAAAACAATTGCAAGTTATCTTACCTACTTTTAAAGAGGAGACTATGCATATGAGTGATGTTGGTTTGGAAACAGTTAAATAAGGGTAATGGCCATTTTTTTCTACCTGGGACTTTGTACTCACAGTTCTGCTGAACTATTATAAGCTTATTTGTTATGTAGGATTCGCAAAATTGGACTTTGTATTAATAAGGGTCAAATGGCAGAAGAGGCCATGATTTTAAAGACTGTTTTTAAAAGAAGCCCAGAAAAAGGGGCATACAAAATGGCCACCATACCATGTGACCGGCTTATTGGGACACTTTAAAATGGTTCCTGCGAATCCTCAGACAGCTTTGTGGATTCAACCCACAGTAAGTTCTGGAAGCCGTTTCTGAGAGAACGAAACCAGACCCACACATATACATATGGATTAGATGCAGATCCAGTCAAGATCGGCCTGGAGATGGAGGCCATCTAAATGTTGACCCAGACAAAAGGGGACAATTTCATATTCATGAGAACAGCACCAAGGACTAGATAACGAGATCAGCAGGACATTAAAAATAATGAAGGTCATTCCAGACCAGAGATGGGCCTTTACCGGCCATCTAAAACATTTTAAAATATAATAACTACCCCGCTGTGCTCCCAGCCCGCCAAAAGTTAAACAAAGACTAACCTGATTTTGGGCGGGAAGTGGAGGCTCCTGAAGAAAAAGTATAATTGGAGGAGTCGGAGTTGTACGGACACGCAGAAAAACTCGGGAAAACCTCAGACACACACACAGACCGGAGTTGCAGTGGAACAAGAGTTGAGCAGTTGCGGAGACAGTTGGAGTGAAGTCACAGTTGCAGTCGTCGGACAGGCGAGTCGCTGGAGAATAGCTGGGTAAAGAGGAGCTGGTTTGGGAGAAGATCAGCGAACTCCTCTCCACTATCGGAGGAAGACGAAGAAGACTAAGCCGCCATCAAGAAGACCGCTTGAGCCGGCGTCCCGCCCTGGGGTCACACATCGGGAGATCATCGACCAACCCCGGGCCGTTGACGAAGACGAGAGGCCTTCTCCCAACTCGGGAGAAGAGACAAAAACAAACTGAAGAAACTGTTAAGTCCGTGAATGATTGAGACACGGACCAGCAGGAGTGAAAACAAACAAGTCTTTACTGGTGGAAGTCAATAGCGAAATTAACAAACAGAGGCTCTCTAGCACCTTTTATACAGGGGTGGTCACTGCCGGTACTGCAGTCTGAGACCAGTCATTCTCTTAAAGGTACATACACAACAATTCCTCCCCTTTTAGATAAACAGTACATAACATTCATTTAACAACTAAATGATAACTAATTACAATCACAATCACGGTTGCTAGATACATTGGTTAAGTTTAAGCAATTATAAGTTCAGTCTTTGAGGAGGCTTCCTGATTCTGTCTGGATAACGCCTCTTTGGGGTATCAGTTTCTTCTGGCAATGTTGAGTCGAGATCAATGTCGTTGTTTGGTTCATCTGCTTCCAATATCACCGATTCTGCGGTAGCTGCAATTGGTACGTCGATTTCATTGCCAGGTGTATCAGATCGTGGTGTGGAGTTGACGTTTTCCATTGACTCTAGAACCTGGTCAGCATGGCGTCTTACAATGCTCTCTCCAACGTCCACGGTATACATGAGAGGTCCTTGCTGTGTACAAATCGTTCCTGGCTGCCATTTCTCAGTGCAGTAGTCCCGGCCCAAAACTGGTTGACCTATCTTAAAACTCCTGGTCGGCCTTTCATTCATATTCTGAAACTGCCTGTTCTCCACATCTCTTCGGACGTTTGGCTTCACCAAATCCAAGCGACATCGTAGTCTTCGATTGAAGAACATCATGGCTGGGGTTTGGTTGGTAACCGCGTGTGTCGCATTCCGGTAGGCAAACAAGAAGTTGTCCACCTTGTGTTGTAGGGGTATATCTTCATTACACATTGCCTTGATAGCCGTCTTGAATGTTTGGACAAACCTCTCGGCCAATCCATTAGTGGCTGGATGATATGGGGCAGCTGTGTAATGCTTAATGCCATTGTTCTTCAAGAACCTCCGGAGCTCTTCAGACACAAACTGTGGTCCATTGTCAGAGCAAATCTGTTCAGGCAGCCCATTCCTGGCAAATATGGTTAGCAAAACTGTGATAGTTTTTTCCGTGGTGGTTGAGGACATTTTTATTACCTCTGGCCACTTTGAATGTGCATCCACCGCAATTAAAAACATCGAGTCCATGAAGGGACCAGCAAAATCAATGTGCACCCGTTGCCATGGAGATGAGGGCCACTCCCATGGATGCAGAGGAGCTTGTGGTGGGGCATTTTGGATCTTCTGGCATCCTGCACAGCTCTTGGTCATCTCTTCGATTTCTCTATCGATTCCCGGCCACCACACAAACGCTCTGGCTAAGTTCTTCATTTTTACCCCACCCAGATGACCCTCATGAAGCTCATTGAGTACTCTATCCATCAACTTAGGTGGAATTACTACTCTGGATCCACACATCAAGGTTCCTCTGCACACTGACAGCTGTTCTCTTCTCGGCGAGAATGCTGGCAGCAGTGGTTCGCCATGTGCT
Organism: Somniosus microcephalus; assembly: GCF_052327205.1. Taxonomy (NCBI): domain Eukaryota; kingdom Metazoa; phylum Chordata; class Chondrichthyes; order Squaliformes; family Somniosidae; genus Somniosus; species Somniosus microcephalus. The sequence goes on along the minus strand of NC_140995.1, from coordinate 106,386,399 downwards.
GGCCATCCCTTCACCGTTAAATCATAGACCCGTGATAGTGTTGGGTCATTCCGTGTTTCCTTTTCTATGTTTGCATTCGTCACAGGGAGACATTCGACTATGGTCAAGTGGAATAACTCCATTGGATCCACTGCAAGGTCTTCTTCTTCCACCGTCGGCAACGGTAGGCGTGACAATCCATCAGCATTTCCATGCTGTTTAGTTCCTTTGTACTCGATGTCATATTGGTGTGCCCCTAAGAAAAGGGACCATCTCTGCAGCCGTTGTGCCGTCATTATCGGTACGCCCTTCTGAGGGTTGAAAATGGAGACAAGAGGTTGATGATCGGTTAGTAGAGTAAATTTTTGACCGTGCAGATAGTGATTGAACTTCTTCACCCCCCACACTAGGCTGAGGGCCTCTCTGTCAATCTGGGCGTAGTTACGCTCGGCAGAAGTTAACGAGCGAGACGCAAAAGCTATCGGCCTCTCTAAACCATCAAGGAATTTATGTGACAGTGCCGCCCCAATGCCGTAGGGAGACGCATCACACGCCAGCCTGATTGGCAGTGCTGGGTTGTAGTGAGCCAATACTTCCCTTGAAGTGATTAAGTCCTTACTCTTCTGAAAAGCACGCTTACAATCATCGCTCCATTTCCATGCTACCCCCGTTCGTAGCAGGGCGTTCAGTGGGTGCAAAATTGTAGACAAATTCGGCAAAAGCTTATGATAGTAATTCACCAACCCGAGGAATGACCTCAGTTGCGACACATTTTCAGGCGCTGGGGCCTTAACAACCGCTTCAATTTTGTCAGGGGACTTATGTAACCCCTCTTCATCAATCACGTGGCCACAATACGATATCGGTTTCTTAAAAAATTCGCACTTGGGGCGGTTGGCTCGCAGCCCATGTTCCCGTAGTCTAGTGAGCACCTGTTCTAGGTTGTTAAGGTGTTCACTGTCATCTTCACCTGTTACAAGGATGTCGTCCAAGTAACACTGAGTCCCCGGAATCCCTTGCAGGACTTGTTCCATCGCTCTTTGCCATATCGCCGGAGCCGATGCTACTCCGAATACCAATCGATGATACTGGTAAAGACCTTTGTGAGTGTTTATCGTGAGATACTTCCTAGAGGACTCTTCAACCTCCATCTGCAAATATGCTTGTGCTAGGTCAATTTTTGTAAAACGCTTCCCTCCAGACAGTGAGGCGAAGATGTCTTCTATCTTTGGAAGAGGATATTGTACTGTGTGAAGGACAGGGTTCACCGTCACCTTGAAATCCCCACAGATGCGAATCTTCCTTGGCTCTCCGGGCTTATTGCTTAACGTTTTCTTCATGACAGGAACGATGGGTGTCGCCCACTCGCTCCAGTCGACCTTAGACAACACGCCCGCCTTCTCCAGATTCTCCAGCTCTGCCTCGACGGCTGGGCGAATTGCATATGGTACCAGTCTTGCTTTGAAAAACTTGGGAACTGCATTCTCTTCTATTTTTATCGCAGCGGTTACGCCTTTAAGCGTGCCCAGTTCTTGTTGAAATACCTCTTTGGCGTTAGCTAAGATTGTTGACAATCGTCCAGGAGTGACGTCTTCATCTTTTTTACCGTCCACCGTCATTGCATGAATGGAATGCCAATCTAAGTTTATCTTCCTGATCCATTCCCATCCCAATAACGGTGGTCCACCATTCGGCAGTATATGTAGAGATACAATTTCCGTATTTTCTTGCCATTGTATTCGACAGGCACCCTTATTTTTCCTCTGGGGTATACTTTTTGCCCCGTATACGTCGTCAAGATGATGGATGTCTCTCTCAAGGGTATGTGTGAAAATAGCCGCTCGTAGTCTCGTCGATTCATGACAGTTAGCGCTGATCCTGTATCCAATTCCATTTTAACTTGGGACCCTGCTATCGTGAGGGTGACCCAAATGGTTCGGTGATCCTCTTTTGCGATTACATTGTGAAGTTTGAGACAGCTTAGTCTCTTGTTTCCGGATTCACTATCGCTCATCTGATCTTCGGAATTACTGTCCGTCATCTTTTGTACTTTCTTGTACGGTTCCTTAGTAGCCTTTTTGTTGTCGCTGGTCTTCTTCCCAGACCTGCAAACTCGTGCAATGTGTCCAATCTTCCCGCATTGTCTGCATATTTTGTCTTTGGACCAGCAGTCCTTCTGGTCATGGTTAGTTCTGCCGCAGCGATAACATTTTGCAAATCCCCGTGTCATTTCGTGGGTGCCGTATTCCTGTGGTTTTTGTTGAATTTCTGCAGCTCCCCTGGCTGCTGCTTCATACGATACTGCCACGCTGAAAGCCTTATCTAGCGTCAGCTCTTTTTCTGAGAGTAACTTCTGTGTTCCTTCACTCAGGAGTCCACAGACAAATTTGTCCCGTAGGGTATCTGCCAGTCCTGCTCCAAACTGGCAGTGCTTTGATAGCTTGCGTAGTTCCGTAAGATACTCAGCATTGCTCTCATCTTTGTGCTGAGTTCTCCTGTGGAATTTAAATCTTTCTGCTATCAACAGCGGTGCAGGGTTTAAGTGTTTCTGTAGGACAGCAACAATTTCATTAGAACTCTTCGCCTTCGGTTTGGCTGGAGTAATCAGGTCCCGCAATAGGCCGTACGTTCTAGCGCCCATTAAGTTTAGCAATATCGATGCCTTTTTCCCCTCCGCTATTTCGTTTGCCTCGAAATATACCTCGACTCTTTCCACATACGTGGTCCAGTCCTCTAATGTATTATCAAAAGCAGTGATACAGCCAGTCTTCGGCATCTTGCAAATCTAAAATGGCGCCTCCCGCGCTTTGCCTTCTTCCCCGATTTAACAAAATGGCGCCTCCCGCGCTTTGCCTTCTTCCCCGCTGTTGTTAGCGCTGCTTTTCACGGTTTCTTGTGCGTTAAATATTGATTCTTTTTCTTTTATTATTTTCCCGTCGTGGAGCGGACCCTCTGGGACACTTCCCTCCCTCTTCTTAGGTCCGAACGCTGCCCGGCTTCGAAGCACCGGCCGCGCCCTGTGTGCTCCACCCTCTCTGTCTCTCTTTGCTTCCCGACTCGCTGCCCGGCCCCGTTGAAAAGCCACCCGATCGAGCTTCAGCCCGCCGCAGCCCAGGAAGGATCAGAGCACTACCTGCCACCAGCCCGATAAGCTGGGAAACCACAGACCGAGGAACCCAGCCTGGCTCTGAACAGTCTCTCCTGCAAGTTTTCAAACCGATGATTGACGGTCGACGCCCATTTCCCGAGTTTCTTTGGACTCTATTTTTTTTTTCTTTCTTCTGGCTCCGACCTTCAACAACGTCGTCTGAGGTGCTGCCGAGTTGCAGGTAAGTTCGTTTCTTATTCGTCGCCAGTGTTAAGTCCGTGAAGGATTGAGACACGGACCAGCAGGAGTGAAAACAAACAAGTCTTTACTGGTGGAAGTCAATAGCGAAACTAACAAACAGAGGCTCTCTAGCGCCTTTTATACAGGGGTGGTCACTGCCGGTACTGCAGTCTGAGACCAGTCATTCTCTTAAAGGTACATACACAACAGAAACGATGGGAGCCAGCCCAAGGCTCCTTTGACCGGGGTCGAGCCGACGATCCCCGACCCCGCCGACAGCCAGAACCAGCCGGTGTCCAGCCGCCCCCGACCCCCACCTCAGGAGAGAGGTATGGCGCAGCTCGCTGGGCCTCCACGATCCACGTGGAGACGGAACACCTGAAAGGATCAAACGCAGACTGGTTCAAAACCTTGCACTTCCTAGTTGGATTGGTGAGCATGTTTCTGGCCCTTCACAATCAGATCTAGATAGGTTTAAGGGGGTGGATTTAAGGGTACAATTAACATGAGTTGTTGTCCCTCGATATTCCGTGTGTTTCCTTATTTCATGATGATTTTTGTAGAGTATAAGATGCCTGTATTTGCCTTAGTTAGTATTGTGTCGTTATGATTTGTTTGTGTTTTTCCCTCCCATGTACTCTCTTATCTGCTTGCATTTGATTTATTTTTGCATATGCAATAAAATTTCATTTCGTTTCATCAAACTTGGTCTACAAGAGTTTTCTCTACATTGTAGTTCCTGCCCCAAAATCCAGAGTATAGAATCTAAGGGGCGAGTGGGTCGAACCACTCAAGGTTTTACTGTGCAAGAGAGAGAGGCCTCTAGAGAGAGAAACCTCTGCGATCTAAAACCCCTTACAGTTACATTGTGCTATTTATATGGTGAGACTGTATTAAATTCTGCAAGACCATTTGTGTGACAAAATATAATTTGCTACAATGATTGATGAGATAAGAAAATTATTCATCATATCAACAGTTTAACCCATAAACAAGGTGATGCTACACCCTGTTAGCCACTCATCCACTGAGCAGCACCCAGTCATCAAGGTAATAAAACGGAAGGAAAGCAATGAAGCAAAAGCAGCGGGCTTTTAAAAGAGTACTTAAAGCCTCTTCAAAGCAATCAAGAATTGCTGTAAAGACACAATGATAAGGTGTACTGTGCAGCTAGAAGGGTCATTAGAGAGATGGAACTTGATCAGTCAGGAACTCCAGTTAGTACTTTTTGTAAGGCTATTCACCTCCTGCTTCTGTGGCCCTCATAAAGAAGCTAGAAGCAATGGCAAATCTGGAATTTTATATGGAATGGGTACTCCAGATCCAAGATTAATGTAAGGGTAAACTCTCCTAGTCTTCACTTCCAGGGGAACAGTAACTTAGTGGTTATGTTACTGGACTAGTAATCCAGAAGCCTGGACTAATGATCGGGAGATGCGAGTTCAAATCCCACTATGACAGCTGGGGAATTTAAATTCAGTTAATTGAATAAATCTGGAATAAAAAGCTAGTATCAGTAATGGTGACCATGAAACTATCGGATTGTCGTAAAAACTCACCTGGTTCACTAATGTCCTTTCAGGAAGGAAATCTGCCGTCCTTACTTGGTCTGGCCTATATGTGACTCCAGACCCACAGCAATATGTTTGACTCTTAACTGCCCTCTGAAATGGCCCAGCAAGCCACTCAGTTGTAACAAAGCGCTACAAGAAACAATAATAAGAATAAAACCGGATGGACCACCCGGCATTGACCTAGCCACTGGTTTCAGACATAGCAACGGCACACCCAGCCCAGTCGACCCTGCAAGGTCCCACTAATATCTGGGGACTTGTGCCAAAATTGGGAGAGCTGTCCCACAGACTAGTCACAGAGCCATATCTTTCAGTCAATGCTCCAGACTCCTCCATCACCATCCCTGGATATGACCTGTCCCACCAGCACGACAGACCCACCAGAGGTGGCAGCACAGTGATATACAGTCGGGAGGGAATGGCACTGGGAGTCCTCAACATTGACTCCAGACCCCATGAAGACTCATGGCTACGGTCAAGCATGGGCAAGGAAACCTCCTGCTGATTCCCATCTACCGCCCTCCCTCAGCTGATGAATCAGTGAACATAAGACGTAGGAGCAGGAGTAGGTCATTTGGCCCCTTGAGCCTGCTCCGCCATTCAATAAGATCATGGCTGATCTGATCTTGGCCTCAACTCCACTTCCCTGCCCGCTCCCCATAACCCTTGACTCCCTTACCTTTCAAAAATCTGTCTATCTCCACCTTAAGTATATTCAATGACCCAGCCTCCACAGCTCTCTGGGGAAGAGAATTCCAAAGATTCACGACCCTCTGAGAGAAGACATTGCTCCTCATTTCCGATTTAAAAGGGCGCCCCCTTATTCTGAAATTATCCCTCCTACTTCCAGATTCCCCCACAAGGGGAAACATCCTCTCTGCATCTACCCTGTCAAGCCCCTTCAGAATCTTATATGTTTCAATAAGATCCCCTCTCATTCTTCTAAACTCCAATGAGTATAGGCCCAACCTGCTCAACCTTTCTTCATAAGACAACCCCTTCATCTCCGGAATCAACCTCGTGAACCTTCTCTGAACTGCCTCCAATGCAAGTATATCCTTCCTTAAATAAGGAGACCAAAACTGTACGCAGTACTCCAGGTGTGGTCTCACCAACACCCTGTACAGTTGCAACAGGACTTCCCTATTTTTATACTCCATTCCCTTTGCAATAAAGGCCAACATTCCATTTGCCTTCCTAATTACTTGCTGTACCTGCATGCTAACTTTTTGTGATTCATGTTCAAGGACCCCCAGATCCCTCTGTACCTCAGCATTTTGTATTCTCTCTCCATTTAAATAATAATTTGCTTTTTTATTTTTCCTACCAAAGTGGATAACCTCGCATTTTCCCAGATTAAACTCCATCTGCCATATTTTTGCCCACTCAATTAGCCTATCTGTATCCCTTTGGAGATTATTTGCGTCCTCCACACAATTTGCTTTCACACCTATCTTTGTATCATCAGCAAATTTAGCTACATTACACTCAGTCCCTTCATCTAACGCATTAATATAGATTGTAAATAGTTGAGGCCCCAGCACTGATCCCTGCGGCACCCCACTAGTTACAGTTTGCCAACCTGAAAATGACCCATTTATCCCGACTCTGTTTTCTGTTAGTTAGCCAATCCTCTGTCCATGCAAATATATTACCCCCAACCTCGTGAGCTCTTATCTTGTGTAGTAACCTTTTATGTGGCACCTTATCAAATGCCTTCTGGAAATCCAAATACACGACATCTACTGGTTCCCCTTTATCCACCCTGCTCGTTACATCCTCAAAGAATTCCAGCAAATTTGTCAAACATAATTTCCCCTTCATAAAACCATGCTGACTCTGCTTGACTATATTATGATTTTCTAAATGTCCTGCTACCACCTTAATGATGGACTCCAGCATTTTCCCAATGACAGGTGTTAGGCTAACTAGTCGATATTTGCCTGCTTTCTGTCTCCCTCCTTCTTAAATAGGGACGTTACATTTGCAGTTTTCCAGTCCGCTGGGACCTCTCCAGAATCCAGGGAATTTTGGTACTCCTCCATGTTGAACACCACTTGGAAGAAGCACTGAGGGTAGCAAGGGCACAGAATGTAATCTGGGTGGGGGACTTAAATGTCCATCACCAAGAGTATAGTAGCACCACTACTGACCGAGCGGGCCAACTTTGCTGCCAGACTGGGCCTGTGGCAGATGGTGAAAGAACCAACACAAGGGAAAAACCTACTTGACCTCGTCCTCACCAATCTACCTGTTGCAGATGTATCTATCCATGTCAGCAATGGTAGCAGTGACCACCGCACAGTCCTTGTGAAGACGAAGTCCCGTCTTCACACTAAGGACACCCTCCATCGTGTTGTGTGGCACTACCACCGTGCTAAATGGGATAGATTCAGAACAGATCTAGCAGCTCAAAGCTGGGCATCCATGAGGCGCTGTGGGCCATCAGCAGCAGCAGAATTGTATTCCACCACAATCTGTAACATCATGGCCCGGCATATCCCTCACTCTACTATTACATCAAGCCAGGGGGCAAACCCTGGTTCAATGAGGAGTGCACCAGGTGTACCTAAAAATGAGGTGCCAACCTGGGGAAGCTGCAACACAGGACTACATGCATGCTAAACAGTGGAAGCAGCATGCTATAGATAGAGCTAAGCGATCCCAGAAACAACGGATCAGATCAAAGCTCTGCCGTCCCGCCACATCCAGTCGTGAATGGTGGTTGACAATTAAACAACTAATGGGAAGAGGAGGCTCCATGAATATCCCCATCCTAAATGATGGCGGAGCCCAGCACGCGAGTGAAAATACAAGCGTTTGCAATCATCTTCAGCCAGAAGTGCCGAGTAAATGATCCATATCAGCCTCCTCCTGAGGTCCCCACCATCACAGAAGCCAGTGTTCAGCCAATTCAATTCACTCCACGTGATACCAAGAAACATAGAAACATAGAAGATAGGAGCAGGAGTCGGCCATTCGGCCCCTCTAGCCTGCTCTGCCATTCAATGCAATCATGGCTGATCATCCAAGTTCAGTACCCGGTCCCTGCTTTCTCCCCATACCCCTTGATCCCTTTAGCCTTAAGAAATATATCCAACTCCTTCTTGAATATATTTAATGAATTGGCCTCTACTGCCTTCTGTGGTAGAGAATTCCATAGGTTCACCACTCGCTGGGTGAAGAAATTCCTCCTCATTTCTGTCCTAAAAGGCCTACCCCTTATCCTTAGACTGTGGCCCCTGGTTCTGGATTCCCCGACCATCGGGAACATCCTCCCTGCATCTAGTCTGTCCAGTCCTGCCAGAATTTTATAAGTTTCAATGAGATCCCCTCTCGTTCTTCTAAACTCCAGCGAGTACAAGCCCAATCAACCCAATCTCTCCTCATACGTCATTCCTGCCATCCCAGGTATCAGCCTGGTGAATCTTCGCTGAACTCCTTCCACGGCAAGAACATCCTTCCTCAGATAAGGCGACCAAAACTGCACACAATACTCAAGATGTGGTCTCACCAAGGCCCTGTACCACTGCAGCAAGACATCCTTGTTCTTGTACTCCAACCCTCTCGCTATGAAGGCCAACATACCATTTGCCTTCTTAACCGCCTGCTGCACCTGCATGCTTACCTTCAGCGACTGGTGCACAAGGACACCCAGGTCTCATTGCACTTCCCCTTCTCCCAATCTATTGCCATTCAGATAATAATCTGCCTTCCTGTTTTTGACACCAAAGTAGATAACCTCACATTTATCCATGTTATATTGCATCTGCCATGCTTCTGCCCAATCACCCAACCTGTCCAAATCATCCTGTAGTTTCTCAGCATCCTCCTCACAGCACACACGCCCACCCAGCTTTGTGTCATCTGCAAATTTGGAGATATTACATCTAGTTCCCTTGTCTAGATCATTAATATATATTGTGAACAGCTGGGGTCCAAGGACTGATCCCTGCGGTACCCCACTAGTCACTGCCTGCCACTCGGAAAAAGACCCATTTATTCCAACTCTTTGCTTTCTATCTGCCAACCAGTTCTCTATCCAAGTCAATACCTTGCCCCCAATCCCATGTGCCTTAACTTTACACGCTAATCTCTTATGTGGGACCTTATCGAAAGCCTTCTGAAAGTCCAAATACACCACATCCACTGGTTCTCCCTTATCTATTTTACTAGTTACATCCTCAAAAAATTCCAGTAGATTAGTCAAGCATGATTTACCTTTTGTAAATCCACGTTGACTTTGCCCGATCCTGTCACGGTTTTCCAAGTGCTCTGCTATTACATCTTTTATAATGGACTCTAGCATTTTCCCCACTACCGATGTCAGGCTTACCGGTCTGTAATTCCCCGTTTTCTCTCTACCACCTTTTTTGAATAGTGGGGTAACATTAGCTACCCTCCAATCCATAGGTACTGTTCCAGATTCCATCGAATGGTGGAAGATGATCAGCAATGCATCTACTATTTCTAGGGCCACTTCCTTAAGTACCCTGGGATGTAGATTATCAGACCCTGGGGATTTATCGGCCTTCAATCCCAACAATTTCCCTAACACCATTTCCCTACAAATACGGATTTCTTTCAATTCCTCCCTTTCATCAGACCCTATGTTCCCCGACATTTCCGGGAGGTTATTTGTGTCCTCCTTTGTGAAGACAGAACCAAAATATGTGTTTAATTGGTCTGCCATTTCTTTGTTCCCCATTATAAATTCCCCTGATTCTGACTGCAAGGGACCTACGCTTGACTTCACCAACCTTTTTCTCTTCACATATCTATAAAAGCTTTTACAGTCAGTTTTTATGTTCCCCGCAAGCTTACTCTCATTCTATTTTCCCTTTCTTAATTAATCCCTTTGTCCTCCTTTGATGAATCCTAAACTGCTCCCAATCCTCTGGATTACTGCTTTTTTTGGCCAATGTATATGTCCTCTCCTTGGATCTTATGCTATCCCTAATTTCCCTCGTTAGCCACAGTTGAGTCACCTTTTTTGTTTTATTTTTATGCCAAACTGGGATGAACAAATTCTGTATGAATGTTTGCCATTGCTCCTGTATGCGAACAAGAAGTTATCCACCTTGTGCTGAAGTTTTATGTCTTCATTACCCATGGCCTTTATGGCCTTCTTGAAGGTCTGGACAAACCATTCAGCTAATCCATTGGTGGTGGGATGGTATGGGGCGGACGTGTAGTGCTTAACCCCATTGTTTTTTAAGAACTTCCTGAATTCTTCGGACACAAATTGCGGTCCATTATCAGAACAGATCTGTTCAGGCAGCCCATTTCTGGCAAATATGGTCCTTAATACCGTGATGGTTTTTTCCGTGGTGGTGGAGGACATCTTTATTACCTCCGGCCACTTGGAGTGTGCATCAACCACGATTAAGAACATTGAATCCATAAATGGACCAGCAAAGTCGATGTGTACCCTTTGCCAGGGAGATGAGGGCCACTCCCATGGATGTAGAGGGGCTTGTGGTGGAGCATTTTGGACCTTCTGGCATCCTAGGCAGCTCTTGGTCATTTCTTCGATGTCTCCATCGATACCTGGCCACCATACAAACGCCCTGGCTTGGTTCTTCATTTTCACTCCACCCAGATGCCCCTCGTGAAGCTCCTTTAGAACTTTATCCTGGAGTTTGGGTGGAATCACCACTCTGGATCCACACATCAAGGTTCCTCGGCACACTGACAGCTGTTCTCTTCTTTGCGAGAATGCTGGCAACAGTGGTTCGCCATGTGCTGGCCATCCCTTCACTGTTAAATCGTAGACTCGTGAGAGAGTCGGGTCATTTCTAGTTTCCCTATCAATGGCAGAATTTGTTACTGGTAGACATTCGACTATGGTAGAGTGGAAAATCTCCACTGGGTCTACGGTGGGTGCTTCTTCTACCGTTGGCAACGGTAGGCGCGATAACCCGTCAGCATTCCCATGCTGTTTTGATCCTTTGTATTCTATGTTATATTGGTGTGCCCCTAGAAAAAGGGACCACCTCTGTAGCCTTTGCGCTGTCATAATGGGAACACCCTTTTTAGGGTTGAATATGGAGATGAGGGGTTGATGGTCAGTCAACAAGTGTAATGAAATGCGTTTGGCTTGCCTGTATTCGTTTTGCACTCATGTATATTACCCTCCCCCACACGGTGTATAGTTTCACTTCCTCTTTCCTGACTAACCTGGAATGTTCCAGGTCTTGGCTCTTGGCTCCACCCCTGACTTCTCTTACATAAAGATCCCAGGATCTTTATGACTCATTCCTGTGAGCCAGTCAGTGTGTTGAGATGTTAGCTCTGATCTTAGTGATTAAAAGCCAACTTGTTAAAGTTTATAACTTCTAGTTTTGTGGTTATTGAAGGCACAACAAGGTAAATTTTTGTCCGTGTAGGTAATGGTTGAATTTCTTCACTCCCCATACCAGGCTGAGTGCTTCCCTGTCGATTTGGGCATAGTTACGCTCAGCTGAGTTCAATGAGCGTGACGCAAAAGCTATCGGCTGTTCCGAGCCATCAGGGAATTTATGCGATAATACTGCTGCTACGCCGTAAGGGGATGCATCGCACGCCAGTCTGATTGGCAGTGATGGGTTGTAATGAGCAAAAACTTCTTTGGACGTGATTAAGTCTTTGCATTTATGGAAGGCACGTTTACAGTCTTCGCTCCATTTCCAAATTACTCCTGTTTGTAGCAGTTCATTAAGAGGGTGCAGAAGAGTTGATAAGTTCGGTAAAAATTTATGATAGTAATTTATTAATCCCAGGAACGACCTTAATTGTGAAACATTTTCAGGTGCTGGGGCTTTTATGACCGCTTCAATTTTTTCAGGTGACTTATGCAACCCTTCCTTATTAATTATGTGGCCACAATAGGATATTTGATTCTGGAAAAATTCGCACTTGGGGCGATTTGCTCGTAAGCCCCGTTCTCTCAGCCTAGTGAGCACCTGCTCCAAATTGGCAAGGTGCTCGTTGTCGTTTTCTCCTGTTACAAGGATGTCATCTAGGTAGCATTGAGTCCCTGGAATCCCTTGGAGGACTTGCTCCATAGCTCTTTGCCAGATAGCTGGAGCGGATGCTACTCCGAAAACCAGTCGATTGTACTGGTACAGACCTTTGTGTGTATTTATCGTGAGATACTTTTTAGAGGCCTCTTCAACCTCCATCTGTAGATATGCCTGTGCCAAGTCAATTTTGGTGAAACATTTCCCTCAGGATAGTGAGGCGAAAATATCTTCTATCCTCGGAAGAGGATACTGTACCGTGTGAAGGACCGGGTTTACAGTCACCTTGAGGTCTCCACAGATGCGAATTTTTCTCTGTTCTTCAGATTTATCATTATTCAATGCTTTCTTCATGACTGGGATGATGGGTGTTGCCCACTCGCTCCAATCTATTTTGGATAATACGCCTGCCTTTTCCAAATTCTCCAGCTCTGCCTCGACTGCTGGACGAATTGTGTATGGCACCGGTCTTCCCTTAAAAAACTTGGGAATTGCTGCATCTTCCACTTTTATTGAGGTGGTGATGCCTTTCATGGTTCCCAGTTTCTCTTGAAACACTTCTTTGGGGTTGGCCAAGATGTCTTTTAATCGTTCAGGTATGACGTCATCATCGTTTTTTTCCTTACTGGCCACCGTCAGTGCCTGAATGGAGTGCCAGTCTAAACGTATTTTCCTGATCCATTCACGTCCCAACAGCGGTGGACCACCATCTTGTAGAACGTATAAATACAACTTTTGTATTTCCTTGCCGTTGTATACAACAGGCACCCTTATTTTTCCTTTGGGGTATACTTTCTGCCCCGTATATGTTTTCAAGATAATGGATGTGTCTTTTAAAGGTATATGCGGAAATAGCCGCTCGTAATCCCATCGATTTATGACAGTCAGAGCTGATCCTGTATCTAGCTCCATTTTAACTGGGGACCCTGCTATCGTGAGGGTAACCCAAATGGTCTGGTAATCCTCTTTGGCAATTACATTATGTAATTTGAGACAGCTTAGTCTCTTGTTTTCGGAGTTGCTATCGCTCTTCTGGTCGTCGGAGCTACTGTCCGTCATTATTTGTACCTTCCTGTACTTTTCTTTATTGTTTTTTTTTCCTGTCCGTGGATTTTTTTTGTCCAGATTGGCATACCCGTGCAATGTGTCCAATCTTTCCGCATTGCCTGCATGCTTTGTCCTTGAACCAGCAGTCCCTCTGGTCACGGGTGGATCTGCCGCAGCGATAACATCTCTCGAAACCCTGTGTCATTTCATGGGTGCCGAAGTCCTGTGTCTTTTGTTGTATCTCTGCAGCTCCTCTTGTGGCTGCTTCGTATGATACAGCCATACTGAAAGCCTTGTCCAGTGTTAAATCTTTTTCAGAAAGCAGCCTTTTGTGTGTTCCTTCACTTAGGAGACTGCAGACGAATTTCTCTCGAAAATAATCTGCTAGTCCTGCCCCGAATTGGCAGTGCTTTGATAGCTTTCTTAATTCGGTGAGGTAATCAGCGTTACTTTCATTCTTGTGTTGATTCCTCTTGAAGAATTTGAATCGTTCCGCTATCAGCAGCGGTGTTGGGTTTAAGTGCTCCTGTAGGGTATCAACAATTTCTTTAAAATTCTTGTCCTTTGGTTTGGCTGGAGTGATTAAGTTTCGTAACAGCCCGTATGTCTTTGCGCCCATTAGATTTAGAAGTACTGATGCTTTTTTTTCATTTTCTATTCCATTTGCGGTGCAATATACCTCCACTCTTTCCACATATGTGGTCCAATCCTCTATCTCGTTATCAAAAGCATCAATATTGCCAGACTTAGGCATCCTAAAAAAAAATGGCGCTTCCCGCGCTTTTCTTTCTTTTCTGCAGAAAAGATATGGCGCTTCCCACGCTTCCCCGCCGCTGCTGCCGATGACAACGCTGTTTCCCACGGGTTTCCGTTCTTTTTATTTTTTTATTTACAGTTGGAGACTCGTTCCCGCCGGACTCTCTCTCTAGGTCTGAACGCCGACCTGCTTGCAGCGCCGGCCATCTCCCGAGTGCTCCCTCCCCGTCTGTTACTGCTTGCCTCCGCCTTCGCTGCTTGGCCTAGCTGCAGAGCCAGCCGCTGGAGCCCCAGCCCGACGCCCAGGAAGGATTATTGCAGTACCTGCCACCAGCTTGGCTAGCTGGTGAAACCACAGCTTTTTCTTTTTCTTGATTTTCTTCAACTTTGGACGCCAGAGGAATCGATGTCCTTGAGGTGCTGCCGAATTGCAGGTAAGTCCGTTTCCAATTCGTCGCCACTGTTGTGTCACATATGGTTACAAACCAAACTCCCGCCATGATGTTCTTCAATAGAAGCCTAAGATGCCGGCTGGATTTGATCAAGCCAAACATCAGAAGGGACGTGGAGAACCGGCAATTTCAAGGCATGAATGAAAGGCCAACTAGAACCTTCCAGATAGGTCAACAAGTTTTGGCCCGGGACTACCGTACCGAGAAATGGCAGCCTGGAACTATCTGCACACGACTAGGACCGCTGATGTATACCGTGGACATCGGAGAAAGCATAATAAAGCGCCATGCTGACCAAATCATAGAGTCATCCGAAAAGGGACAACCTACACCACAACTCTATACGCCTAACGATGAAGTAGAGATACCCATATCTACCTCCGATCCGGTGATACTGGAACCCGATGAACCCGACACTGGCATTCAAGCCGAATCAGCCTTGCCAAAAGAACCTACTACACCAGCAGAAACTACTACACCACCGAGGCGTTATCCGGACCGAGTCAGGAAGCCTCCAGAGAGACTGACTTATAATTAATTAACTGCAGCAATGTGTAGATTATTTTTCTTGTAACATGTAATTAATAATTACTTAAAATATTATGTACTGGTTGGCTAAAAGGGGAATTGTAGTGTATGTGCCTTTAAGAGCCCCCTGTGTACTGTAATGCCGGTAATGGCCACTCGGGCTATATAAGCCTGTATATTGTGTTGTATCAGTTAGTTCCCCTCCAGACTTTGTTCAGTAAACACCTGTGAAACCAACTCCTGTCTTCAGTGTCTCTATTAACACACGGACACAACAATTGCCTATCCACCGTTAATCCTTTTGAGTGACATTCCCCAATCAATCCTACCCAATTCGCGCCTCAGACCATCGTAGTTTCATTTATTTAAATTCAGGACCCTAGTCTCTGAGTCAACTACTTCATTCTTCATCTTAATGAAGAATTCGATCATATTATGATTGCTCCGACCTAAGGGGCCTCGTACAACAAGATTGCTAATTAATCCTTTCTCGTTACATAATACCCAGTCTAAGATGGCCTGATCTCTGGTTGGTTCCTCGACGTATTGGTCCAGGAAACCATCCCATAAACACTCCAGGAATTCCTGCTCCACAGTATTGTTACTAATTTGGTTAGCCCAATCTATATGTAGATTAAAGTCACCCATGATGGCTGCTGTGCCCTTTTTGCACGCTTCTCTAATTTCCCTTTTAATGTCATCCTCAACCTCCGCATTATTGTTTGGAGGTCTATATACCACTCCCACTAACGTTTTCTGCCCCTTGGTATTTCTCAGTTCTACCCATACAGATTCCACATCATCAGAGCTAATATCCTTCATTACAATTGTGTTAATCCCTTCTTTAACCAGTAATGCTACCCCACCTCCCTTTCCTTTTTGCCTATCTTTCCTGAATATTGAATACCCCGGGATGTTGAATTCCCAGCCTTGGCCACTCTGGAGCCATGTTTCCGTAATCCCAATCAAATCATATTCGTTTACCTCTATTTGCGCAGCTAATTCATCCACCTTTTTACGAATGCTCCTCGCATTAAGACACAAAGCCTTCAGACTTGTTTTTTTAACACTCTTAGACCTATTAGAATTATTATTTACTATGGCCATGTTTGATTTAAACCGTTGATTTCTCTGACTGCCACTTTTCTTTTTCTCCTTCCTATCTTTTGCTTTTATCCTTGTTTCCCTTTCCTCTGTCCCACTGCTCAGGTTCCTAACCCCCTGCCATTTTAGTTTAAACCCTCCCTCAGCGCACTAGCAAACACTCCCCCTAGGACATCGGTCCCGGCCCTGCCCAGGTGCAAACCGTCCGGTTTGAACTGGTCCCTCCTCCCCCAGAACCGGTTCCAATGTCCCAGGAATCTGAATCCCTCCCCCTGGCACCATTCCTCTAGCCACGTATTCATCTGAAATATTCTTCTATTTCTACTCTGAATAGCACGTGGCACCGGTAGCAATCCTGAGATTACTACCTTTGAGGTCCTATTTTTTAATTTACCTCCTAACTCCCTATATTCAGCTTTTAGGACCTCATCCCGTTTTTTACCTATATCGTTGGTACCTATATGCACCACGACAACTGGCTGTTCACCCTCCCCTTCCAAGATGTTCTGCAGCCGCTCTGAGACATCCTTGACCCTTGCACCAGGGAGGCAACACACCATCCTGGAGTCTCGTTTGCGGCCGCAGAAACGCCTATCTATTCCCCTTACAATAGAATCCCCTATTACTATAGCTCTACCCCTCTTTTTCCTCCCGTCCTGTGCAGCAGAGCCACCCCTGGTGCCAGGAAGTTGACTGCTGCTGCCTTCCCCTGGTAAATGGCTGAGCGCACTGGCTACAGCAAAGGCTATGGGCCCCGACAACATCCCAGCTGTCGTGCTGAAGACTTGTGCTCCAGAACTAGCTGCGCCTCTAACCAAGCTGCTTCAGTACAGCTACAACACTGGCGTCTATCCGACAATGTGGAAAACTGCCCAGGTATGTCCTGTCCACAAAAAGCAGATCAAATCCAATCCAGCCAATACTGCCCCATCAGTCTACTCTCAATCATCAGAAAAGTGATGGAAGGTGTAATCGACTATCAAGCGGTACTTACTCACCAATAACCTGCTCACCAATGCTCAGTTTGGGTTCCGCCAGGACCACTCAGCTCCAAACCTCATTACAGCCTTGGTCCAAACATGGATAAAAGAGCTAGGCCTAAAAATTCGGTTGATTTGGGGCGCAAAGCAACTAGCGCCTGGGCGCGGTGCAGCCAACGCCTCCCGCGAAATTCAGCGGGAGATTAGCGGCGGCGGTAACCGTTAGCATCCCGCGGTGCTGCGACGCCGGCGATGATGTCATCACCGTGCGCAGCGCCCCGGCCGCGATCTTCAGTAGCGCCCCCTGACTTACCGCCGGACGCTATGTTCGACAGGGTCGGGGGGCCTACCTGCGGCTGGGCGGCGCAAATTAAAGGAGAGGTGCCGGGCGGCCATTTTTGTTGCTGGCCACCTGCCAGCACTTGCCCCCTCTGCTGTCCCCAGCCTCCTCTGCAGCCCCCCGCGGGGTTCCGGCTGCGCTTCATGAGCCCATCACTTCTCTTGAGTGCTGGGCTCTTTTGTTGGCACTCCTATCCCTGGTGGCCCAGCTGGGCCCCGGGTCACGCAGCGCTAGGCCCCTCCCCTTTAAGAAGGGGAGGAAGGCCTGCAGTACCGCGGCGCAACGTGCCATAGAGCGTGGCGCTGCCGCACATAGCACCGCAATATCCATTTGAGGTGCCCCACCTCCCTCTTGGGGCGCTACCGGTGAATTTCAGGCGTGGGGTGGTCATTTTTTCGGGACGCTTAAAGTAGCCAGCGCAATTTACACTTCTAGAGCCATCCTTTGTTTCTTAACCTGTCCCATTACCATCTCCTTTTGCCTTGAATATCTCTTAATGTCTCGTAACCTCTCTGGATCTAGAAAACTTGGTCATTGAAATATCTACACAGTAATAAATGAATTTAAAGCAATTTGTTATTTTTTTTAAGAAAAGAGTAATCTGGAATGCATGCAGTTGAGCAAATGCTAAAACTAAAAAACTAAATTTATTAAACAGGTCATAGTTATGCAATTTATAAAAGATCAAATAGGCCATTAGGAGGGTTTAACTTTGCTCCCATGGTTCGTGGTACAAACCTTCGGTTGTGTTGATGCCTTCTTAATCTATACAGTCTATGCTATTTCCCTGAAACTTGCAGTGAAACAAAGCCCAGTATCACTGTAGCTCCAATCATGTCATGCAACAGCACTTCAGTTTGAATCATACAGTATGATTGCAGGAGTCTAAAGTCCATCAGTATCCACAATGACATTCAATGTCGACAAAACACTTACAAAAATGATATAGCTCCAGCTGATTATATTGAGTACATTTCAATGATGTCCAGTCAATATGACAAAGCAATTAAAAAAGCTAATAGACAATATAGATATGTAGCCAGAACAGGAGAATTCAAATCTACAGAAATAAAAACAGAAAATGCTGGAATAAACAGCAGATATGTCAGCATTTTTAAAACAAAAAATACAGGTTAATGTTTTGGGTGTAGACCCTTCATCAAAACCAAAAGGAGCTACACCCAAAATCTTAACCCATCTTTTCTCTTTTCAGGTGCTACATCAGCTATGTATTTTCAGCATATTTTGAATATATTTCAGATTTTTAGCAATTACAGATTTTTCTTTTTATCTTTACAGATCTACAAAAATTATGCTAGGGCTTTGCAATATACTGGAAGTCCACATTTAGAATACTTTGTTCAGTTCTGGTCACTCTGCCACAAATAATGATATACAGGCGTTGAAAGAGCACAAAGGACAGCAATAAAACTGATCCCTAGTGTAAAGGGAATTACTTTGAGGATGGATCGGAGAGGCTCAATCTAGAAAGAAGGCAGTTAAAGGGGGAAGAATCCTCATCAAAGTAATGGATAAGGTAAATTCAGAATATTACTTCAAGTAAGCCTTCAAGTAGGACCAAAGGGTATCAATATAAATTAGTAAATAAGTAAATTTTAAAAAGACATGAGGAAGAAAAGCTTTACAACTTATATATTTATAAATGACTTGGATGAAGGAATAGAGTGTTGTATATCCAAGTTTCACAGAATGATACAGCACAGAAGGAGGCCATTCGGCCCATCCTGCCTGCGCCAGCTCTTTGAAAGAGCTATTCAATGTGTCCCAATCCCTTGCTCTTTCCCCATACTCCTGCAAATTTTCACCCTTCAAGTATTTAACCAATTCCCTTTTGAAAGTTATTACTCATTCTGCTTCCACCACCCTGTCAGGCAGTGCATTCCAGATCATAACAACTTGCAGTGTGAAAAAAATGTTTCCTTATGTCGCTTCTGATTCTTTCACCAATTACCTTATATCTGTGTCTGCTGGTTACTGACCCTTCTGCCAATGGAAACAGTTTTTTGTTATTTACTCTATCAAAACACTATGATTTTGAACACCTCTATCAAATGTCCCCATAACCTTCTCTGCTCTAAGGAGAGCAACCCCTGCTTCTCTAGTCTCTCCACATAACAGAATTCCCTGGATAACTTCCTTGCTTTTGTACCCGATGCTGCTATTTCTAAAGCCAAGGATCCTGTACGCCTTTTTAACAGCCTTCTCAACTTGTCCTGCCACCTTCAAAGATTTCTGCACGTACACCCCCAGGTCTCTCTGCTCCTGCACTGTCTTTAAAATTATATCATTCATATTGCTTCTCCTCATTCTTCCTACCAAATTGAATCACTTCACATTTTTCTGCATTAAATTTCATCTGCCTTCTGTCTGCCCATTTCACCAGTCTATGTCCTCCTGAACCAGTCTGTTACAATCCTCCTCACTGCTAACTACATTTCTGAGTTGCTTGTCATTCAGAAATTTTGTAATTATGCGCTGTATACCCAAGAGCAGGTCATTAATATATATCAAGAAGAGCAGTTGTCCTAATTCCAACCCCGGGGGACACCACTGTGTACTTCCCTCAGTCTGAAAAACAACCGTTCACCACTACTCTCTGCTTTCGGTCCCTTAGTTAATTTTGTATCCACGCAGCCACTGTCCCTTTAATCCCATGGGCTTCAATTTTGCTAACAATTTTATAGTTTGGTGCTTTATCAAATGCCTTTTGAAAGTCCATGTACACAACTTCAACTGCACTACCCTCATCAACCCTCTCCATTACTTAATGAAAGAACTCAATCAAGTTAGTGAAACACGATTTACCTTTAATAAATCCGTTCTGGTTTTAATTTATTAACCCATATTTTTCCAAGTGGCAATTAATTTTTTCCCAGATTATTATTTCTAAAAGTTTCCCTACCACCGTCAGGCTGACTGGCCTATAGTTGCTAGGTTTATCCCTCTTCCCTTTTTTAAATGGGGCGTAACATTCGCAATCCTCTAGTCCTCTAGCACCACTCCCATATCGCAGGAGGATTTGGAAGATTGTGGCCAGAGCCTCCGCAATTTCCACCCTTACTTCCCTCAGCAACCTCAATGTATCCCATCTGGACTGGATGACTTTTCTACTTCAAGTCCTGCTAACCTTTTAAGTACCTTCTCTTTATCTATTTTTATCCTATCTAATTTCTCTACTACCTCCTCCTTTACGGAGTTATTGGCAGCATCCTCTTCTTTAGTGACAACAGATGCAAAGTATTCATTTAGCACCTCAGCCATGCCCACTGCCTCCACAAGAAGATCTCCTTTTTGGTCCCTAATTGGCCCCACCCTTCCTTTGAGTCCCCTATTACTATTTATATGTTTATAAAAGACTTTTGGATTCCCTTTTATGTTACGCGCTAATCTATTCGCATAAACTCTGCCCCTCTCATTTCCTTTTTCAGTTCTCCTCTGTACTCACTGTATTCTGCTTGGTTCTCTGCTGTAGGTGACACTAAGTAAGGAGGCACAGTCAGCTGTGGGGATGGGAGCAGAATATTACCAAAGGGACACAGACAAAGTATTCCGCTTGTCTTAATTTTTCATTGTTGATTTCTTCATCATCACCATTTCTTGATTCAACTTTTCTTCTATTTTGTTTTTCTTGCAATTCCCCCAATCTTTCCTTCTCATCTTCCAGCTCTGTCTCTATAATTTATTTATTGAGGCATAAATAGTCGTTGTTGCCGTCACAACAGCTGCTGCTCCTATCACCACTTTTAGAATTTTCTATTAGTTTAACTGTTAGAAACAACAACCAAAATCAATGCTAAATATCACTGCCTACAAAAAAGTAAGCTTCTAAATTTTATGCTTTCAGGTCTAACAAGGCCACATAAACTTCTGCTGATTACTTTCTGTTTCCCCTTAACTACGTACTCTTTCAGGTTGAACACCATTTGGAGGAAGCACTGAGGGAATGTACTTTGGATGTGGGACTTCAATGTCCACTACCAGGTTCTGTAGTATCACCACTGACTGAGCTGGCAAGTCCTGAAGAACATTGCTACCAGATTGGGCCTGAATCAGATGGTGAGGGAACCAACATGAGGAAGTAACCTACATCACTACATACTCACCAGCCTGTGTTAATAACTCAACCTCGGTCATACTGTAAGACTTAGTGGGAGTAGCGGCAGCGCAAAATGGGCAATAGTGAATCGGCAGCCTGTTTTACACCCCACCCAATTTTCTTTTCCGTTAACATCAATGGAAGCACAACTGCCGAAGACCATTTTATCCCAGTATCTTCTCCAAAGAAGTTACTTTGAAGGTTGTACATCAGGCTTACACTAATTAATGATGACATCACAAAAGATATCAAGTGCTCAAGCATAATTCAAGGTATCTGGGAAGAAGCCACAATGATGAAGTCATAAAACTTCCCATCTATTTTTCCTTTACAAGATTCAGTAGTGTGACACAGATCATAGCTTTGATAGATTTAAGGGGTGAATTTCCTTGGGGCTTCTCCTGCTCTGCCACCATAACTTCAAGGGACGTTTGGTGGAAGCCTTGCTTGTGCATGTAAACGGGGTTTCCGTTGAATGACAGGTGTTACAAAATGCACTGCAGCAACTCGCCAAGGCTTCTTCCGCAGCACCTCCCAAACCCCCAACCTCATCCACCTAGAAGGACAAGGGCAGCAGGCGCATGGGAACACCACCACCTCCGAGTTCCCCTCCAAGTCACACACCATCCTGACTTGGAAGTATATCGCCGATCCTTCATTGTCGCTGGGTCAAAATCCTGGAACTCCCTCCCAAACAGCACTGTGGAAGTACCTTCACCACACGGACTGCAGCGGTTCAAGAAGGCGGCTCACCACCACCTTCTCAGGGGCAATTAGGGGCGGCACAAATTAAAGGGCAGGTGCCGGGCGGCCATTTTTTTGGGC
Source organism: Somniosus microcephalus (assembly GCF_052327205.1). NCBI lineage: Eukaryota > Metazoa > Chordata > Chondrichthyes > Squaliformes > Somniosidae > Somniosus > Somniosus microcephalus. Next base: position 106,364,368 of record NC_140995.1, on the reverse strand, counting down.
CGCCTACCAGCAACTGCCCCCTCTCGCCTCTCCCTTTGGGGTGCCGGCCGCGATCGGTCAGGCCGGCACTCCTCTTGAGTGCCAGGCTCTTTTGCCGGCACCCCACTCCCCGGTGGTCCAGCAGGGCCCTGGTGCGCGCTTTGCTAGGCCCCTCCCCTTTAATCGGGGAGGGGCCTGGCGCTGCTGCAGGTAGCACCGCGATATTCAATGGGAGTGCCCCAAGAGGGAGGGGCTAAATCGCTTTTTCGGGGAGCTAAAAGTAGCACCCCAGCGAAGTTAGTGCCCCAAAGGGGGCGTGACACAATCTTTCCCCCTTGGGCAGCTACTCAGACTGGCCAAAGGTGGGAAGTGGTGATCTACAGGGATCGGTGCTGGGGCCACTGTTGTTCACAATTTACATTAATGATTTGGACCTGGGAATCGGAGGTACAATTTCAAAATTTACGGACGACACCAAAAATTGGGAGATGGAGTTAATAGAAAGAAAGCAACAAAAGATATTAATAAACTTGCAGAATGGGTGTCTAATTGGCAAATTAATTTCAATATAGATAAGTGTGAGGTAGTGCATTTTGGTAGGAAGAATAAGGAGGCCACATATTGCTTAAATAATAAGATTCCTAATGGGATAGAGGATCAAAGGGATCTAGGGGTACAGATACACAAATCACTAAAAGTAGCGACACATGTTAATAGGGCCATAAAAAAAAATCAAACCAAGCACTGGGGTTCATTTCTAGAGGGATAAAAATGAAAAGCAGAGAGGTTAGGTTTTTGTATAGAACTTATATAGAAACTTGGTTAGATCACACTTGGAGTACTGTACACAGTTCTGATTCTATATTATCAAAAGGATATAGAGGTATTGTTGAAGGTGCAAAAAAGATTCAAGGCTGATACCAGAACTGAGAGGATATACTTATCAGGAAAGGCTGAATAGGCTGGGTCTCTAGAAGGCTGAGGGATGACCTGATAGAGGTCTTAAGATTATGAAAGAGTTTCATAGGATAGACGTAGCGAAGATGTTTCCACTTGTGGGGGTGTCTAAAACTAGAGGTCATAACTATAAGATTGTCACTAATAAATCCAATAGGGAATTCAGGAGAAACTTCGGCCGCAATTCTGCTGACCTCGGCGGGTCTGTGGCGGGCGACGTCGGTGGCGGGTCCCAACACCGCTACTGGCTCCAGCCTGCTGTGTGAAATGAATTTCTCTTGATTGGGTTTGGTAAGCTCGCCCAGTGCGATTCCCAGCCAATTAGAGGAAGCGGGTCTGGTGACGTCATTTGATGACACGTCATCAGTCGGTTTCCTTAAAGGGACATGGCCAAATTTATTTTGACATTTGTGCTGTCAGTCTTCAACAGCATTGAGGTGCTGCAAACACTGACAATGACTGCACAAAGGCACAGGGCTGCACCCAGGCTCTCCCATGACTCCCTGCATATGCTTATTCCCATGGGCGGAAGAGACCTCCCCAGGAGATCAACACAGCCTGGTTGCACATTGCAGAGGAGGACACAAGCAGGGATATCGTCAGGAGGACCTGGGTGCAGTGCCGCAAACGTTTCAATTATCTCAGCAGATCACAAAACGTTAGTACAAAGCCACACTCAGCCTCATCCTGCTGTGCCTCTCATCACATCCCCATCACTCTGCCTTCCCTACCCTACTCCTGCACATCCTTACTCACACCAAATTACCTTGGGCCTCCACCCATCCCTCTCTATCTATAGTATCACATCCCCATCTCACTAGCCACACCTCACACTCACCCTCATCCTAGTGCAATCATACCAATTTGACATCAAGGCAGCATTTGACCGAGTGTGGCATCAAGGAGCCCTAGTAAAACTGAAGTCAATGGGAATCGGGGGGAAAACTCTCCACTAGCTGGAGTCATACCAAGCACAAAGGAAGATGGTTGTAGTGGTTGAAGGTCAATCATCACAGCCTCCAGGACATCGCTGCAGGAGTTCCTCAAGGAAGTGTCCTAGGCCCAACCATTTTCAGCTGCTTCATCAATGACCTTCCCTTCAACATAAGGTCAGAAATGGGGATGTTCGCTGATGACTGCAGTGTTCAGCGCCATTCACAACTCCTCAGATAATGAAGCAGTCCATGCCCGCATGCAACAGGACCTGGACGACGTTCAGGCTTGGGCTGATAAGTGGCAGGTAATATTCGTGCCACAGAAATGCCAGGCAATGACTATCTCCAATAAATGAGAGTCTAACTACCACCCCATGACATTCAATGGCATTACCATTGCCGAATCCCCCACCATCAACATCCTGGGGGTCACCATTGACCAGAAACTTAACTGAATTCTGCGGCGAGTGTCTCACTTCCTGACTACCCAAAGCCTTTCCATCATCTACAAGGCACAAGTCAGGAGTGTGATGGAATACTCTCACTTGCCTGGATGAGTGCAACTCCAACAACACTCAAGATGTCAGGGTTGGGGTCACGGGGCCGTGTAGGCACGGGGCCGTGCTGTCCGGGCGAGGCTGGTTCTGGACCCAAGTGCAGACAGACGAGGCGAGAAGCAGGTATGCAGTCTTAAATAACAATACTTTACTAGAATCACACAGGTAAACAGTTGCAAAACATAAGAGCTCAAGACAAGCTACCACATATGCAAATGGCTAGTCAAGATAGGAACTCAAGGCAAGCTACCATGAGGCAACCGGCTTGTCAAGACTGAGCTCAAGACAAGCTACCACAGGGCAACTGGCTTGTCCAAAACTGAGCACCTAGTCAAGACAGAACACCTTGTCAAGACTCACTCCCTTGTCTGGACTGAGCCCAGAGGGAAGAAACCACAGAACTTAAATACAAGCAAAACCAGGTGAAACCAATGAACCTGATAAAAGGCAATTAAGTAAACAAGTAACAATTTAGCAAAAGGAAACAAACAAGTGAAGGTGCCATCTAGGGGTTACTGAAGGAACTGACCGGCACCCTCATAGGACCCCCTCCCCTAGGAATGGCTCCTGAAGTTCCTCCTGGACGATCAGGGTGGCGACAGCGAAAATCCCTGATGAGTTCAGGATCCAAAATGTCCCGGGCCGAAACCCAGGAACACTCTTCAGGACCATAACCCTCCCAGTCGACCAGGTATAGAATGCTCCTCCTAACCTGCCGACTATCAAGGAGGCGACAGACTGTGTAGGCTTGCTGACCTTCAATCATGCGGGGCGGGGGCAGGGGCGGGGGAGGTCTGGAAGCAGGAACCAAAGGACTGATAAGGCAGTACTCGTGGTCCTGGTGTACAAAACTCCGTGCCTGTACGGCCAAAAAGGCGTCATTTAGCACAGTCATTGCCTCTACATTAAAACACTCAGCTTCAAACATTAAAAAAAAACCACGAGATCAATTACTCAAGACAGAACTACCAAGAGCACATTTAGCAAAAAAACCCAGAAAGCTTGCTGCCCAAGAGCAGTGGTGAAATGGCCAATACACCTCCTGCAATTTGGGTAACCAGCAACATGAGAGCAAACAAGCAGCAAAACATTGCTCAAAACAAACCATAAAGCACATAACCAGAAACAGACAATGATAAAATGGCCCTCATTTCATTATAAAGACATAAGGCACAGGATAATCATTTAAATGAAAATAGAGCATATGCTTAAATTATCCACACTTCTATATTATACTGGTATGGATACCCAAGGGGGGAAAAGACTTAAAAGGCTCAAACTTTAAATCCGAAGTCACAGTCACACGTGTACAACAGTAACCAGCCACACGCCCTCCTGTGCATTTAAAACTAGAAGTCAAAAATGAAAAAGTCTGTATTAGTACACATAGCGAATTTTCTTGGCTTTTCAAGCAATGAAATTTCCCATTCTGACTGTTCGCGAACTGCAGATGTTCAGAAATCTCAAGACAGAATCATCCTCCTCATCCACTAGCGGCAGGTACATGTCATGGCGATCATATGACCAAAATCTTTGTAAGCGACGGAGCCATCATTTTCCAGAGTTAGCACGCTCAATGGATTATATTCCGAAGGGATGCAAGAAGGGCGAAGAAAGCACCTTAACGGACGAGAATAGAACCAAATTCCTCCATCGCTGCTGGGTCCATACTGGCTCAGTCCTACTGTCAGGGTTGGGGTCATGGGGCCGTGTAGACACGGGGCCATGCTGTCCGGGCGAGGCTGGTTCTGGACCCAAGTGCAGACAGACGAGGTGAGAAGCAGGTATGCAGTCTTAAATAACAATACTTTACTAGAATCACACAGGTAAACAAGTAAATGGCTAGTCAAGATAGGAACTCAAGACAAGCTACCATGAGGCAACCGGCTTGTCAAGACTGAGCTCAAGACAAGCTACCTCAGGGCAACTGGCTTGTCAAGATAGGAACTCAAGACAAGCTACCATGAGGCAACCGGCTTGTCCAAACTGAGCTCAAGACAAGCTACCACAGGGCAACTGGCTTGTCCAAAACTGAGCACCTAGTCAAGACAGAGCACCTTGTCAAGACTCACTCCCTTGTCTGGACTGAGCCCAGAGGGAAGAAACCACAGAACTTAAATACAAGCAAAACCAGGTGAAACCAATGAACCTGATAAAAGGCAATTAAGTAAACAAGTAACAATTTAGCAAAAGGAAACAAACAAGTGAAGGTGCCATCTAGGGGTTACTGAAGGAACTGACCGGCACCCTCACACAAGCTCGACACCATCCAGGACAAAGCAGCCTGCTTGACTGACACCCCATCCACCACCTTAAACATTCACTCCCTCCACCACCGGCGTACTGTGGCTACAGCGTGTACCATCTACAAGATGCACTGCAGCAACTCGCCAAGGCTTCTTCAGCAACACCTCCCAAACCTGCAACCTCATCCACCTAGAAGGACAAGGGCAGCAGGCGCATGGGAACATCATCACCTCCAAGTTCCCCTCCAAGTCACACACCATCCTGATTTGGAAGTATATCACCGATCGTTCATCGTCGCTGGGTCAAAATCCTGGAACTCCCTCCCTAACAGCACTGTGGGAGTACCTTCACCACACAGACTGCAGCAGTTCAAGAAGACGGCTCACCACCACCTTCTCAAGGGCAATTAGGGATGGGCAATAAATGCTGGCCTTTGCAGCAACACCCACATCCCATAACCGAATTTTTAAAAAATCCACACACAAGGGTAGGCACCTGGATGTTTTAATCAATGTTCATGTAAAGTTTCTGTTAATGTGGTGTCAAACATTGAAACCTTTATTTTCAACACTTTGCGTTCTTGGACAGATTTGTGTGCACCTTTGGAAGTGGCTTAGTGAATTGCAGTGAATGGTGCGACATAACGGTACCCCCACAATGGTGATGAGCGTGAAAGGAATGGCTTGGACATTGTAGGGATGCTTTATGGTGTTGATGTGCGGTGGCGCCAACCTGGCGCATCATGTGGCAGCCAGGGTGTACAGTGTCAAATAAAGTCAATCTGGCCATGGTGAGGCCATCCCTGGCCTCCCGGGCAGCAATGTGGTCAGGTGCTGATGCCCTCTGTCCTGTGCAGCATCAGTTGATTGCAGAGAGGGTTGGTGTTGTTGTTGGTGTTGCTGGTGTGCCTGGTGCTGCTGGTGCTGGGGCTAGTCATGGTGGGATTCTGAGGACCAAGGTGAGAGAGTATAAAGGGCACCCATGCTGATGGAATAGATGGCAGGTGAAGTAGAGATGACAGAAGCGATCTGTCAATGGTGAGAGAGGTAATGAGGTCAGACTGGATGGAGACTTGTGTAAAGACTTGCAGCATGGTGAATCTGTTGTGGTAATGCAGTGAGCAACAGCTTGTGGCTGAGGGAAGATATCTCTGTAAGGTGGGAGCTTTTACTTTACATTTGAAGCTGTCAACTCAACAGCTGATTCAATGTCCACTGAACTCCCGCCTCATCTTGATAGATGTGGTCCACGACCAGCGTGGACCTATGGGCGAGCTGTCAAATGCAAAAGGTGAGCTGAAAGTCATTCTTAAGTGGCTCTAAACAAGCCACTAATTACCTGAATTGGGTCCGCCACCGCTGCGTATCGGGTCTGCTCAGCGCTGACAGACCCCACTTTGGGAAAGGCGTGTGGCGGCGGGTTCACAGCGCGGTCCTGACCTGCAGTGAAAAAAAAACTTTCCCATCTGACCCGCCACCGATCGAGCCCGCTGACCCCCCACGAAATTCCGGCCTTCTTTACCCAAAGAGTGGTAAGAATGTGGAACGTGCTACCACAAGGAGTACTTAAGGCAAATAGCATAGGTGCATTTAAGGAGAAAATAGATAAGCACATGAGGGAGTAAGGAATAGAAAGATATGCTGATAGGGTTAGGTGAAGAGGGGTGGAAGGAAGCTCGTGTGAAGCATAATCGCCAGCATAGATAAGTTGGGCCAAATGGCCTGTTTCTGTGCTGTAGACTTAATATAACGCTATGTAACAGTTATGAACTTCAGACGGACTCTCCTGCAGCATTAGTGGGGCCCACCAACATTTAGTCTCCTGATTTATGTGACTCCTTGTTATATTTCCAATATTACTGGGTCCACATTGACATTTATAATACCTCCCTTCTGATGCCATAAATTATCATCCACTTGCCATGTGGTCTCAAGTTATGGGATCAATTAGTGCCTTGATTTTACACAAACCATTATTCTTCGTCATAGGAAGTAAATGACCTTCAGGAGCTGCGCATCTGAGAACTGGTGCTACATTGCTATAGATTCATCTCTGACCTTAGCTCCTTTCAAAAGTGATTCCCACTGAAAATTTGCCTATACAGGTACACTATCCCTTATCCGAAAGCCTTGGGACCAGCTGAGTTTTGGTTTTCTGAATTTTTCGGATTTCAGAAGGTATTATTATAAGGCTGGGAAATTTGTATTTAATATAAATTGTAAAAGTTCAGGCTCCCTCTTGCGACTGTTCCGTGTCTCATTCCCCTTCCTGCTTCTCTGGCAAGCCGGATATCGGCTGACTCCTACTACGCTGGCCCGCAAATCAGGTCGGGGGTCGGGTGGGGGCGGAGAAAAGAATATAGGACGGGACGCGGTTCAGGGGGTGGGGGTCGGTCGGGGGGGGGGTCCGGGGGGGGGTTCGGGGGGTCCGGTGGGGGGGAGTCCGGGGGTGGGGTCTGGTTTGGGGGGGGTCCGGGGGGGAGAAAAGAATATCGGACGGGCCGCGGTTCAGGTCGGGGGGTTCGGGGTCGGTCGGGGGGGGTTGGGGTCGGTCGGGGGGGGTCTGGGGGTCGGGTTGGGGGGGGTCCAGCGGGGGGGGGGGTGGGTCGGGGTCGGTGGGGGGGGGGGGGGGGAGAAAAGAATATCGGACGGGCCGCGGTTCGGGTCGGGTCGGGTCTGGGGGAGAAAAGAATATCGGACGGGCCACTGCAGCTATCAGACGGGCCGCTGTATTGTTGGGTTCACTCTCCCAGTACCTCCTTCAAACTGCCCGGCTCGGCCTGCAATCTCCTACCCAGGAGGGAACTCTGTGACCCTCTGCCCTGCTCAGCGTAAGTCGTGCGCCACTCTGGTCATGTCGTGCGCACGACTTACGCTGAACAAAAAAACTTTCGGTTTTTAGAGGTTTTCGGAAGTTCGGATAAAGGATAGTCTACCTGTATTATATACTGAAAGAAAGACAGAATTTGGGTTTTTTTCCAAATTAAAATGACATTTTTAATCCATTGAGATTTCTAAAATGTTAACGGATTGACTAGTGTTGACAGATACTATGTTTACATGCTGCATTATATATAAAGTTGTAGCGGTAGCACCGGGTGTCCCTTACTTATGATACATAATTCCCTTTAACTTACCTATGTATATAATATAGCTTACCTGTTCGGGCCGTTGCCCCTTTAAGGATGCGGGTAAACGCGACGGCCGCTGGCCCAGCTCGGCCTTCCGCTCCCGCGACAGCCGCCGGCCCAGCTCGGCCTCCCGCACCCGCGACGGCCGCCAGACCAGCTCGGCCTCCCGCTCCCGCGACGGCCGCCGGCCCGGTTCGGCCTCCTGCTCCCGCGACTCTGGCCGCAACAGCCAGCTGCAGTGCCGGGTAAACGCGATGACGCAGACAAACGCGGTGACATCACGACGCATGTCACGTGATGCCCCAAGCGCGGGAAACGCGAGCAACGTGTTGACGTCACGACGCAAACACGATGACGTCATCGTGCAAACCTCCGGACTGCCTAGTCAGTCCTCGTGGCGTCCCCATTCGGGTAAGACCTGTTCCAAGGCTCTTCTGCATTGATCTTTATTGTTTTCTGTACTTCGTCAAATCCTTCATTAAAAACCTATTGGATTGTTTCTCCTGAGTCGACCTCAGTGATTTGCTTAGGAATACACCTATTCCTACATTGGTGACCCAACGACGTGAGGACGGGAATTAATCAAAACCTACATTGGTGACCCCGTCTCCATGAACGTTTTTCACGGGCGACGCGCACAGCCTGAACCCCGTCTCTGTGAGCGGTTTCACAGAAGGGCACGACGAACAACAACCGACAACCAACAACCGATGAACAACATCCGACAAGCAACAACTGACGAACACCAATTCCTACATTGGCGACCCCGTCTTTGCGAACATATTCGCAAATGAAGCGCAGCCTGGAGGTGATCCCGTTTTTCACGAACAAAACGCAGCCGGACCCCGTCTTTTGTGAACGATTTTCACAAAAGAAGCATGCCATGGAAGCATCAGCCGTTTCGCTGTCGCTACCGCAATTCAGGGAGCAGCAACCGCCCTCGTGCTTTCTTCAGGTAGAAGCCCCGTTCGCCAAGAACATCGATGTGGCACAGACCAACGTGGTCTCCGTATTCGTCGGCTCTACCGCCTTATGGATCGTCCACCTCCACGACATCTCCCAACGCAACAGCAAGTGTACATGCCTCCAAGCGCGGGTTCCACAGGTTTTCGGGCCCACAAGATTGGAGCGCGCCCCCGCGGAGATGCCACGAGGACTCACTCCTCACGAACCACGAGGACGCACTCCTCGTGACCCACGAGGACCCATCCCTCGCGAACCATGAGGACACATCCCTCGCGAACCACGAGGACCCTTCCCTCGCAAACCACGAGGACCCATCCCTCGTGAAACATGAAGTCTCATTCCCCGCCGACGACGCACCAGCCCGTCAGCCTGCTGGTTGTGTTTTCTACCACGCTTTTCGGCGCGAAAGCGAAGCGTTGCTGCCTTCCCGGCAGTTTTCCCTCTCAATTAACAATAACTAGAAGCGTTGCCGCCCTCCCGGCAGTTTTTCCCCTAAACCAACAACTAGAAGCGTTGCCGCCCTCTCTACAGTGTTCCCCTCAACAAATGCAAACATCTACTGACGCTGCAAACATCGACGACGGGTCCAACGGGCATCCCGCAGCCACGATCGGCCACGCAAAAGTTGCTGTCATCACCGATCACTGATCAACGCAGCAACGGTTCACTCTCTTTGGTGTTACCATCGTAGCACTACGGCACGCACCGTTCCGTGCGTTCCAGACTGCCGAAGAGTTCGCTCACCTGTCGGCGAGTTCACCGACCTCGCCCGCCAAGTCCTCCTGGATCACCCATTCGGCGTTCCTGCAGATTCCGTCAGACTGGGGACTTTTTCCAACAACAACAGAGCCATGGTCCGCGTCTGCCCAACCTGCCCGTCACTATGACGCGGCCTGCTGTTTCGCCCCGGCGCCCGCTTCGAACCACGGGCTGCAGAGGTCACACGTCTTCACGGTCCTTCGCACGGCTGGATACGTATTATTCGCCACGACGCACGCAAGGATCCGCTCACAACCAGCACCTTTCGACCTCGCTCGCCAAGTCCAGACAGCACGACCGCCGAGACCACCGACCACCCATCGTCGTCGCAGCACATCAGTTACGATTGTCCGCCTGACCACCAGCCACCCAACAGTCTCCGTCTCGAGACTGCAGGAGTCGTTCGGACGGGCTCGTCGGACTACCTCACCTTTGTCGTTCATTAAAGCAAATTCTGGGGGGACGCATGTAGCGGTACCACCGGGTGTCCCTTACTTATGATACATAATAATTCCCTTTAACTTACCTATGTATATATATAGCTTACCTGTTCGGGCCGCTGCCCCTTTAAGGACGCGGGGAAATGCGATGGCCGCCGTCCCAGCTCGGCCTTCCGCTCCCGCGACGGCCGCCGGCCCAGCTTGGCCTTCCGCTCCCGCGACGGCCGCCGGACCAGCTCGGCCTCCCGCTCCCGCGACGGCCGCCAGCCCGGTTCGGCCTCCCGCTCCCGCGACTTCGGCCACAACGGCCAGCTGCAGTGCCGGGTAAGCGCAATGACACGGACAAACGCGGTGACATCACGACGCATGTCACGTGACGCCCCAAGCGCGGGAAACGCGAGCAACGCGATGACGTCACGACGCAAACGTGATGATGTCATCGCGCAAACCTCCGGGCTGCCTAGTCAGTCCTCGTGGCGTCCCCGTTCGGGTAAGACCTGTTCCAAGGCTCTCCTGCATTGATCTTTATTGTTTTCTGTACTTCGTCAAATCCTTCATTAAAAACCTATTGGATTGTTTCTCCTGAGTTGACCTCAGTGATTTGGTTAGGAATACACCTATTCCTACAAAGTAACATTTAGAAAGCATAATGCTGCAGTGATGAAGATCATTGGTGTACAAAGCCAATGCGCCTACAGCATAACCACTGTCTTTTCTTTATTTTTCTTGTGAAATACATATATACCAGAGCTTTATTGGAGGACTGTTTGTAATCCGTACTGCTTCGACCCACTCTATCTTTCAACACAGCCATGCAAGTAATGGGCCCTGAAACAGAAACATTCTACCATGATTCATATTCGACTGTAGCAAAATGGAAGTTAATAAGGTATTACTTCAATCATCAACATTTTGTCATGTTCTGATTAAGTTTTTTCCATCAGTATTGTGTAGATTAAGAAATAGGCTGAACTGTGAAATGCATGTAAAATTAAAAAGGCAAAAATCTAGCTTTTGCATCAAACACATGTGAAGAGAGAAAAAAGTAGTTTCTCCACATATTGCAGCATGAAATTTTACTGTTTGCAAACTGATTTGTCTGTAAATTCAGATCTATGTCAGACTGAGCTGCTGCAGTCAGCCCCATTCACATCAAACGCCATTCAGCATAGCTGTCATTTGGCACCAACTGACCCAACAATCAAACGCAACTGCTTTGTGTTGAAGCCCACTTCAAGCACAAATGGTATGTACTCAGCAAGCAGATAGAGTATTTTATTAGTTTTCCTTATATATGATTATTAAAACAATGTAAAACTGGCCCTGAATTTCTAGCTTTAAACTTCAACCCTTTTTATAGGAAGAAATGGCTATCGGCATCTACACTTTTTTGTAAATTGCAAATGGCAGAAAATTGAGTGTTTGATTTGTTACATTTTACTAAAAATTGTGGTTTTTCTTGCACAAGAACTAAACTGTGTTAACACTATATAATGCAGTCAAGCACATTTTCGTACAGTGACAAAGAATTTTAGTAAATTCTGGTATATTGAGTGCATTTCACATTGTGAGCTACTGTAGGCTTATGATTTGCCAATTTTAAATTTTAAATTTTAAAAACCTCCAAGAACAATTTATTACCTGCAGGAATAAGACTCCACAGTTTCAATTGTTCCCTTTCTGGGCCGCAGTGGTTGAGTGACATTGCAGGAACATAAATCTCGTTATTAAATCTCGCTAAGTATCAGTCCTAACTTTCTGGGGTATCTCTTCCTTGCCACAATTTGCTGGGCTATTTACACACTAATGACGGCATGTGCATTAAACTCACCATTATTTTCCCAGCAGATTCTGGGCCATTGTTTCCCTTTATCTGTTGCTAAATGTCTCCCAGGAGTAATTCTTTAGTCAGTTGTTATGCTTTCTATGACAATGGCATACCTTCTTTCTGTTCCACCATATCAATTATCAAACGCCTGTGTTCAATTAAACATTTAGGAAAGCAATTTCAAAACACCTGGCAATAATTTCACTGCTTAATAATATTGCTGTTTCGGTTGCCTTCTTCAGATTATACATTTCTTGGATTTGGGTTCAAGAAACATTTTCTGGGTGATGAAAGGGAGCTATGCATTGCATTTGACCCATGTCATCCCCTCCCTGCTGCTGCTGCTGTGATCACTTGAGTGCAGAGCACAAAAATGTGTTATTTCCTGCCCCAGTTGTCTCTCACACCGTGTTGAGCGCACATGAATTTATAAACATGCCACACTTCTGTAATCCCATTCACTTTTAAATTTGCAGCAACTTCCCCCCCAGTGCTATTTTGTTTCAATGCTTACTCGGGTTTTTTGAAAAAAGTGAATTGTAAAATAAGATAAAAGCCAGGAGAGGAGAAACAATGAATAGTAAGGGCATTGTAACAATGCATCAATATGGTCATTGTTCATTCCGTTGTTTGCCCAGAATAAAAATTAATTCAAAAATTAAATTGTGAACATTGAATAACTGAACTGTAAATGAAAAATGTTAAAAATACACAGCAGTTTCCATTAGCATCTAATAGGGACAATTTAATGCTTTGGATGGAGATGTGTTGCTAGAAAGTTCTAACTAAAGGTCCCCACACTAAACATTAACCATGCCTTTCAAGACATGCTTTCAGCATTTTCTATTTCTATTTAAGTGAAAGATATTTTTGTACAAAATGAATCAGAAAGACATCAGTTATTGACTTACACCTTGAACCACATAATAGACTTGTTAGCAAAATTGAAGTCCGTGGGATTAAAGGGACAGTGTGCAGCATGGATATGAAATTGGCTAAGGGTCAGAAAGCAGAGAGCAGTGGTGAACAGTTATTTTTCAGACTGGAGGGAGGTATATAGTGGTGTTCCCCAGAGGTCTGTATTAGAACCACTGCTCTTTTTGATATACAGGAAACTTTGTGATATCCGGCACTGATGGGACCGGCGTGTTGCCGATCTATCAAAACTGCCGGACATACAAAGTTAATGTTGAACCGTACGGAGGTTTTCATCTCCGTATCTGACAACAAACACTGTTGCTTAGCAACAGCTTCTAAAGAGTCGGCTGCAGCTGCAAGCGTCTGTAGCTGAAGCTGTTGCTATAGCTACAGACCTTGCAGTGGCTGACTGGGAAAAAAAAAGAATGAGATCTAAAAAAACTTACAGAAAACGGCTCCTGATTTTTGCCGTTAGATCGAATATTCCGGACATACAACCTCCGGATAAGCCAGTTTCCTGTATATATTAATGACCTGGACTTGGGTATACAGGGCATCATTTCAACATTTTCAGATGACACAAAACTCGGAAATGTAATAAACAATGAGGAGGTTAGTAACAGATTTCAGGAGGACATAGACAGACTGGTGAAATGGGCAGCCATATGGCAGATGAAATTTAATGCAGAGAAGTGTGAAGTGATACCTTTTGGTAGGAAGACTGAGGAGAGGCAATATAAATTAAACAATACAATTTTAAAGGGGGTGCAAGAACAGAGAGACCTGGGGGTGTATATACACTAATCTTTGAAGGTGGCAGGACAAGTTGAGAGGCTGTTAAAGAAGCATATATGATCTTTGGCTTTAGTACAAAAGCAAGGCAGTTATGCTAAGCCTTTATAAAGCACTGGTTAGGCCTCAACTGGAGTATTGTTCAATTCTGGGCACCACACTTTAAGAATGATGTCAAGGCATTAGAGAGGGTGCAGAAGAGATTTACTAGAATGGTACCAGGGATGAGGGACTTCAGTTATGTGGAATAGCTGGGGTTGTTCTCCTTAGAGCAGAGAAGGTTAAGAGGAGATTTGATAGACATGTTCAAAATAATGAATGGTTTTGATAAGAGTAAATAAAGAGAAACTGTTTCCAGTGACAGAAGGGTAAGAAGGGACAGAAGATGACACAGATTTAAGGTGACTGGCAAAAGAACCAGAAGTGACATGAGGAAACTTTTTTTTTTACACAGCGAGTTGTTATGAAATGGAATGCACTGCCTGAAAGGGTGGAGGAAGCAGATTCAATAATAACTTTCAAAAGGGAATGGGATAAATACTTGAAGGGAAAAAATATGCAGGGCTATGGGGAAAGAGGAGGGGAGTGGGCCTAATTGGACAGCTTTACCAAAGAGCCGACACAGGCATGATCGACCAAATAGCCTCCTTCTGTGCTGTATCATTCGATGATTCTATAGTGCTAATTAAATTTGGTGATCCAGAGCACTGCTAGGTTTCGAGAACAGTGACTAAAGGCAATCAAATTGTGAAGAGATAGTAAACAGGTGACCTTTTCCAACTAAAATATCTCTTATAGAATTCTGTGCGAGGTGCAGATTCTGGGCAGTTCATTTGAGCCATGGCAATAGAATAGATCTAGGAGATGTGATTAAAATATTATGCATGAGGTTTTGTTGTGAGAAGCCAGTAATTATTCAACCAAAAGTCTAATGAAATAACACCCTGCATTGCAGGCTTTTCAACTCCAGTCATCTGGTGTACAGTGGTCACAGCCTCATATGGAATTGTAATTCCACAATATGGAACAGACCCAGAAGACATGTAAGTATGTAACTCTGCTCCTGCAATCCCACCCTTAATTATCAGATGCATATATTCAATTAAACTTTAGGAAAGCAATTTGAAACACCTGGCAACAATTCTGCTCTTTTGGTTGCCTTATTTCAAGAGTGCTTTTCTCAAAGTTAGGTTCAGGAAATGTTATCGGGACAATTGAAAAGGGCACTGCACTGCATCTGCTACACTCTCATTTGAAAACCATCATTGTGACTTCTGTGAATTAGCTATACCTGTTTACCTTTGGATTATCTTTAAGCAGACTATGCAAATCAACTGCCAAATCTTCTGCTCTTTGTCAAAAATGTTCCTGTCAAAGTCAACCTTCCACCTGTGTTTCAAATAGACAGGGCTGGTTGTGTACATGCTAATGAAACTTTGAGAGAAAACGAGAATGTAGTTGTATGTTTGCTGGTTCTTGATGGAAAATGCAACTTGAGGAGAATGAATCTTTAAGTAAACTACTGTAAGATTCCCTATTCTTATATACATTTTACATAGGATTAGGTTTAATCTCATATGACTAACACTTTTGCTTTCTTTTTATTTATAAATAGTTTGTAGACTTGTACTGTAGCTAGAAATAATGACCCAGCATTTGCGGTCAGTGGCGAAGCGACGGCGCTCACCGCTGATCTTGAAAAAAGCTGGCCATAAAGGTCTAGCAATCCCTGTGACGTGAATTTCAGCTCTCCCGACCTTTGTTTGAATCTGGGCCAAATCAAGCAAATTCGAAGCATCCAGCAACAGTGATGTCATCAAGCTGGCTAAGCAACCAATCACATTGAAGAATTCTCACAGACAGCAAACCAGGAAGTAAAATGCACAGATTCTAATTTACTTTTTTATATATTTTACAGAGAGCAAAATAAAGATTGGGACATACACATGATTAAGGTAGAAGCTGAAATGTCATAAACAAACTTCAAAAAATATTAAAAGCTTGTAATTCTTAATCATATTAATGGAAAAATTTGACATTCCACAAATATAAAATTAGTTTTTCAGGGTCAGAACGGTTGTTTAGCAGTCAGTACACCATTAAAAACCCAAGTACATCTCTTTCAACAAGGCTTTTAATAGCGATATTCCATCGTAAAAGGGGAAGTTTTCATCCTTATATGTGATTTCAACTGATTGCCGGCTCCGGGGAGTTCCACAGCGCAACCTGTGGCAGAGCAGTGAATAACTGACCACAACTTCAGGATTTCTGCGTTTATTTGCGCATACGCTAAATCCTGAAGTTGCAGTCAGTTTCAGAGGGGGAATGATGGCGAACATTGACCGTTTCGCTGTCAATACCACCGCAAAATCCGGGCCAATAAAATGGTCAATTTGCACATTCCCAGAATCATTCAGAGTATGGATGATATTTAAAAGAAAAAGCGCTGTCAGCATGGAGAGGTCTTTTGTTAGTAAGGAATGCTTAATAAAGGGCCAATGGTCTTCCAGGTAAGTGGATAGCCTTTATCACAAACAAACAAGACAATGAACA
Source organism: Somniosus microcephalus (assembly GCF_052327205.1). Taxonomy (NCBI): domain Eukaryota; kingdom Metazoa; phylum Chordata; class Chondrichthyes; order Squaliformes; family Somniosidae; genus Somniosus; species Somniosus microcephalus. Next base: position 106,348,307 of record NC_140995.1, on the reverse strand, counting down.
ACAGATTATAGTTAGGAAAACTGAAAAACAACTCTTATCATGGCATAATGAATCATCAAGGCTACAAGGATAGGTGGAAGTGATTAAAGCCCTATAAAGATCTTAGGCATTCCTTCACAATTCGTAGAGAGAGACAAGAACAAAAGAATCAACTATGGTTACGTTCTCTATCTAGAGCGAAAGCGGGTGATATCATTTATTTATCTGTTGATTATTGCTTAAGACATTGAGCGAGTCCAACACTCGATCAAACTCAATGAAGAATATTTGCAACCAAGATTGGTGTTGAGTCCAAGAACCTTACACTACATTATTTAAATCATCCTACAGCACTGATAATAGTAGAAAAGATACTCAGGATAGGCATAATGGTCCATAAGTTTACCCAAAGACCCGTAGTTGGTTGAATAACCTCTGCATACCTTTCTGATGCCACCAGTCTGAGTCCCTCCCTCAAAAAAGTGATTATCAAGACACTAAAATATTTTTAAAAAGCAAAAGACAATTCTATTAATTGTGTGACACTGTAACCTAGTCACAAGTAATTTATCTAAATCTTCAGTGCATTATTTCAGATTATTTTTCAAAAATATTTCCCTACTACTATTATTTGATGGCTTGAAGAATAAAATATGCATTTGGCCCTGTAATTGACAGCTACTTGGCACCTCTGCATTGGAAAAGAGCCATTGTGTCTCCTAGATCAATAATGAACTTAGCGACTAGATAATGGCCTACGCATTGGGCCCCATCCCATTGGCTTCCTAGCATGGAAATAATCTTGAAGACACACTCTTCTGTGCCCCCCCACTCTTTTCTGATGACTGGACCCAGTTGCCTAAAATGCACTGGATGCACACTGCTGCCAAGTCTCTTGTCATGTGCCCTTCTTGAATGCTTCATACAGAGGGAGGTATATCCCTTGAGGAGCCTAAAGTCATGCCACCCCACTCTTTTAAATGCTTACTACTGGCTAGACTCTGCAGATGAACCGCCAGATTTCCCTGCATAGTTGCTGGGGTGTGCCCAATGGGAACCTTTGGCGGTGACCCTGCCAGAGTACATCGCATCATAGGGTTTTTCAATGTAATTATTGTTGGGTGCAGCTTAAGCACTGCCAGAAGAAGAGGGCAAGAAATTTAGTGCTGGAAAGCCACTTGCAGATCTGCTAACATCAGTCACCCAAAAGATCCTCATCAGCTCCCTTTATAAGGGGGGGCCAAACAAAACTCAAAATGCTGCTTAATCTTCAGGGGTCCAGGTCAAGTCCCAGGTCCAGACACCCCAGCTGGGTTTTACTCCTGCTGGTTGGCAGGCTGGTAGACATCCTGTCACTCGGCATAACGGATTGCCAGCAGATTCATAGGACTCGGCCAAGGAAACTCGAAGCCTGGGAGTCCCCTCATTTCAGCCTCACCTCCTCTGAGGCAGGTGTCGGAGGTTTCACCCCAAACAAAGCCCCGGGGAAATTAGGAGTATCTAGGTCCTGGTCTATTTCCTAGGACTTGTGCTCCACTTCTACCCAACTTATGGTGGGAATGTGCTGTAAAGCCCACAGAAATTTGGGAGCAGTGAGAAAATTTCCTATGTTTGTTGTTTCTAGCAGAATCATAAAACATTTCTAAACGATCGTACTTCTAATTTTGCCATGTTATAATGTTATTAACACATGGGGTCCATATTATGTCCGTGTATAATTGAGACACGGACTGCAGGAGTTGATTATAACAAGTCTTTACTGAATGGAGACAACCTGGAAACTGAAACTACAGAAGCCCGCTAGGGCATTTTATACAGGGGTGGTCACTGCCGGTACTGCAGTCTGAGACCAGTCATTCCCTTAAAGGTACATACACAACAATTCCTCCCCTTTTAGATAAACAGTAAATAACATTCATTTAACAACTAAATAATAACTAATTACAATTACAATTATGGTTGCTAGATACATTGGTTGAAGTTAAGCAATTATAAGTTCAGTCTTTGAGGAGGCTTCCTGATTCTGTCTGGATAACGCCTCTTTGGGGTATCAGGTTCTTCTGGCAAGGTTGAGTCGGGATCAATGTCGTTGTTTGGTTCGTCTGCTTCCAATATCACCGATTCTGCGGTAGATGCCATTGGTACTTCGGTTTCATCGCCAGGTGTATCAGATCGTGGTGTGGAGTTGACGTTTTCCAGTGACTCTAGAATCTGGTCAGCATGGCGTCTTACAATGCTCTCTCCAACGTCCACAGTATACATTAGAGGTCCTTGCCGTGTACAGATCGTTCCTGGCTGCCATTTCTCTGTGCGGTAGTCCCGGGCCAAAACTGGTTGACCTATCTTAAAACTCCTGGTCGGCCTTTCATTCATATTCTGAAACTGCCTGTTCTCCACATCTCTTCTGACGTTTGGCTTAACCAAATCCAAGCGGCATCGTAGTCTTCGATTGAAGAACATCATGGCTGGAGTTTGGTTGGTAACCGCATGTGTCGCATTCCGGTAGGCAAACAAGAAGTTATCCACCTTGTGTTGTAGGGGTATATCTTCATTACACATTGCCTTGATAGCCTTCTTGAATGTTTGAACAAACCTCTCGGCCAATCCATTAGTGGCTGGATGATATGGGGCGGATGTGTAATGCTTAACACCATTGTTCTTTAAGAACCTCCGGAACTCTTCAGACACAAACTGTGATCCATTGTCAGAGCAAATCTGTTCAGGCAGCCCATTCCTGGCGAATATGGTTCATAAGACTGTGATAGTTTTTTCTGTGGTGGTTGAGGACATTTTTATTACCTCTGGCCACTTTGAATGTGCATCCACCGCAATTAAAAACATCGAGTCCATAAATGGACCAGCAAAATCAATGTGCACCCTTTGCCATGGAGATGAGGGCCACTCCCATGGATGTAGAGGGGCTTGTGGTGGGGCGTTTTGGACCTTCTGGCATCCTGTACAGCTCTTGGTCATCTTTTCGATTTCTCTACCGATTCCCGACCACCACACAAACGCTCTGGCTAAGTTCTTCATTTTTACCCCTCCCAGATGACCCTCATGAAGCTCACTGAGCACTCTATCCTTCAATTTGGGTGGAATTACTACTCTGGATCCACACATCAAGGTTCCTCTGCACACTGACAGCTGTTCTCTTCTCGGCGAGAATGCTGGCAGCAGTGGTTCGCCATGTGCTGGCCATCCCTTCACCGTTAAATCATAGACCCAGGAGAGTGTCGGGTCATTTCGTGTTTCCTTTTCTATGTTTGCATTCGTCACCGGGAGACATTCGACTATAGTCGAGTGGAATAATTCCACTGGATCCACTGCCAGTTTTTCTTCCACCATCGGCAACGGTAGGCGCGACAATCCATCCGCATTCCCATGCTGTTTAGTTCCTTTGTACTCGATGTCATATTGGTGTGCCCCTAGGAAAAGGGACCACCTCTGTAGCCGTTGTGCCATCATTATCGGTACGCCCTTCTGAGGGTTGAAAATGGAGACGAGAGGTTGATGATCAGTTAGTAGAGTAAATTTCTGACCGTGCAGGTAGTGATTGAACTTCTTCACCCCCCACACCAGGCTGAGGGCCTCTCTGTCAATCTGGGCGTAGTTACGCTCGGCTGAAGTTAACGAGCATGACGCAAAAGCTATCGGCCTCTCTGAACTATCAAGGAATTTATGTGACAGTACCGCCCCAATGCCGTAGGGAGACGCATCACACGCCAGTCTTATCGGTAGTGATGGGTTGTAGTGAGCCAATACTTCTCTTGAAGTGATTAGGTCCTTACTCTTCTGAAAGGCCCGCTTACATTCATCGCTCCATTTCCATGCTACTCCCGTTCATAGTAGGGCGTTCAGTGGGTGCAGAATTGTGGACAAATTCGGCAAAAACTTATGGTAGTAATTCACCAATCCAAGGAATGACCTCAGTTGCGACACATTTTCAGGCGCTGGAGCCTTAACTACCGCTTCAATTTTGTCACGGGACTTATGCAACCCCTCTTCATCAATCACGTGGCCACAATACGATATCTGTTTCTTAAAAAACTTGCACTTGGGGCGATTGGCTCGTAGCCCATGTTCGCGTAGTCTAGTGAGCACCTGCTCTAGGTTGGCAAGGTGTTCACTGTCATCTTCACCTGTCACTAGGATGTCGTCCAAGTAACACTAAGTCCCCGGAATCCCTTGCAGGACTTGTTCCATCGCTCTTTGCCATATCGCCGGAGCTGATGCTACTCCGAATACCAGTCGATTATACTGGTAAAGACCTTTGTGAGTGTTTATCGTGAGATACTTCCTAGAGGATTCTTCAACCTCCATCTGCAAATATGCTTGTGCTAGGTCAATTTTTGTAAAATGCTTCCCTCCAGATAGTGAGGCGAAGATATCTTCTATCCTTGGAAGAGGATATTGTACTGTGTGAAGGACTGGGTTCACCGTCACCTTGAAGTCCGCACCGATGCGAACCTTCCTTGGCTCCTCAGACTTATTGTTTAACGTTTTCTTCATGACAGGGACGATGGGTGTCGCCCACTCGCTCCAGTCTACCTTAGATAACACGCCTGCATTCTCCAGATTCTCCAGCTCTGCCTCGACGGCTGGGCGAATTGCATATGGTACCGGTCTTGCTTTGAAAAACTTGGGAATTGCCTTCTCCTCTATTTTTATCGAGGCGGTTACGCCTTTAAGAATGCCCAGTTCTTGCTGAAATACCTCTTTGGCGTCAGCTAAGATTGTTGACAATCGTCCAGGAGTGACGTCGTCATCCTTTTTACCAGCCACCGTCAGTGCCTGAATGGAGTGCCAGTCTAAACTTATCTTTCTGATCCATTCACGTCCCAATAACGGTGGTCCACCATCTTGCAGAATGTAGAGATACAATTCCCGTATTTTCTTGACGTTGTATTCGACAGGCACCCTTATTTTTCCTCTGGGGTATACTTTTTGCCCCGTATATGTCCTCAAGACAATGGATGTCTCTCTCAAGGGTATGTGTGAGAATAGCCGCTCGTAGTCTCGTCGATTCATGACGGTTACAGCTGATCCTGTATCCAATTCCATTTTGACTTGGGACCCTGCTATCGTGAGGGTGACCCAAATGGTTCGGTGATCCTCTTTTGCGATTACGTTGTGAAGTTTGAGACAGCTTAGTCTCTTGTTCCCGGATTCACTATCGCTCATCTGGTCTTCGGAACTACTGTCCGTCATCTTTTGTACTTTCCTGTACGGTTCCTTAGTAGCCTTTTTGTTGTCGTTGGTCTTCTTCCCAGACCTGCAAACTCGTGCAATGTGTCCCATCTTCCCGCATTGCCTGCATATTTTGTCCTTGGACCAGCAGTCCTTCTGGTCATGGTTTGTTCTGCCGCAGTGATAACATTTTGCAAATCCCCGTGTCATTTCGTGGGTGCCGTATTCCTGTGGCTTTTGTTGTATTTCCGCAGCTCCCCTTGCTGTTGCTTCGTACGATACTGCCACGCTGAAAGCCTTATCTAGCGTCAGCTCTTTCTCTGAGAGTAACCTCTTCTGGGTTCCTTCACTCAGGAGTCCACAGACAAATTTGTCCCGTAAGGTATCTGCCAGTCCTGCTCCGAACTGGCAGTGCTTTGATAGCTTGCGTAGTTCCATAAGGTAATCAGCATTGCTCTCATTTTTATGCTGATTTCTCCTGTGGAATTTAAATCTTTCTGCTATCAGCAGCGGTGTAGGATTTAGGTGTTCCTGTAGGATAGCAACAATTTCGTTAAAACTCTTCGCCTTCGGTTTGGCTGGAGTAATCAGGTCCCGCAATAGGCCGTACGTTTTTGCACCCATTAAATTTAGCAATACTGATGCCTTTTTCTCATCGGCTATTTCGTTTGCCTCGCAATATACCTCGACTCTTTCCACATACGTGGTCCAGTCTTCTATTGTATTATCGAAGGCCGTGATATCGCCAGTCTTTGGCATCTTGAAAATCTAAGATGGCGCCTCCCGCGCTTTGCCTTCTTCCCCGATTTAACAAAATGGCGCCTCCCGCGCTTTTGTCTTCTCCGCTGTTGCTAGCGCTGTTGCTGGCGTTTTATGCCTTGATGGCGACGCCCTATGGTCTTCGCACACTTCCCCCCCGCGCTGCTGCTAACGCCGCTCTCCGCGGTTTCCGTGGCAAACTGAAGCTCCTCGCGGCCTTTTGCGCGTTTAATTTTAATTTTTTTTATTTCCCCGTCGTCGGAACAACCCTGCGGGACTGTTGCCTCCCTCTTCTCGGGTCTGTACGCTGCCCGGCTTCGTAGCACCGGCCACGCCCAGTGTGCTCCACCCTCTCTCTCTCTCCTCTTCCCGACAACGCTGCTCGGCCCCGTTGCAAGCCACCCGCTCGAACTCTAGACCGCCGCAGCCCAGGAAGGATCAGTGTACTACCTGCCACCAGCCCGATTAGCTGAAGCACCATCGACAGGATAACCAAGCCCCGCTCTCGACAGCCTCTCCTGCAAATATTCAACTCCGCTGACTCAGAGGTGGATGCCCACGGTCGACGCCCGTTTCTACTGTTTCTTTCTTCCTTCTGGCCTCGACCTCTGATAACTTCGCTTCAGGGATGGGTCCCTATGAGGTGGTGCAGATTGTAGGTAAGTTCGTATCTGCTCGTCGCCAGTATTATGTCCGTGTATAATTGAGACACGGACTGCAGGAGTTGATTATAACAAGTCTTTACTGAATGGAGACAACCTGGAAACTGAAACTACAGAAGCCTGCTAGGGCCTTTTATACAGGGGTGGTCACTGCCGGTACTGCAGTCTGAGACCAGTCATTCCCTTAAAGGTACATACACAACAGTCCAAAAGTCCACAACCCTTCATAACTCTGGCGGAAGTGCACCAAAACTTAGGCCGGGACTCAGATATGCTGGGTTTGGAGGTGGCAGAGCTGGAGGGCAGGCACTTCCAAACCAAATGTTTCTGCATGTCTGCATCAGGTGGGGGCATCATTGGCAGTGGTATGCTGAGACCAGATGTACCAGGCCACTGATTGGCTGTTGTGGGGCCCACCACATCCAAGAATTTGCCAGTTCTTTTTTAAAAAGGGAGCCGAGATAGCACTTGCTCCCTCTCCCCCTGAACCAGCAGTTGCACCACAGTATTCAGTCTCTTGGGCAACACAGGGACACAAAGTGCACCCCTAGTGTATATGCGTCTCCCAGTTCCATGGTAATTAAGGGACCTCCCCCGCTCACACAAAATTTAGCAGGGTCCCAGGCGGCCACATCTTGGCAGTAATGCCAGGTTGTGCCACGCCAGAGTTTTCGCCCCACTGTGACCAGAGAAATTCTTTCACCGTTGTCAGAGCAGAGCAGATGGAGCGGTAATCTAAATCTGCCTCTGCTACACCTGATCTGCGAGTGTTAAATATTGATATCGAATGTGTGGGAAAATGTTCTATCCCCTCATATTCCTCACGTTGATGAGCACAAAAAAATCTAAATTTAAAAAAAATCTAGGTTGAGGAAATGAGGAGTAAAAGCCATCAATTGCTCATTAAGAGCTGCAGATAACTTTCCAGCAATCAGCACAACGGAAAGCTCATGCTGTGAGATTTCAGCTGGGCTAGTGGTTCTTCATGTAAAAATAAATTACAGATCGAGAAAATGTGTGACAAATAGCCACTATCGATGCTAATCTTCTTTGTACATGCACCATCTGGAGCCTTATATTGGAAGAAAGTAATCTGCAAGATTTACAAGCAAAGAGGTGGAGGTTAAGCATATACATGTCCTGGAATGATTATTCTGCCAGGTTTCTATATATTCTTCTTCTTGTTTTGTCACGATATATTACTGCATTAAATTTTTCTTTTTGAAGAGTTACCAGCCACATTCCCTCAGGTTGCTTGTCCTTTGACAGCTTCCACATTCCAGGTCTTGCCACTGACGGTCCACCAGCATTTGAGATTCTAACAACTAGCAACAAAATTAGCAGATGTACTATCTGCATAAATGGAATGAGTGCCATTTCTTATGGGCCTCCATACGGTTATATCGAATGGGCCTTATTGCCTCAGTGGGAGGTTTATTGAGCAGCCTCAGTGCACGCAAGAGCTCACTCCAAAATCACAGCAGGCACTACATCTGCTGCAGAGTGTACTTCTACAATACAAGATGCTTTGCCATGACAACATCGTCTTTTATTAAACTCAGTTCATACAGGTACGTCATGGTCACATAGAAAAGGTGAAATGTAAGCTGACTTCTGTCACTGCAGTCTGTGGGAAAAAAATGAAAATGGTTGATTTCTAAAAGAAGTGAACAGACAAGGTGTAAGCCAACTACGAAAGGACTCCATGTTTCCTTAGTAGATAAGTACCTTTCAACCTCTTGTAGGTATGCAACTGATTTAAACCGTACAAATTGCTGAAATCTCAAAAAAGATCAGCTTTTATTTTTTATTAAAGGGGGGAAAAGAATCAACCTTTTGAGCAACAAATTGCGGTTATGGTTTGATTCATGCAATGTTTTTTCAGGTATTGTGGTCTGCTAACTTGTCTTGTAAGACATTTTCTCAAACCAGTTTATCAAAACTATTAAACTGAGGACAATAAAGTATTTGCAAATACAGATGCACAAACTTTTGTCAGCGAGCAATATTACAGCAACATCTTCTAGCTCGCTGCTCTTTGTTTTGTAAGGCAGTGAGCCAATCCAGAAACTTTATGGTGAGGTGATGGATTTTGCTGTCAAAATAATGGTGAGGCTAATGGCACTCGCTGTTATTTATGTGTAAATGGCACAACAACTTCAGGCAAGGGGCAGATGCGCAGTTAAATGCCAATATCAAAAAGTTGCTGTTTGAGTGGCGCCGCTCTGCCATAAGCTTGGCAAAAATGGCACTTTGCTGTCTGCCTCACCACTGACATGCATTGAATGACGTGAAGTTGCTGTATTTGTGTGATAGATACAAAGTAGACCCACCACAGATATTTAGGGCAGTAATTACAATCATTAATATCCTTTTAACAATGCAATAAGTGTTAATGACTGCCAATCAATCTCTCTGGCACTGAAAATTAATTATAATAATCTTATTCTTTCAGGTTGTGAATTGTTTTAGGAGATTTTAAAAATGTAAAATTTGAAATTTAAAAACTTTTTTTTACTTACTTTTCCTGTCTGTCTCTCCTTTCTCTCTCTCTTAATCCAGTCTTTCTTTCCCTCTCTTTAGAGGGAATCTTAACCCCAAAAAACAAGTGGGTTGGCGTCAGGTGAGAGGTTAAAGTGTTAAAAATCTGAATCCTGACCCCAACCTGCCTACTTCCGGTTTTATCGGAGGCGAGACGGTGTGACAGGCAGCCAGCCCGCTCCCAGGAGGCAGGTTGACACTTTTATTATGATAATAAGGCTGGAAGTCTTGGATTTAACTGTAGCCGGCTAAGATTCCCGGGCCTTGTGATTCCCGGCAGCTGCAGCAAGGCAACAACAGCCTCGGAGAGCAATGCTTATGGGCCAGGAGGAGCAGGAGTGCTTCCTCCCAGCCCCCCAAGCTCCTCCACCATCACGCCACCCCCCCCATACAAATGCCCTCCCCCCAGGGCAGGGATCGGACCTTCCCCCCAGGATTGGATCCCCCCGAGGTCTGATGATTCTGTTGAAAGATCATCGCCACATAATAGGCTTGCCAGCAAAGTTGAAGCCCATGGAATAAAAGGGACAGTGGCTGCATGGATACGAAATTGGTTAAGTGACAGGAAACAGAGAGTAGTGGTGAATGGTTGTTTTTCAGACTAAAGGAAGTTATACAGTGGTGTTCCCCAGGGGTCGGTTCTCGAACCACTGCTTTTCTTGATATATATTAATGACTTGGATGTGGGTGTACAGGGCACAATTTCAAAATTTGCAGATGACACAAAACTTGGAAGTATAGTGAACAATGAGGAAGATAGTGACAGACTTCAAGAGGACATAGATAGGCTGGTGAAATGGGCGGACACGTGGCAGATGAAATTTAATGCAGAAAACTGCGAAGTGATACATTTTGGTAGAAAGAATGAGGAGAGGACATATAAACTAAAGGGTACAATCCTGAAGGGGGTGCATGAACAGAGAGACCTAAGGTATATGTGCACAAATCATTGAAGGTAGCAGGGTAGATTGAGAAAGCAGTTAAAAAAGCTTACAGGATCCTGGGCTTCATGAATAGACGTATAGAGTACAAAAGTATAGAAATTATGATGAACCAGTATAAAATACGGATTCAACCTCAACTGGAGCATTATGTCCAATTCTGGGCACCACACTTTAGGAAGGATGTGAAGGCCTTAGAGAGGGTGCAGAAAAAATTTACGAGAATGATTCCAGGAACGAGGGACTTCAGTTACGTGGATAGACTGGAGATGCTGGAGTTGTTCTCCTTAGAGCAGAGAAGATTGAGAAGAGATTTGATAGTGGTGTTCAAAATCGAGGAGTCTGGACAGAGTAGATAGAGAGAAACTGTTCCCATTGGCAGAGGGGTCGAGAATAAATTTAAAGTGATTGGCAAAAGAACCAAAGGCGACATAAGAAAAAACATTTTTATGCAGCGAGTGGTTAAGATCTGGAATGCACTGCCTGAAAAGGTGGTGGAGGCAGACTCAATCACGGCTTTCAAAAGGGAGTTGGATAAGCATCTGAAAGAAAAAGAATTGCAGGGCTACAGGGAAAGGGTGCGGGTGTGGGACTAGCTGAGGTGCTCTTGAAGAGAGCTGGCAAGGGCTTGGCGGGCTGAATGGCTTTCTTCCGTGCTGTAACCATTCTATGATTCTATGAAATGTTAATTCTGTTTCTCTCTCTCCACAGATGCTGCCTGACCTGCTGAGTGTTTCCAGCATTTTCTGTTTTTATTTCTGATTTCCTGTGTCTGCTGTATTTTGCTTTTGTAATGGTGTCAGAGGATTGTGTTATAAATAAAGACTGGAGAAATTTCATCTATAAAAGCTTGAAAAGAGGCAACTGATAGACTTCAGCAGTATACAAGATAGTAAATTATATGGAAAATTTAAGCCATGACATTACCTTGTGAAAGGCAAATTAAGGACTGTTGCCAGGAAGTTCTTCACATAAAAAGATCAGCGTGTGGCATGAACACCTGGGTATGACAGTGGAGGCAAAAATCCTGGAATCAAAGAAAGGGCGGAATGCTGTGGTAGAGGGATGGATGAATGAACTGGAATGGGCTGATGGCCTTCCTCATTTGCATCGATCTTATGATCTTGTATAGTTACTCTTCTGTAAGGTTCTCATTTGTACAACATAGTATTGACACAACCTGTATAATCCACTACTTCATTACATCTGAAACACAAAATCATTTACTGACGAGCAGATGAATTAAAACTCACATTGTCTACTTTTAAAACTTGCTTAAAAACGATAATTCCTAGTGTGAAAAAACAATTTCTCTGAAAAAAAATAATGTTGAAAAAATGACAGCAGTTGTCACCATGTTTCAAGCTTAAACACACCACACACCTGCACACTATCTGTATCTAATTTCAGGTTTTAATATTTTAGCAAAATTAAATTCTTAACACCACTGCCTTTTTTTTTAAAAAACCTTCCTTCAAGACTGAAGCAAACTAGAGAGAATCTTTGTTGCTGTTTCTATAACACAGCAATAAATTAAAATTAGTAAAATAGAGCCTAAGCCAAAGGCATGGGGGGTTGGGGGGAAGGTTGGGGGGAGGTCACAAAGCCAAGTTCTGCATGAACACTGAACAAATGCTTTGAATGTGAATGTGAATGTGATTATTTGGCAACCTGGGGCTCTTCTCCGCAGAGCAACAGCATGCAGTATTATTTAGTTCTTTACTTCACAAGTATTTGCATGAGCAGGCACATAGGCATAACGAATACTGACATGCTGTACCCTGTCCGACCTGACACTGTTGCCCTGTCCAGATGTACACCTCATGCTGCTCCCAGCAGCAGTGATGCTAATGAGATTCTGAAGGTCGTAACTTGGTAATGAAAAAGCAAGCACACTGTACCTACTGACTCAGTATTCAGGCAAAATATTGCTCTTCATCGTGTCTTTGTTTTTTCAGCTCAATATAAGCAATTCAGAAGCCTCCCTTATTGTTCACTCACACTGTAGGTATACAGCCTAAGTATCCTGCTTGATCCCTAGCTGAGTTTCAAACACCAGATCCAGACCCTCATCGAATGCTTACTTCCACCTCCAGAATATTGCCCACATACAACATACCTCATCCCTACCATCCCTGAAACCCTCAAACACACCTTTGTCACCTCAAAGCTCAATTTCTCCAATATTCCTCTCGCCAACCTTCCAAGCTCCACTATACATAAATTTCAATTCATTGCGAACTTTGCTGCTTGTGTCCTATCCCACACAACGTTCTGAATGCCTATTGCGCTGTCTTTGACAACCTCCAATGGCTCCCTGTATCCCAGGATTTCAAATTTATACAACAATAACCTGCATTGATATAGTGCCTTTAAAATAGAAAAACATTCCGAGGTGCCTCACAGAAGCGTAATGAAAAACTGGACACTGAATTAAAGAATAGGGATATTAGGAGAGGTGACTAAACGCCTGATATAAAAAAAATTGGGGTTTTAAGGAGGCTCTTAAAAGAGGAGAAGGAGGTGAAGAAGCGGAGGGGTTTAGGGAGCGAATTCCAGAGGTGAAGGCACGACCACCAGTGGCCGCACGAGGGGAGGGGAAGATGCACAAGAGGCCAGAGTCAAGGAACAGATAGTTAAGGGGCGGAGGTGGGAGGTTGTGGGGTTGGTGGAGATTACCGAGATAGGGAGGGGTGGGCCCATGAAGAGATTTAAACATGGAGGTGAGAATTTTAAATGTGAGCATTGGGGAACTTGGTGCCAATGCAGGTCAGCGATGGGCAAACAAGGATACAAATAGCAGAGTTCTGGATGAGATGATCTAATATTGACAGAGAGTGAAGGATGGAAGGCCGACCAGGAAAATATTGGAATTGTCAAGTCTGGGGGTGACAAAAGCACGGATGAGGGTTTCAGTGACAGATGGGCTGAAGTGGGGCAAAGGAAATCATCAGCTCGACACCTAAGCTGTACTTTCCGCACCTTCAACTGATCTACATTGTATTCTGCCCTCTCCCTGCTCCATTTTGGTGACACAACCTTCAGCCACCATGCTCCCATTTTCTTCAATTCAGTCATCATGCATCTGCTCTCTAGAACTCATCCACCACACTCCAGCTCCCTGGAATTCTTTTTCCAAACCCATTCATCTTTCTACATCTCTCCCTTCCTTCAAAAGTCTCCTCAAAACCAAACTCTAACCATGTTTTTGGTCACAACTTCACTCCTACTTCGTTGTGTCCATGGTTAGCCCATGTAATGCACCTTAGGCTCTTTTGTTTGTATTAAAATATGTATTACATGTAAGTTGCTGTAGATGTTAACATTTCAGAATTTATGAGGCAATAAATTGCCCTCATGCTGAATAAATGATGACATCAGGCTGAATCATTTATGATCAAATAGGGGTTAGCAACTTGGCAAAACCTATGTATATACTGTAGGCATTAAGTGCACTTAACCAATCAGAATGATTAAAAATGACCAGTTGACATTGAATCACAAGCACACGGTTTTATTTTAATCTAATACACAACTGAACATTCAAAACCAAAAACAATTGATCAACTGACACCTATCAACCAATCAAAAACAAGCATTCTCTAATCACTCTGTGGGGGCCATAAATAACTTTATTGAACCAGCATCACAGAGATTAATCTAAAACTCTTGAATCAACTTTTTAATATTTATTATTCTATTGTTTAGAATAATCATATCTGGTCCTGACAAAAATTGCATCCAGAAAGGAAATAGTAAAGCAACAACGGCCAAATCATTGCAGCCTTGAAATTATGCCTTGGTATAATATTGTATAATTGTTTAATATTTAAAATGGCAGATAATGGAACTTCATAATAGCTAATATATGTTAACATCCCACAGAGTAATTTCAAGGCCTCTAAATTTGAATTTAGAAAAAATGAAAGTGTGGATTGTCATCTATTGCACATTGGTATGTGTACTATGGTATACTTTAAGGAGGTCGGGGCCCAGGAGTGAGGTCGAGGCCCAGGAGCGAGGACAGGACCCAGGAGCGAGGACGAGGCCCAGGGGCGAGGACGGGGCCCAGGAGCGAGGTCGAGGCCCAGAAGCGAGGACAGGACCCAGGAGCGAGGACGAGGCCCAGGGGCGAGGACGGGGCCCAGGAGCAAGGTCGAGGCCCAGGAGCGAGGACGGGACCCAGGAGCGAGGACGGGACCCAGAAGCGAGGACGAGGCCCAGGGGCGAGGACGAAGCCCAGGAGTGAGGAAGAGGCCCAGGGGCAAGGTCGAGGCCCAGGGGCGAGGACGGGGCCCAGGAGCGAGGTCGAGGCCCAGGGGCGAGGACGGGGCCCAGGAGCGAGGACAGGACCCAGGAGCGAGGACGAGGCCCAGGGGCGAGAACGAAGCCCAGGAGCGAGGAAGAGGCCCAGGGGGTGAGGGCGAGGCCCAGGAGCGAGGACGGGGCCCAGGGGCGAGGGCGAGGCCCAGGAGCGAGGACGGGACCCAGGAGCGAGGACGAGGCCCAGGGGCGAGGACGAAGCCCAGGAGTGAGGAAGAGGCCCAGGGGCAAGGTCGAGGCCCAGGAGCGAGGACGAGGCCCAGGGGCGAGGGCAGGGCCCAGGAGCGAGGTTGAGGCTGAGGGGCGAGGACGGGGCCCAGGAGCGAGGACGAGGCCCAGGGGCAAGGACGGGGCCCAGGAGCAAGGTCGAGGCCCAGGGGCGAGGACGGGGCCCAGGAGCGAGGACAGGACCCAGGAGCGAGGACGGGGCCCAGGAGCGAGGTCGAGGCCCAGGGGCGAGGACGGGGCCCAGGAGCGAGGACAGGACCCAGGAGCGAGGTCGAGGCCCAGGGGCGAGGACGGGGCCCAGGAGCGAGGACAGGACCCAGGAGCGAGGACGAGGCCCAGGGGCAAGGACGGGGCCCAGGAGCGAGGTCGAGGCCCAGGAGCGAGGACGGGACCCAGGAGCGAGGACGAGGCCCAGGGGCAAGAACGAAGCCCAGGAGCGAGGAAGAGGCCCAGGGGCGAGGGCGAGGCCCAGGAGCGAGGACGGGGCCCAGGGGCGAGGGCGAGGCCCAGGGGCGAGAACGAAGCCCAGGAGCGAGGAAGAGGCCCTGGGGCGAGGGCGAGGCCCAGGAGCGAGGACGGGGCCCAGGGGCGAGGTCGAGGCCCAGGAGTGAGGACGAGTCCCAGGAGCGAGGACGGGGCCCAGGAGCGAGGACGAGGCCCAGGAGCGAGGACGAGTCCCAGGAGAGAGGACGGGGCCCAGGGGCGAGGTCGAGGCCCAGGGGCGAGGTCGAGGCCCAGGGGCGAGAACGAGTCCCAGGAGCGAGGACGAGGCCCAGGGGCGAGGTCGAGTCCCAGGAGCGAGGAAGAGGCCAAAGGGCGAGGTCGAGGCCCAGGAGTGAGGACGGGACCCAGGAGCGAGGAAGAGGCCAAAGGGCGAGGACGAGTCCCAGGAGCGAGGACGGGGCCCAGGAGCGAGGACGAGGCCCAGGAGCGAGGACGAGGCCAAAGGGCGAGGACGAGTCCCAGGAGCGAGGACGGGGCCCAGGAGCGAGGACGAGGCCCAGGAGCGAGGACGAGGCCCAGGAGCGAGGACGGGGCCCAGGAGCGAGGTCGAGGCCCAAGAGTGAAGAAGAAGCCCAAGGGTGAGGATGGGGCCCAGGAGCGAGGACGAGGCCCAGGAGCGAGGATGGGGCCCAGGGGCGAGTTCGAGGCCCAGGAGCGAGGACGGGGCCCAGGGGCGAGTTCGAGGCCCAGGAGTGAGGACGGGGCCCAGGGGCGAGGTCAAGGCCCAGGGGCGAGGACGAAGAGGACGAGTCCCAGGAGCGAGGACGGGGCCCAGGAGCGAGGACGGGGCCCAGGAGCGAGGAAGAGGCCAAAGGGCGAGGTTGAGGCCTAGGAGCGAGGACGGGGCCCAGGAGTGAGGACAAGGCCCAGGGGCGAGGACGAGTCCCAGGAGCGAGGACGGGGCCCAGGAGCGAGGACGGGGCCCAGGAGCGAGGAAGAGGCCAAAGGGCGAGGACGGGGCCCAGGAGCGAGGTCGAGGCCCAAGAGTGAAGAAGAAGCCCAGGGGTGTGGATGGGGCCCAGGAGTGAGGACGGGGCCCAGGAGCGAGAAAGAGGCCCAGGAGCGAGGTCGAGGCCCAGGAGTGAGGACGGGGCCCAGGAGCGAGGACGAGGCCCAGGGGCGAGGACGAGTCCCAGGAGCGAGGACGGGGCCCAGGAGCGAGGACGGGGCCCAGGAGCGAGGTCGAGGCCCAAGAGTGAGGAAGAAGCCCAGGGGTGAGGATGGGGCCCAGGAGTGAGGACGGGGCCCAGGAGCGAGAAAGAGGCCCAGGAGCGAGGTCGAGGCCCGAGAGTGAGGACGGGGCCCAGGAGCGAGGTCGAGGCCCAGGAGTGAGGTCGAGGCCCAGGAGTGAGGACGGGGCCCAGGAGCGAGGATGAGGTCCAGGGGCGAGGACGAGGCCCAGGATCGAGGTCGAGGCCCAGGAGTGGCGCAGCGTGGCGCAGCAGCAGGGTCGGGAGGACCACACTGCAGTCTATGAAACCCAGGCAGAGAGGACCTGCGGGAAGGCGAGAGGAGGACAGTAGGAGTATGTTTGTGTGTGTGTGCTAGGCCGATGTAGCAGAGCCTGGTCTCCAATTGTCTTGGATCCCCTTACCATTGGACCAAGACCTTGGGGAGGGTTTAAACTAAAATGGCAGGGGGTTGGGAACCTGTGCAGGGAGACAGAGGAAAGGGAAGCAAGGATAGAAGCAAAAGACAGGAAGGAGAAAAGCAAAAGTGGAAGGCAGAGAAATCAAGGGTGTAAATCAAACAGGGCTACAGTAAATAATAATTCTAAAAGATCTAAGAGCGTTAAAAAAAAAGCCTGAAGGCTTTGTGTCTGAATGCGAGGAGCATTCGTAATAAGGTGGATGAATTAGCTGCGCAAATGGATGTAAACATATACGATATAATTGGGTTTACGGAGACATGGCTCCAGGGTAACCAAGGCTGCGAATTCAACATCCAGGGGTATTCAATATTCAGGAAGGACAGGCAACAAGGAAAAGGAGGTGGGGTAGCAATGCTGGTTAAAGAGGAGATTAACACAATAGTAAGGAAGGATATTAGCTCTGATGATGTGGAATCTGTATGGGTAGAGCTGAGAAATACCATGGGGCAGAAAACGTTAGTGGGAGTGGTATTCAGACCCCCAAACAGTAATGCTGAGGTTGGGGATGACATTAAATGGGAAATTAGAGACGCGTGCAATAAGGGCACAGCAGTTATCATGGGTGACTTCAATCTACATATAGATTGGGCTAACCAAATTAGTAACAGTGCTGTGGAGGAGGAATTCCTAGAGTGTATATGGGATGATTTCCAGGACCAATATGTCGAGGAACCAACCAGAGATCAGGCCATCTTAGACTGGGTATTATGTAATGAGAAAGGATTAATTAGCAATCTTGTTGTGCGAGGCCCCTTGGGAGGAGCGATCATAATATGGTAGAATTCTTCATTAAGATGGAGAATGAAGTAGTTGACTCAGAGACTAGGGTCCTGAATTTAAATAAAGCAAACTACGATGGTATGAGGCGCGAGTTGGCTAGGATGGATTGGGGAACGTTACTTAAAGGGTTGACGGTGGATAGGCAATGGCAAACATTTAAAGATCACATGGATGAACTACAGAATTTGTTCATCCCTGTCTGGCATAAAAATAAAACAAAAAAGGTGGCTCAACCGTGGCTAACAATGGAAATTAGGGATAGCATAAGATCCAAGGAGAGGACATATAAATTGGCCAGAAAAAATAGCAAACCTGAGGATTGGGAGCAGTTTAGGATTCAGCAAAGGAGGACAAAAGGATTAATTAAGAGGGGGGAAATAGAGTATGAGAGTAAGCTTGCAAGGAACATAAAAACTGACTGTAAAAGCTTCTATAGATACATGAAGAGAAAAAGATTGGTGAAGTCAAGCGTAGGTCCCTTGCAGTCAGAATCAGGGGAATTTATAATGGGGAACAAAGAAATGGCAGACCAATTAAATACACACTTTGGTTCTGTCTTCACAAAGGAGGACACAAATAACCTCCCAGAGATGTCGGGGAACATAGGGTCTAATGAGAGGGAGGAACTGAATGAAATCAGTATTTGGACGGAAATGGTGTTAGGGAAATTGACGGGACTGAAGGCCGATAAATCCCCAGGGCCTGATAATCTACATCCTAGGGTACTTAAGGAAGTGGCCCTAGAAATAGTAGATGCATAGCTGGTCATCTTCCAAAATTCTATAGACTCTGGAACAGTTCCCATGGATTGGAAGGTAGCTAATGTAACCCCACTATTCAAAATAGGTGGTAGAGAGAAAACGGGGAATTATAGTCTGACATCGGTAGTGGGAAAAATGCTAGAGTCCATTATAAAAGATGTAATAGCAGAGCACTTGGAAAACAGTGACAGGATCGGACAAAGTCAACATGGATTTACAAAAGGATGTAACTGGTAGAATAGATAAGGGAGAACCAGTGGATGTGGTGTATTTGGACTTTCAGAAGGCTTTCGATAAGGTCCTGCATAAGAGGTTAGCGTGCAAAGTTAAAGCACATGGGATTGGAGGTAAGGTACTGACTTGGATAGAGAACTGGTTGGCAGACAGGAAGCAAAGAGTTGAATAAACGGGTCTTTTTCCAAGTGGCAGGCAGTGACTAGTGGGGTACCGCATGGATCGGTGCTAGGATCCCAGCTATTCGCAATGGGGGAAAAATTCGGTATCGCCTCATTTGGGGCGCCATTATTGGCGGCGCGCAAAGTTTAGCGCCTGGCGCTAATTATCGCCTCCGACAGCAAACTTGGCTTTTATCGCCCCTGGAGGTGATTGAGGCGCTACACACCTCTCTTAAGGGGTTAAGGCCGAGGAGCGAGGCGCTACCTCACAGGGCTGGCAAAGCGCACGTGGTGTCAGTCAGCAATGGAACACAGACACACTGGCACCGTCCAATTCTTAAAGGGGAGTTCTGACGAATGGTCATCGACCTGAAACGTTAACTCTGTTTCTCTCTTCACAGATGCTGCTTGACCTGCTGAGTTTCTCCTGCATTTTGTGTTTTTATCTTAAAGGGGAGGGTTGATCTTGCTCTCCATCCACATCCTGCTCATTGCAGCCTTGAATCTCGGCCTGAATCTGAGCCTGGAGAGACCTGTACATCAAATCTGCTGAAAAGAACAATGGAGAGAACCAGGAAAAGAGCTCAGAGTGCAGACCCCACAGTCTCTTCTAAATCGATGCAAGGAAGGGCAAATCAAATTCAACCTGCAAAGTGCTGCTCAGTATCCAAAACTCCTTCACACAGCGTTGAATCTCTCCAGAAGTCTCTCTCTCAGAATGCGTGGTGCAAAGATGTCACCGACAAAAAAAGGCAGGAAGTGGTCGTCTTTAAATAGCACTCCCCTAGTCCCTTTCTGACAGCATAACGCTCCCCTCAACCTGTCATTGCTAGCGGCAGGCGGTAAGGCAGGGGTCGCCACTCAATTTCCGGTCCGGGGCGCTAACGGGGCGTTGCGCACTCGACTGACGTCACGATCTGCCAGCGTAGGAGATCGTGGCAGTAGTGTTTGGCGCCGCCACAAAATGTCTAGTTAATTTCGTGAGCGGCGCAAACATCGCTGCGCCCGGGCGCTAGTTGCTTTGCGCCCCACTTGGCACTCTCTTAAGGCGCTAATGGGAGGCACAAACAACTGAATTTTCCCCCCAATATATATAATGATATAGACGAGGGTACTAGATGTAACATCTCCAAGTTTGCAGATGACACAAAGCTGGGTGGGCGTGTGTGCTGTGAGGAGGATGCAGAGAAACCCCAGTATGATTTGGACAGGTTGGGTGATTGGGCAGATGCATGGCAGATGCAGTATAATGTGGATTAATGCGAAGTTATCCACTTCGGTGGCAAAAACAGGAAGGCAGATTATTATCTGAACGGCAATAGATTGGGAAACGGGGACGTGCAACAAGACCTGGGTGTCCTTGTGCACCAGTCACTGAAGGTGCAACAGGCGGTTAAGAAGGCAAATGGTATGTTGGCCTTCATCGCAAGAGGATTCGAGTACAGGAGCAAGAATGTCTTGCTGCAGTTGTACAGGGCCTTGGTGAGACCACATCTTGAGTATTGTGTGCAGTTCTGGTTGCCTTATCTGAGGAAGGATGTTCTTGCCATGGAGGGAGTGCAGCGAAGATTCACCAGACTGATACCTCGGATGGCAGGAATGATGTATGAAGAGAGATTATAAGAACATAAGAAATAGGAGCAGGAGTAGGCCAATCAGCCCCTCGAGCCTGCTCCGCCATTCTATAAGATCATGGCTGATCTGATCCTAACCACCAATCTGCTATCACAGAAATATCTCCTGAATCTAACAGAATTAGACACATGAAATAGGAGCAGGATCAGGCTACACGGCCCCTGGGCCCGCTCCACTACCCACAGGGCCATGACCGATCCGAACCTAGACTCATGTCCAAATTCCTGCCCGCTCCCCGTAACCCTTAATTCCCTTTACTTCTAGGAAACTGTCTATTTCTGTTTTAAATTTATGTAATGATGTAGCTTCTACAGCTTTTTGGGGCAGCATATTCCATGGACCTACCACCCTCTGAGTGAAGTAGTTCCTCCTCATCTCAGTCTTGAAAGAGCAGCCCCTTATTCTAAGACTATGCCCCCTAGTTCTAGTTTCACCCATCATCATGAACATCCTCCCCGCATCCACCCGATCCAACCCCTTCACAATCTTATATGTTTCAATAAGATCGCCTCTCATTTTTCTGAACTCCAATGAGTAGAGTCCCAATCTACTCAACCTCTCCTCATATGTCCATCCCCTCATCCCCGGGATTAACCGAGTGAACCTTCTTTGTACTGACTCGAGAGCAAATATGTCTTTTCTTAAGTATGGACACCAAAACTGTATGCAGTATTCCAGGTGCGGTCTCACCAATACCTTGTACAACTGAAGCAATACCTCCCTATTTTTATATTCTATCCCCCTAGCAATGAAAGCCAACATTCCATTGGCCTTCTTAATCACTTGCTGCACCTGCATACTAACCTTTTGAGTTTCGTGCACCAGGACCCCCAGATCCCTTTGTACTTCAGTACTTTCCAGTTTCTTGCCATTAAGATAATAACTTGCTCTACGATTTTTCCTGCCAAAGTGCATAACCTCACACTTTCCAGTATTGTATTCCATCTGCCAAATCTCTGCCCATTTACTTAGCCTGTCTATGTCCCCTTGCAGGTTTTTTATGTCCTCCTCACTCACTACTTTCCCTCCCATCTTAGTATCATCTGCAAACTTTGATATGTTACACTCGGTCCCCTCCTCCAAATCGTTAATATAGATTGTAAAGAGCTGGGGACCCAGCACTGACCCCTGCGGAACACCACTAGTTACTGATTGCCAGTCTGAGAATGAACCATTTATCCCAACTCTCTGCCTTCTGTTAGATAGCCAATCCTCTATCCATGCCAGAATATTACCCCCAATCCCGTGATTTTTTATCTTAAGCAATAATCTTTTGTGTGGCACCTTGTCAAATGCCTTTTGTGTAAGGGCCGGAACTCGGTGGACCCAACTGCAGTAAGGCAAACTGAGGCAGAGGTAAGGTTGCAAAATAAAGGTAGACTTTACTTGACATAAACAAAATAACAATAGTACAGAATACAGGCAAGCAGACCAGCACTAGGTATCTCCAGGCAGTGCAACTCAAGACTGAGCAAAGAACATAAAGTGAACACCACTTAAATAGTAGGCATCTAACAATGCACAGGTGAATACAATAATGAATAAAGAAGAAGGACACAATTAAGAGAGTTCATGGAGCCCTCTGGTGGCGAGGCGAGGCAGAGTCTGGGTCATTCCTTACAGGACCCCCCCCCCCAGGAACGGCCCCTGACGTTCCCCCAGAAGGTCCATGGTGACGACGAAAAAAATTCCGTACTAAATCGCGATCCAGAATGTCTCGGTCCGGGACCCAAGAGCGTTCCTCCGGACCATATCCCTCCCAGTCCACCAGGAACTGGAGGCCCCCGCGAACCCGGCGAGAGTCCATCAGGCGACGGACCGTGTAAGCAGGCTGGCCGTCGATGATGCGGGGAGCAGGAGGAGGCCTTGTGGCGGGCGCCAGGGAACTGCTGGCCACTGGCCGAAGCCGGGAGACATGGAAGATAGGATGAATCCGCATGGAGCGGGGTAGCTGGAGACGGTAGGACACCGGGTTGACCTTTCTCAACACCATGAAGGGGCCGATGAAACGAGGCGCCAGCTTGCGGGACTCCACTCGCAGCGGGAGATCCTGCGTAGAAAGCCAGACCCTCTGACCAGGACGGAATGAAGGAGCCGGTCTGCGCCGCTTGTTGGCCTGGATCTGCCGTTGTCGAGAAGCTCGTTGCAAGGCCAGCCGCGCTCTCCTCCAGGTCCGCCGACAACGCTGGACAAACCTCTCCGCGGACGGAACCCCCACCTCGAGCTCCTGCTCCTGGAACAGTGGGGGTTGAAAACCGAACTGGCACTCGAACGGCGACAGTCCTGTGGGGGAGCAGCGCAACGTGTTGTGCGCGTACTCAGCCCAGACGATGTGACGACTCCAGGTCGCAGGATTAGCGGACACGAGACACCTCAGGGTCGTCTCCAGGTCTTGGTTGATTCGTTCTGTTTGACCGTTCGACTGAGGGTGGAAACCCGAGGAAAGACTGACAGTAGCTCCAATGAGCTTGTAGAAGGCTTTCCAAAACCGGGAGGCGAATTGTGGACCACGGTCAGAAACGATGTCAAGGGGCAAACCGAATAACCTGAAAACATGCTGGACCATGAGCTCGGCTGTCTCTTGGGCTGAGGGAAGCTTGGGCAAGGGCAGAAAACGACAGGCTTTGGAGAAGCGATCTACGATGGCCAGAATGACCGTGTTGCCTTGAGATGGTGGAAGGCCTGTGATGAAATCCACCGAGAGGTGTGACCAGGGACGAGTGGGAATGGGGAGAGGATGCAGCAAACCCTGGGGGCGAGATCGAGGGTTCTTGTTTCGTGCACAAATGGCACAAGCTGCCACGAACGCCTTTACATCCTTCTCCATGGTGGGCCACCAGAACCTTCTACGAAGAAACTCCAGCGTCCTGGATGCGCCTGGATGACCGGTGAGTCGCGACGAATGCCCCCACTGCAGGACTTGTGAGCGAGTCGTGTTGGGGACAAAAAGGCGACCTGGTGGGCCGTTGCCAGGGTCTGCCTCCCTCTGTTGCGCCTTTCTGACCAGCGTCTCGATTCCCCAGCAAACCGGTGCTACAATTCGGGAAGTAGAAATAATAGGTTCTGGTTGTCTCTCCCGCTCGGGTGGATCAAATTGCCTGGAGAGAGCATCAGGCTTGAGATTCTTGGAACCTGGACAATATGATAGGACAAAGTCAAAACGATTAAAAAACAGTGCCCAGCGAGCTTGACGAGAGTTAAGTCGTTTAGCCTCCTGGATATAGGCCAGATTCTTATGGTCAGTCCAGACAATGAACGGGTGTTTAGACCCCTCCAACCAATGTCTCCACTCCTCCAGTGCCAACTTAACTGCCAGTAATTCCCTGTTCCCAATATCGTAGTTTCGTTCAGCGGGAGTGAGTCGGCGAGAGAAAAAGGCGCAAGGGTGCAGTTTGTTGTCGTTAGACCGTTGGGATAAAACGGCGCCCACTCCTATATCCGAGGCATCCACCTCGACAATGAAGGGGAGTGAGGGATCCGGAATAACGAGGACAGGAGCAGACGTGAAGCGCTGCTTGAGATCCTCGAAAGCCTGCGCAGCCTCAGCGGACCAACTGAACCGGGTAGAGGCGATCCTGGTGAGGGCGTTAAGAGGGGCAGCAATGGTGCCGAAGTTTCTGATGAACCTCCGATAGAAGTTAGCAAATCCCAAGAAACGTTGCACCTGTTTGAGAGAGGTGGGTGGTGGCCAATCTCGGACAGCTTGGGTCTTGCCAGGGTCCATTTGGATGTTACCGCTGGAGATGATGAAGCCCAGAAATGAAACTGTGGAAACGTGAAATTCACACTTCTCTGCCTTGACAAACAAGTGGTTGTTAAACAAAAGTTGCAGGACTTGTCTTACATGCTGGACATGATCGTGAAGAGTTTTGGAGAAAATGAGAATGTCATCCAGGTAGACAAAAACAAAGCGATTCAGCATGTCTCGGAGAACGTCGTTGATGAGTGCCTGGAACACAGCAGGGGCGTTGGTCAATCCAAAGGGCATAACCAGGTACTCATAGTGCCCAGTGGGTGTATTGAATGCCGTCTTCCACTCGTCCCCTTCGCGGACGCGGATGAGGTTATAGGCGTTGCGGAGGTCCAATTTAGTGAAGACCGTGGCTCCCTGAAGTAGCTCGAAAGCCGTCGACATGAGTGGAAGAGGATAACGGTTCTTTATAGTAATCCGGTTAAGGCCACGGTAGTCGATGCAGGGATGGAGGCCTCCATCTTTCTTACTCACGAAGAAAAAACCGGCACCAGCAGGAGAGGTGGACGGACAGATGAAGCCAGCGGCGAGGGCGTCACGGATGTACTCCTCCATGGCGGCGGTCTCAGGAGCAGAAAGGGAAAAGATCCTACCCCTAGGTGGGCATGTCCCAGGCAGGAGGTCAACGGCACAGTCATATGGCCTATGAGGGGGAAGTGATGTGGCTCGAACCTTACTGAAGACCTCTTTTAGATCCTCATACTCGGGTGGCACTCGGGACAATTCAGAGCGTGATGGGAACTCCTGGGGCTGGGAAGGAGACTTGGCGCGAAGACAGGTAGTATGGCAGGCGGAGCCCCATTCCGTAAGCCGGCCAGTGACCCAATCTAAGCGAGGATTATGGCAGGCCAACCAAGGGTAACCCAGAATTAATGGAAACTGGGAAGAGTGGATAAGGGAGAATTGGATGGTCTCAAAATGTTGTCCTTCCACGCCCAAACACAGAGGGGCAGTATAATGGTGAACGGTTCCAGAACCCAGGGGTCTTCCATCCAGGGCAACAACAGTGAGGGGGTGATCAGGATGGGTCAGGGGAATCTTGAGCTGTTTAGCTAACCCCAGATCTATGAAGTTACCATCAGACCCCGAATCCACCATGGCCTTAAGATCATATTGTTGATTGTCCCAGAAAAGGGAGGATGCCAGCAAAACCCTAGAAACAGTGGGGTCGGAAGGAATGGTTATGCTCATCTCAGGTCCCTCCGTCCTGGATGAGCCCTGGCTTTTCCCACCAAATCAGGACAGGAAGAGCGGAAGTGGCCAGCTTTCCCACAACAGAGACAAGATCCCTCTCTCATTCGACGATCATGTTCGGGCTGCGAGAGGCGGGTTACTCCCACCTGCATGGGCTCCTCTGGATCGGTCAAAGATGGACTCGGGATGGCTCGGAGGTTCTCAGATGGCTTCGAAGCAGGAAAAGCTCTAGTCTCTGGAAACGGAGTGAAAAAGGAATGGCGTTCTCTTCGCCTCTCACGGAGCCGATTATCCACACGAACGGAGATATCAAAAAGAGACTCCAAATCACTCACCGGATCCCTGAAAGCCAGTTCGTCCTTGATCTCATCCGTGAGACCGTGGTGAAAGGTGGCGATGAGCGCCTCCGAATTCCATTGGCTTTCAGCAGCGAGAGTGCGAAACTCAATAGCGTAGTCCGCAACACTACGAACCCCCTGGCGAAGCCGAAGTAGTCTGTTAGATGCTTCTCTCCCACTGACAGGGTGATCAAAAACCCTTCTCATTTCTTCCGAGAAAAGTTGGTAGTTTGAACATACCGGCGTTTGCTGTTCCCAGACGGCTGTAGCCCAGGTAAGCGCCTTGCCGGTAAGTAGCGAAATGATGTAGGCCACTCGGGAACAGTCACTGGGAAATAATGAACCCTGCAGTTGGAAGACCAGGGAACACTGGATTAGGAAACCTCGACATCCTCCTGGGTTACCGTCGTAGCGCTCGGGTGCAGGTAATCGGGGTTCTCTCAGAGGAGAAGGCGAAACCGTAGGAGTGGGTAACGGTGCAGGAGCGGCTTGGATCACCTGACTCTGTTTCTGGCTCTGATGGAAAGTGATGACGAGGCCCTCCAGCAGATTCTGGTTTCGGAAGACTGCCGTGGCGAGACACTGCAGTTCGTTCAAAATAAGTTGTAGCTGTTCAGAAACTTGTCTTGGCCATTGGTCCTTCTCTGCTGGGTCCATGTTTTGGCTCAGTCTTGCTGTAAGGACTGGAACTCGGTGGACCCAACTGCAGTAAGGCAAACTGAGGCAGAGGTAAGGTTGCAAAATAAAGGTAGACTTTACTTGACATAAACAAAATAACAATAGTACAGAATACAGGCAAGCAGGCCAGCACTAGGTATCTCCAGGCAGTGCAACTCAAGACTGAGCAAAGAACATAAAGTGAACACCACTTAAATAGTAGGCATCTAACAATGCACAGGTGAATACAATAATGAATAAAGAAGGACACAATTAAGAGAGTTCATGGAGCCCTCTGGTGGCGAGGCGAGGCAGAGTCTGGGTCATTCCTTACATTTTGGAAGTCTAAATACACTACGTCCATTGGTTCCCCTTTATCCACCCTATATGTTACTTCCTGAAAGAACTCCAGCAAATTTGTCAAACGTGACTTCCCCTTCATAAAACCATGCTGACTTTGTCCTATTAAATTATGATTATCCAAATGTCCTGTTACTGTCTCCTTAATAATGGACTCCAACATTTTACCTACCACAGATGTTAGGCTAACCGGTCTATAGTTTCCAGCCTTCTGTCTACTGCCCTTTTTAAATAAGGGTGTTACATTAGCAGTTTTCCAGTCTGCCGGGACCTTTGCTGAGTCCAGGGAGTTTTGGAAAATTATTACCAATGCATCCACAATCCCTACCGCCACTTCCCTCAAGACCCTAGGATGTAAGCCATCAGGTCCAGGTGATTTATCCGCTTTGAGTCCCATTATTTTACCGAGTACCACTTCCTTAGTGATTTTGATCGTGTTTAGCTCCTCCCCCCCCATAGCCCCCTGTTTGTCCAGTGTTGGGATATTCTTAGTGTCTTCTACTGTAAAGACTGATACAAAATACTCATTCAGTGTTTTTGCCATCTCCATATTTCCCACCATTAATTTCCCGGTCTCATCCTCTAAGGGACCAACATTTACTTTAGCCACCCTTTTTCTTTTTATATAACTATAAAAACTCTTACTATCTGTTTTTATATTTTTTGCTAATTTACTTTCATAATCTATCTTCCCTTTCTTAATCAATCTTTTTGTTATTTTTTGCTGTCTTTTAAAATTTTCCCAATCCTCTATCCTCCCACTAGATTTGGCTACCTTATATGCCCTTGTTTTTAGTCGAATACTATCCTTAATTTCTTTACTTAGCCACGGATGGCTGTCTTTTCTTTTACACCCTTTTCTTTTCAGTGGAATATATTTTTTTTGGAAGTTGTAAAATAACTCCTTAAATGTACACCACTGATCATGTATTGTCTTACCCTTTAATCTATTTTCCCAATCCACTCTACTCAATTCCGCTCTCATACCTTCATAGTCTCCTTTATTCAAGCTTAGCACGCTTGTTTGAGATCCAACCTTCTCACCCTCTAATTGAATATGGAATTCAACCATGTTATGGTCACTCATTCCAAGGGGATCCTTTACTAGGACATTCTTAATTAATCCTGTCTCGTTACACAGGACCAGATCTAAGGTTGCCTGCCCCCTGGTCGGTTCAGTTACATACTGCTCAAGAGACCCATCCCTAATACACTCAATTAACTCATCCTCAAGGCAGCCCTGCCCAATTTGATTTGTCCAATTAATATGATAGTTAAAATCCCCCATAATTATAGATGTTCCCTTATTACAAGCCTCAACTATTTCCTGATTGATACTCCGTCCAACCGAGTTGCAACTGTTCGGAGGCCTATAGACTACGCCCACTAGTGTTTTTTTCCCCTTATTATTCCTTATCTCCACCCAAACTGTTTCATTATCCTGATCTTTTGACCCAATATCATTTCTCTGTATTACCGTGATTCCTTCCTTTATTAACATAGCCACCCCACCTCCCCTTCCTTCCTGCCTGTCCTTCCTGGTCGTTAAATAACCTGGTATGTTTAATTCCCAGGCATTGTCACCCTGCAGCCATGTTTCTGTAATGGCCACAAGATCATACCCATATGTAGTTATTTGTGCCATTAACTCGTCTATTTTGTTACGAATGCTACGTGCATTTCGATAGAGAACGTTCAAATATGTTTTGTGACACTTAGTTCCTGCTTTTGCCCTTTTTATTACTTTACCTTTTACTCCATACCTTCTGCCCCTTCCTGACACACTCTGGTTTTTAATTTCCCCACTGCTACCTAAGTCTATGACCTTCTCTGTTGTCATTTTTATTATTTGCTCTCTAGGAACTTCCCCCCAACTGGTTAGTTTAGATTGGGTCGATTAGGCTTATATTCACTAGAGTTTAGAAGAATGAGAGGGGATCTCATTGAAACTTATAAAATTCTAACAGGACTAGACAGACTAGATGCAGGAAGGATGTTCCCGATGGCCGGGGAGTCTAGAACCAGGGTTCACAGTCTAAGGATAAGGGGTAAGCCATTTAGGACTGAGATGAGGAGGAATTTCTTCACCCAGAGAGTGGTGAACCTGTGGAATTCTCTACCACAGAAGGCAGTTGAGGCCAATTCGTTAAATATATTCAAGGAGGAGTTAGATATATTTCTTAAGGCTAAAGGGATCAAGGGATATGGGGAGAAAGCAGGGACGGGGTACTGAATTTGGATGATCAGCCATGATTGCATTAAATGGCAGAGCAGGCTCAAGGGGCCGAGTGGCCTACTCCTGCCCCTATCCTCTATGTTTCTATGACCTTGCTCTGTCAAGCCCGTCTGGTATGTTGGTGTGCAACGGCCACCCCACGTTAAAAGAATTCACGCACAGGCATCTTGCACCCTTTAAAATGAAGTTCGGGACCTGGAACGTCAGGTCCCTCATGGACAACCCCAACAGCGACAGACCGGAACACCATACTGCTATCGTTGATGACATAGACATCGCCGCCCTAAGCGAGACCCAGCAGGCAGGGGAAGGCCAGCTCAAGGAGCAAGGCGGTGGTTACACCTTCTTCTGGAAAGGCAAACCTGAAGAAGAACGCCGCCTCCATGGGGTAGGCTTCGCCATAAAAAATGAGCTAGTTGGACGTCTCAGAGATTCTCCTTGTGGAATAGACGAACGCCTCATGGCTCTACGGATCACCCTAGCCCGGAACCAGTGCGCTACGGTCATCAGTGCGTATGCCCCAACACTGAAAGACACAGACGAGACCAAAGAGGAATTCTACTCCAGCCTCGAACAATCCCTATCCCGAGTCCCAACGGGCGACAAGCTGATCCTCCTTGGTGACTTTAACGGCTGAGTTGGAAAGGACACATACCTCTGGGGAGGTGTGATTGGCAGAGAGGAGGTAGGGAAAGCCAACTCCAATGGTACCCTCCTCCTGATGAAATGCTTAGAACATGACCTTATCATAACCAACACCTTGTTCCGTCATGAGAAACAAGTACAAGGCTTCATGGCAACACCCTCGCTCCAAGCACTGGCATCTACTGGACTACGTCATCGTCTGAGCAAGGGACCGCAAGGACGTCCGCATCACCCGCGCCATGACAGGAGCTGACGACTGCTGGACAGACGACTGCCTAATCCGCTCTGTCATCTCCAGCAATGTAGCCACAAAACAGCGGCGGCAACAGAAGCAATGCTGCAGGAAAATCAATGCTGGAGCACTCAAAGACCCTGCTAAGAAAGCCCTATTCAGCCTGCACCTCACAACCAACTTGATGACTCCCAGTGATTCAAAGACACAGAGTGTCCACGGCGCCTGGACTGCACTCAAGGCCTCCATAATCAGCACCTGTGAAGAGACGCTCGGTCACTCGACCAGGAAACACCAAGACTGGTTCGACGAGAATGACCAGGAGATCCAGGAGCTAATAAGCCGCAAGCGCAAGGCATTCCTGATCGGGAAACAGCAACAGAACTCGAGAGCAAGAAAGCAGCTCTACAGACGCCTGAAGGCCGAGGTCCAACAAAAAACTCGTGACCTAAAGAACAGACGGTGGGTGGAGACAGCGCAGGAGATCCAGCAGCTAGCTGACAACCACGACGTGCGAGGATTCTTTAGCGCAGACAAGACCACCTGTGGCCCCAGCACCCAAGGTCCTACCCCACTGCGGGCCAAGGACGAAGAGGTACTCATCAAGGACAGAGAGGAAGCCAGTGACCGCTGGAAGGAGCACTTCGAAGATCTCCTTAACCGGGACTCTGTCTTAAATGTGAGTGTCCTCAACTCCATCCCGCAGCATGCTACCCGCCACCACCTCAGCACAACCCCAGCCCGGCATGAGGTTGAAAAGGCCATCCGACAACTGAAGAACAACAAGGCCTCAGGAGCAGATGGAATCCCCGCCGAGGCACTAAAGCATGGCGGAGAAGCACTATTGGCGTGAATACATGAACTCATTTCTCTTATTTGGAAGGAGGAGAGCATGCCAGGGGATCCTAGAGATGCCGTAATTGAGACCATCTTCAAGAAAGGTGACAAGTCCGATTGCGGTAATTACAGAGGAGTCTCCCAGCTCTGTGCCACAGGGAAAGTCATCGCAAGAATCCCCCTCAATCGCCTTCTCCCAGTGGCTGAAGAGCTCCTCCCAGAGTCGCAATGCAGATTTCGCCTACTAAGGGGCACAATGGATATGATCTTCACCGCGCGTCAATTACAAGAGAAATGCAGGGAACAGCACCAACCGCTGTACATGGCCTTCTTTGACCTCACAAAGGCCTTCAACACCGTCAACCGTGAGGGATTATGGAGTGTCCTCCTCAAACTCGGCTGCCCTCAAAAGTTTGTCACCATCCTCCGCCTGCTTCACGACGACTTGCAACCTGTGATCCTGACCAACGGATCCACCACAGACCCAATTCACGTATGGACCGGGGTCAAGCAAGGCTGTGTCATCACACCAACACACTTCTCGATCTTCCTGGCTGCAATGCTCCATCTCACCCTCAGTAAGCTCCCTGCTGAAGTGGAGCTAATCTACAGAACAAACGGGAAACTGTTAAACCTCCGTTGCCTCCAGTCCAGATCCAAGGTCGTTCCATCCTCTGTCATCGAATTACAGTATGCAGACGACGCTTGCGTCTGCGCACACTCTGAGGCCGAACTCCAAACCATCATCAACACCTTCACCGAAGTGTATGAGAGCATGGGCCTTACATTAAACATCCGTAAGACAAAGGTCCTCTACCAACCTGCCCCCGCCACACAGTATTGCTCCCCGATTATTAAAATCCATGACGAGGCCTTGGACAACGTGGACCACTTTCCATACCTTGGGAAGCCTACTGTCAACAAGGGCAGACTTTGATGACAAAGTCCAACACCGTCTTCAGTGTGCCAGTGCAGCCTTTGGTCGCCTGAGGAAGAGAGTGCTTGAAGACCAGGACCTCAAACCCAGCACCAAACTCATGGTCTACAGAGCAGTAGTGATACCCGCCCTCCTGTATGCTTCAGAGACATGGACCATGTATAGCAGGCACCTCAAAACACTGGAGAGGTACCACCAACGCTGCCTCCGCAAGGTCCTACAAATCCATTGGCAGGCTAGGCGCACCAACATCAGTGTTCTCGCTCAGGCCAAACATCCCCAGCATCGAAGCTTTGACCACGCTCGATCAGCTCCAATGGACGGGTCACATCGTCCGCATGCCCGATACGAGACACCCAAAACAAGCGCTCTACTCGGAGCTCCGACACGGCAAGAGAGCCCCAGGTGGGCAGAGGAAACGCTTCAAGGACACCCTCAAAGCCTCCTTGAAAAAGTGTAACATCCCCACCGACACCTGGGAATCCCTGGCCCAAGACCGCACAAAGTGGAGGAGAAGCAACCGAGAAGGCGCCGAACACCTCGAGTCTCTTCGCTGGGAGCAAGCGGAAGCCAAGCACAAACAGCGGAAGGAGCGCACGTCAACCCAAGCACCCCACCCAACCGCCCCTTCAACCACCATCTGCCCCACCTGTGACAGAGACTGTAGGTCCCGCATTGGACTCGTCAGTCACCTGAGAACTCATTTTTAATGTGGAAGCAAGTCATCCTCAGTTCCGAGGGACTGCCTAAGAAGAAGAAGGAGGTATGTGTAGCAGAACATATGGACGAGAATTGGACAGGGAAGATCATACGTCCATAACAGTGCCTGGCTGGTTTCAATTTATTCAAATTAATTGACGGAAAATTAGGTGGGCTCTGTTATGCATGCGCAATTCTACCTGCCCAGCTTTGATTCTTGTGTTCCACCCAGGCGATTCTTTATGCCCGAGCACAGCAGAGGGAATCTGCCTCTAACTTTAACAACTATCTTTCCTACCCAACCCTTTCTCTACTTAGTACCATTGTGATATACATCAGAGACACTGAGAGCTTACTCAAAACCAGCTGCCAGCTGGTCATAAATGACTTGGCCCGGAGCTTTGTCATTTCTTTCAGTGTGAAAGCCTTTTATTATCTAGTAAACTTGACAATTCTAATATATCATTTATATTACTTTCCTTATAGAACTCGCATGCCCCATAAAAACATAAACCAAAATAAGGGCCTGTTGGACAGCAAATATTTTAACAAAAACAAAAGTACTGAAGAGAAAGATCTTTTGAAGAGAACAATACCCTACAAAGAAGCTTGTTTCCCTTCGAAAATGTTACAAATTGAGTCCAGAGAGGATCGGAATAGTTCGGTTCACTAAGTTAAGACTGCAATTCTTGTTTAAATAATTTTTCAATTAGGTCAGTGCTGTAGCTTAGTGTGGAGGAGGAACAAGAAATTGCACAACTATTGTTCAAGATTAGCTGAGCTGAATGGAATTATATATTTTTCATCCTAAATAAGAGCTGCACTTTATATTATTTAATTTATACTGAACAATCTCCGATTGAGATAATTAATTCAACCTTGGCGACTGGAATGGTTTTCCTGCTTGAATCGGCCTTCAGGGCAACTTTAATCAAAGATCCAAAAATAAAATTTTCAGAATCCGTCATAGCTCAAAGTATATATTGTCCATGTTATTTCTTGGTATCAATTGCAGGTTAAACGCCTGTGAAATATTAGTGATTACACTGCAATTTTAATCACACAGAGGATTTCATCACACAGTAACAGCATGGACCATCATGGTTTCTGATGTCTGCTATGACAGCCACCATTGGCAAAACAGAACTGCTCTTGTCAGCTAAAAAATATATATAATTTAAAAAGATAGTAGTGGTATTGAGTGTTTTTAGTTTACAGTGTTATCTGACCCTTCAATGAAAAGATTGCCTTGTAATCACTTCTGGATATCCATTCTTTCTGTACAAACATAGAGGTTAAAGCTGTCAGGATGGGAAAAGAATTAAAGTTGGAAGCCCATTTCTTATCAACAACTAACAATAAGCTTTATATTGGAATCTATTTTTATTCTTCTACCCTGTGACTGTCAACAGGTTCAGGGAAATTCCTGTCTCCTCAATTAGCTAAAGGAAAATCTTGTCCTTTAGTGGCAAGCTGCAACCCTTTAGGAGCTGCTGCTTTGCTGGAAATTTTGCTCCTCAGGCAAGTGTACTATAGACCAAGCTCTCTGGGCATGCTTTGCATGTACCAGTAGCCTATGTAAATTAAGGGGAGGGGCCTCAGCACAGAAATTCAATGCAGTATGTCCTACATGGTCGTCAGAGATTTTTACCAGTGCTTTGAGGATCAAAATCTGCAGCTCTGTCCATTTTCCATGAAAATGTAAATGCACTGTACTGGCACCTCAGGGGACAGGCTGCACTGAATTTCCTGGAAGAGGCCCCGCCCCTTAATTTGAATAAGCTACGAGCTTTGATTTTTATTTTATGTGCCTTTAACTATGTACTTACCTTTTTTTAAGTTCAGGATACAAATGAAAATGACAGGCAACATGTAGTAGATTTGAGATATGTATATGAAGTTTAAGAGCTATTGGAGGGATGTGTAGAGTAGGATTGGTTGTGGGGTACTGTGAAAGGGGAAGCTGGGATTTGGAAGCATTAGGGGTGGAATGTGGGGCTTGGTTTATTAAGGGATTCCTGAGGTCTGGTGGCAGTGGGGAGTTCTAAATTATGGCAGCACTGAGGAGCGGACTATGGTGGTGTGGCAGACTTGAAGGGGGCATTGTGGGGTGTGGGGCCAGCAGATGAGGTGCTAGCCAATGTGGTCGTAGTGCTCTGGAGGTCCTGCACAGACCACGTACCAGCTTTTATATGAGAAGAACCATGCATCTGTGAACATTTGAAGCCCATTAAAGGGCCTGCGCATCGAACAAAACCTAGTAGGAAACATTGTTGCTAGAGTCTGGTAGTATTGGGGAAGTGTTCCACGGGTGTGGGTTAACTGGGTATCCTAATATTTCCGAGCAATCCTGGATTACTGAGAGGGGTGAGCCAAATATCTGGGAGGATTGGGGAGAAGGATCCTGGGATCTATTAGCAGCATAGGCCGAGAATTTCCTCCGAGGTGCTCCCACTCTGCCACCATAACTTCGCCAGAAGTGCGGCATAAACGGTGTTTTCACCACATTCCGGTAAAGTTACAGCAGCGGAGCAGGAGCAGCTCCGAAGAAATTCCCAGCCAGAGGGTCTTACACTATTGTGTGAAGCTGGTAGTATTTTTGAAAGCGTGCATCTGGTAGGAAGATGCAAGAGAATGAAGGCTCTCAATCTTCATCTATTCTTCCACCAAGTAGTTTTAAAATATTTTGAAAGTTGGGTTGTGACTTAGAAGCTCAGCTCAGGCTCAAATAGGACAACAAGGTTGCAGATCATCAAGTTCGGCCTGAAAGAGCAGATGCTTACTGATGATATTACCAGGGGCAGCATGCAGTCAAGAAAAAAAAGGGGGCCAAAGATGGAACCTTGGGGTTTAACTAAGCTAACCATGGCTGGAACAGAAACCATTGCAGGTGACAGACAAGTGTGGAATATAGTGAGGACAGTACCATGGAGGTGAGATGATGGGGGTGGAGGATGGAGTGTATCAAACACTGCAGATAGGTTGATGATGACAAGCAGGAATAGCTTACAATAATCACAGTCACACTGGATGTTGTTAATTACTGTGGTCAAAGCATTCCTGATGCTGTGGTCATGGCAGGGATTTGAACAAAGTTTCAGAAGAGATGGGCATGGCGTTAAGTGGTCACAACACGTTCAACGGTCAGAGAGTAAAGGGAGCTTGGCTA
Source organism: Somniosus microcephalus (assembly GCF_052327205.1). Taxonomy (NCBI): domain Eukaryota; kingdom Metazoa; phylum Chordata; class Chondrichthyes; order Squaliformes; family Somniosidae; genus Somniosus; species Somniosus microcephalus. The sequence goes on along the minus strand of NC_140995.1, from coordinate 106,312,906 downwards.
TAAGGCGGTAATTGAAAAGGACAGAAAGGTTGAGGATGGTCTTTCAGAGGAGGAGGTGATGGCAGTTTTGAAGGAAAGAGGATCAGACCCTAAAGAAAGGATCTATCAGGTTTGTGTTATTTACATTAAGGTAAATCTCTAAATACTTAGCTTGCAGGGTTAATCTAACCATTTCTCGTACTTTTACTTATTTATGTACATTTAATTCAAAAATGCCGTTGTGGGGGTAATGAATCTAAAATGTCAGAAAATCGATCCTGTGAAAACTGTGTGTGTGTAAAACCTTGGCGTATTTCTTTGCTATAAGTAGCAACTGCCAAGCAAGATTCTGTCCAGAGAGAAAAACAGGTATCTTTTCTTCTAAATTTGCCTGTAACTTATGTGGAATACGTGATATTACTATTTGAAAATATTTTGGAAATCCTTATGGAAACTTTATACCACATTTTAGTTGAAGTTCTGGAATGTAAGAAATGCTTGAATGTTTGGAAGACATATTGTTGGCATCTGTATTATTATACCAACCTATTGTGTATTTTCCAATAACTACACTTTTTCTTAAAACAATATAGCTGCACACAGTAAATTTAAAGTCAATAATGCCATCAGCCACACTGCTATCGAGCCATGAACCACCAGTACCCTGCATGTACAGCACACATTGTGATCTGATCATTGCACCAGTTAAAGTTCAGTCTTTTAATTGGGAGTTCAGTTCTGGCCTGATACATCTCACCTGTGACAAACATGTGCACATCCCAGCTGTGCAACCTGTGCTGTTGGCTTATTAGGTTGGCAATCAAGAGCAGGTTTACAAGGAAAAATGCTAAGTGGACTGGAAGAAGTAAAAAAAAGATAAATGAGCTTACTGTGTGCAGGTGGCGACTGTATTGCTCGGTACATCAGTGGGAAATAACAATTGTTAACTATATTAGAGAGCCATTTTGATAAGCTTCTGTACAACATATGGCCAGAAGAGGAACTTTGGGGTTCATTTTGGATCTATACTGCAAAGACTTCTGTTGTTCCTTCAAAAGCAAACAAGATTACATTAAGGGAATGCTGCAGAATCAGGGCCAAATGTCTCCTATTTCTTGATTTAAAAAACTTGTCACAGAGAATAGCTGCCCTCCTAGTTGCAGCCACAATCTCTGTGCTGTTTCTGAAGTTGTGGGCGGAAATAAATGCACCATACTTTCCTCTTTGTTTGATAAACGGGTTAAAAAAACACTTTTTGTCATTATTT